>NC_140796.1:26524574-26624574 GCF_037176805.1 Vigna unguiculata
AATTGAATTATGATATAGGGAATAAGTTAGGATATTTTTATATAACATGCCATATTCATAAGATTGATATTGAGGTTCTTACCAATCTATCACTTGTCTAAGATGGTTGCGGGGAGGGCGATGCAAAGAGCAAAACCACACAGCAAGGTTCTCCCTTAGGGAAACCACAAGTAACTGCCAATGACGCCTGATAAGAAAATAAATTCATTGTTATGCATTAAAATGACTGATTATATTCATAAGTTAACAAAAATGACTTACCCAGCAACATAAGGGACAAAATAAATTTCTTTTCCACGTTGAAAGCATTTGGTCACATATGCTTGGATGTCATCAAACTTGTTGCCTTCATGGGTGAGTTGGGGGTCTATAAACCCATATAGATCATTCAGCCTCATAGTTTCAGTGACACCAGACAGATACCTAAACCAAAAATTGATTTGATATAAGTAAATACATAAATATATCAAATAACTATATATAATGACTAAAAGACTTACATCATCCATAATTGAATAATGGTAATATTGAGTTCCTCTTGTCCTCGTGCAAGCTCCAAGACATCTTGGGAATGCAAGTAAAGTGGGATGTCAAGATCTCTCCCAAAAATGTTAGCATCCCAAGAAACCTGCATTGGCTTATCAGCTATGATTTCTGCAAGTTGGAGCAATGCACCAAGAGGATCGTCCAAAGAGAGAAGAATCTTCTTTGATTGAGGTTTTTCCTATATTGATGCAATTTCAGTTAAAATGGAATATAATTTAAGTTTGAATATAATAAACATGTAAACTTAAAAATGTAGTATATTTGTGGGTTTAAGAGTCTGTACCGGGGGGTCAGTATCAACCAAATCTCTAGGCTAGGCGAGGAAACACTGGAATGCCTGTGCCACAGTATACACCTCATCTGTTGGCACAGGAACTAAAGCATACGGCATGAGAACCTCCTCTACCGTGACCTTAACCTCATGCTCTGATAACTCCATGCCATGAAGAACTGTGGCTACCTTAAATACTTTTCCATGAGCCACTAGTGTTTTCTCTGTACCATCCCAAATATATAGCTGACATGGATGAGTGTCATCCATGTCATCCCCGGGTGGAGCTGAACAACTCCCCTTTCCGCTTCTACCTGTTAGAGCCAACGATTTATTAATGTTATTCAATTACTTTATTAAATATCATTTATTCAATTCATAACTTATAGAAAACAAATTTACTCGTGGGAGGCACAAATGGGTCTAGTTCTGGCGGATGATCCACTGGCAAACGAATGTCATAATGCTCAAATTGGCGCATTAGTTCTTCTCTCACTTGTGCCGTGATCATTTCCTTTAGTCTTTGTTCATAATCAGCACCATGACTGCATGAAGACTGACGAGAGGAGGAACCAAAAAATTGGCGTATGCCGACTCCTGATCCAGCACCACGCACACGTCCAGGGTGCTCAGGTCGTCCAATTGCAGCAGCAAGTATGTCATGATGACCTTCTGGAATGAATCCTCTTTGGGAGGTCTGCTCAACCAACGAATCCTACAATGTAACAAAAAAATTTATAAATCAAAATACAATATAAAACATGAACGAGCAATTTAGATAAGAATTGTATCTTACAATTTTCTCAGAGATTTCTCGTGCAGAGTCAGAAGTGTAGTTGCCCGATGAGCGTAAACGGGCTAACTTCCACTTCTGATGACGTGATGGTGGTGAAGGAGGCTTAATATCTTCACCCTCAGAAGGTGGGGGCCTAGATTTTTTCTTTTCTGTCATTATCTTCTCTTCAAGTTTTCTATACCCACCACGAGATAATATGTGCGGGTTTTTATTTTGAGCACTTATGCTTTGAGCCTTTTTCCTCTTTACCTGTAACATATAAAACCCACTTTATGAATTAGTTAAAATTTTGCATAATTATCAATTGTGCTATTGATGATTTCAAATAAACATACCTGCCATCCCTCAGATGTCCAAAGCTCAAGAAACTGACGCCATGTGTCTTCATCAATCCAAGTGTATTTCAACAATGGATTTTCATTCTTTTTATGTCCAAAGACATACCTTGACGTCAACTTGATCTTAAAACCACGAAATTTCTCAGCCACCGATGACAAACATTTTTGTCTTAGCGTCGGCACATTTGGAATATCAAATGTTAGCTGCAATATAGAAAATGTCATCAACAATATTTATCATATTATCAACAAAATCAAAGTATAACTTTAATAACATTAATATTAGTTACCAATAAATCTTGCCATATCATTTCCCGATCAACTTCAGTGACATGATCAAAAGATGGCGTAAGGATTGATATTCTCTCTCGTGCCAACATTCCTAAATAGCTTTTGAAGACGTCCCCATAACGACCACTAGGTTCACTAGTGTCGACGTTAATATCAACATGTGTTTTCTGACCTTTAGTTCTTCTAATTAAGAACTCTCTCAACCTAGTGGCTCTCTGGTGGGTCTCTTAGTAGGTGTTTCATCCTCTGATGAAGTATAATGTTCAGCCATGTATCTGTGAAATGAAAACATAAAAAAACATTAATAAGCAACTGACAAATTAATATATAAAACATTATTTAACAAAACACCTAAATGTTAACAAGAATATGAAATTCATACATAAAGTTATTGATTGGTCATATGTATATTCCTTCATCATGATCTTCTCGAATTGCATGTACATCATCAACTAGATGGATTTCATCAACATTTATCGTTCTTCTAAATGGGTGGGTGACAGCAATATTAAGATCACTCATATTCTCTTCATTAGGATCAATTTGTTTTTTTCCATGAAGAGCGACAAACCAATGTTCAGACGCAGGATCTTTAACATAGAAAACCTGAGATGCTTGTTGTGCCATGATAAATGGCTCGTCTCGATAACCCACCTTTCGAAAATCCACTAGAGTCATTCCTGATTCATCTATTTTGACACCACTCTTATTGTCAATCCACTTACATTTGAACAGTGGAATAGTAAACATGGTATAATCAACCTCCCATATCTCTTGTATTACACCATAGTATGTCATTGATCTTACTACGGGATTTTGATCTTTAGATGTAGAAAATTGTAGCGACTCAGCTTCAAGACTGACTCCACTATTTTGTACTGTGCTTTTATCATAAAGAGACTTTGTATAGAATGTGCAATTATTGATTTCATAACATGTACAACAGATGACATCAAATTTCAACCCATTTGCTAACCACATCAAAGTCTCAGAGCATTGCGCATCTTTCAAAACCTCAGATTTAAACCAAGGCATGAATGTTCTATTATGCTCCATCAAATGCCATTTCTCTGATTGTCTTGGATTGTTCTCTTTCCCAATGACTTTGTGTGCAGATAAGTAAGGCATTACCTCATTTGTGTTGTTCAATATGTATAGGTGTGCTTGCATTAACTCTTCGCGATTTTTGGTAACCACACTCACACCTCGTATGCTGTTACTTATAGAACACCTGTTCAACCATGATCTGTGAGGAACTCCTATCGGTTTTGCTTTTGCCATGTAATCTGAACAGAACTCGACACTTTCTTCAGCAATATATCTTTCGATCATTGAAGCTTCTGGACGATATTGATTTTTCACATACCCTTTCAAAATCTTCATGTAACGTTCAATAGGATACATCCATCTTAAGTATACTGGTCCACAAAACTTGATTTCTCTCACCACATGAACAAGTAAATGTACCATGATGTCAAAAAATGATGGAGGGAAAAACATCTCTAGCTGACACAAGATGATAACAATTTCGGCTTGAATTTCATCTAACTTTAAAGGATCAATGACTTTGCTACAAATTGAAGAGAAGAATGTCAGGTTTATAAGGAGGGGGTATCACTGGGGAGATACAACACCAATGAGATCTGAGCTTAACCACATAAGACACTGACACCACTCTCAACCCAAAACCTTAAGGCAATAGGTTTATGGGCCTTGATCCTTATATGGTGCTCTACTTTCTCAATTCTGGTCAATGTGGGACTTAGACTCACACTTGGATTCCTAACAATCTCCCCCTCAAGGGTGAGTCCCTTCAACCACATTGGTACACTCCCCCTCCAGCGGAAGCTGCCCAACCACGAGTACTCCTTTTCTGTCCTTTTCTGTACCGCCGTTCTTTCTTAACGGGACACGCTTTACCTGACCCACACTGTCAGGAAGACTTTCGATACTAGGACTATACTGCACTCGTCTGAGCCGGTATTAACCATCGGCTCTGATACCACTTGTCAGGTTTATAAGGAGGGGGTATCACTGGGGAGATACAACACCAATGAGATCTGAGCTTAACCACATAAGACACTGACACCACTCTCAACCCAAAACCTTAAGGCAATAGGTTTATGGGCCTTGATCCTTATATGGTGCTCTACTTTCTCAATTCTGGTCAATGTGGGACTTAGACTCACACTTGGATTCCTAACAAAGAATGCACACAAACGCGTTATAGTTTGTCTAACATTTTTGGGTAAAATTCCACGAATAGCTACAGGTAACAATTGTTGCATTAAGATGTGGCAATCGTGAGACTTTAGGCCAACAAGCTTCAAGTCTTGCATGGACACTAAACTCTGAATATTTGAAGAGTATCCTTGAGGTACCTTGACACTCTTTAAACATAAGCAAAAACTTATCTTATCTTGTCTGGACATAGTGTAACATGCAGGGGGCAAATAAGTGCGCCTACCAACCTCCCTTGGTGCCAAGTCTTCTCGGATCTTCATTTCAACCAAATCCAAACGAGCATTTACTCCATCTTTTGTCTTTCCCTGAATGTTGAGTAGTGTACCAATCAAGCTATCACACACATTCTTCTCTACATGCATGACATCTATGCAATGCCTAACTTCTAACTTCGACCAATATGGAAGGTCAAAGAATATTGATTTTTTCTTCCAAGGGCTCGATGCAAATGACTTCTTAGACATTTTACCAAATACATGATGTACTTTATTAACTTTTTCATGAATTTGAATGCCAGTTAATGGAGTTGGTGCTTTGTCATTCTCTTGATGTCCATTGAATGCTTTCTTTAACCTTCGATAAGGATGATTAGCTTGTAAAAACCTTCGATGGCGCAGATACACGGTCTTCCTTCCGTTTTTCAATTGATGAGATGCAGTGTTTTCTTCACATATAGGACATGCTTTATGACCCTTGACACTGTACCCTGACAAATTACCATAAGTTGGAAAGTCATTAATGGTGCCAAATAACATTGCCTGCATCATGAAAGTTTCAGAAGCAACAACATCAAATACTTCAACACCATCAACCCACAACACCTTCAAGTCTTCAACTAGAGGATTGAGATATACATCTATGTCATTTCCAGGCTGCTTTGGACCAGATATCATCATAGACAACATCATGTATTTTCTCTTCATGCAGAGTCCAGGAGATAAGTTGTAAATGAATAATATAACAGGCCAACAATTGTGATTTGTACTTAAATTACCAAATGGATTCATTCCATCGGTAGCTAAGCCAAAACGAATATTTCTACATTCTTCACCGAACTTAGGAAATTCCTGATCAATATTTTTCCATTGCATTGAATCAGCTGGATGACGAAGGTGTCCGTCACATCTTCTCTCAGTTGCATGCCAACTAAGGTTTTTAGCGTCTTTAGGATTTGCAAACAAACGCTTAAGTCTGGGCACGATTGGAAGGTACCAGACTACTTTCAAAGCAGATCCTTCCTTCTCTATTTGACCATTATCTTCACTGTTTCTTTTTTGCTTGTACCGTGATGACCCACACTTTGGACATTTTTTCAAATCTTCAAATTCTTTTCTATATAATATGCAATCATTAGGACATGCGTGTATCCTTTTATACTCCATACCCATCGGACAAAGAATTTTCTTGGCGTCATAGTTTCGAGTGGGTAGAGTATTTTCTTCGGGAAGAATTTCATTCAAGAGCACGAGCAATTCTGTGAAGCTTTTATCTGTCCAACTATTGGTCGCTTTCAAATTCATAAGTCTTAAAACCGCTGATAATCGCGTGAACTTAGTTGAACCAACATACAACGGAGTTTCCGCATCAGCAGACATCGTCTCATACACATGCGCTTGTCCAAAAGCTTCTGCGCCAACATCCCGTATCATGTCCTCTATATTGTCTTCTTCTACTCGTTCTTCACATCGCTCTTCACATCGCTCTTCTCGTCGCTCTTCTCGTCGCTCTTTAATGGAGGAATTGGCAAGATATTCAGATCGAGAAACAGTTGGAATGTGTATTAATTCGCCGTGCCATGTCCATATTGTATAACTTTTAAGGAAACCATCACAAATAAGATGTTCCCTAACTTGAGTTGCATTCAATTTTCTTCCATTCAAACAATTGACACAAGGACATATGAACTTCACCTCATCATCACTTCTCCCCTCATAACGTTGCGCAAATTTTGTAAGTTCTTCTACTCCATTCTCATACTCAGCGCTAATACGTGGTAAATTAATCCAATCTCGATCCATACTGAAATTGCGTGAACAATTTCAGTAATCTTTGAATCAATGTTCACGTCGTAATCAAGGTGTGACCCTATCCCATTTAAGAAGATTCACTTTCTTTATTTTATTGGTACATATTACTTTTAAAATACATATCTTAAATTTCACGAAATTTTGCCAGCATTTCGCATTGGCCTTCAGGATACACGAAATGAAAGTGATTATAAACCACAATCAAATATGCACCCGAAGATCAATACAAAACACAATTGACAAATATTCATGAATTTTAAGATATGTATTTTAAAATATATATATATATATATATATATATATATATATATATATATATATATATATATATATATATATATATATATATGCACTAATAAATTACTAGAAAGTGATTAATCTTCTTAAACTGTCCAATCGGACAATTCAAGATTCAATACATTTAAATTATTAGTATTGTATCCCCTTATATCTAATTTTAAAAAAATGTAGTTTTTTCAAAATGAAAACTCGGGGACAATACATAATTTACATATTGAATCTCAAACGGGAAACTAAGGCTAACTCACATATAAGAAAAACAAACAACATGTTTTAACAAATAATAAAATATATAAAGCAAACAACATATTGGCATCATAGGAAAATATTAGAATTAGGAACCTGGGAGCGTGTAAAAAGAGCAGATGACAGTGGAAGATGATGCAATTCAACGCGTTCGAAAGCTACAAGAGATAACAAAAAACACAAGAGAAAGTCATAAGTAACAAATAAAAGCAAAAACAACAATTTCCTTAACATCATATATTACCTATTTAATTATAGTGTTTTTACAATTCTCTTAAATTCAGACTTAATGCTCTACATCTGAAGACACGATGCTCTTAAATTGAGACTCAATCCTTTCACAAAATTAATCAAAACACTCCAAACAATTCCAATCTCAATCCAAATTAACACTCACAATAACTAAAATTTAAAATTAACATACACAAAAACAAAAAATCAAACAAAAACGCGTTGGAAATTTACCTTAAAGAAAACCGCGGCGCGACAATTACGGCAAAAAGAACGAAAATGTTCGCGTGGTGGTGGAGGGACGCCGGAACACTTGTAGAGAGACAGAGAGAGGGACGACTGGTCGGAGCAGCGTGGCCGGACGCGAGACGAGACGGCGGCAGGGGGCTCACGTGGTGGTCTCGCATGGTGGTGGACGGACGCGAGACGAGACGGCGGCAGGGGGCTTGCGTGGTGGTCTCGCGTGGTGGTGGCTGGACGCGAGACGAGACGACGGTGGCTGGATGCGAGACGAGACGGCGGTGGCAGGAGGCTCGCGTGGTGGTCTCGAGTGGTGGGCTCGCCGAAAGTCGCAGAGAGAAGAAGAGACAGCGACGACGACAGCGTAACAGTGGCAGTGGCAGCGACAGCACGAGAGGCGGTGGCAGTGGCAGCACGGAGCTCGCGTTGTTGGAGTGGCCGGAACTTGCAGAGAGTCGCCGGAATTTGCAAAGAGAAATGGCAGCTGGCGCGCGCGAGGAAGAAGGGGTTCTGTTTTTGAGCCCTAATTAAACAATATGGCCTCGGTTCAACGTAGAACCGAGGCATATAACCCTATTTGGCCTCGGTTCCCTAACACCCGAGGCATATAACCACTTTGGAACTGGCTTTTCCCCAACCGAAGCCTATAGGTCCTAACGTCAATGGCATTTTTGAAATTTCTCGCAACCTTTTTGGCTTTAGGGCTCCTTAACCGAGGCCTATTACAGCTTTTGGCACCGGTTTTTTCAGAACCGAGGCCTATAACAGCGTTTGGCATCAGTTTTTCTGTGAACCGAGGCCTATAAGTTGCCTTTAATTTCAAAATTGCCACCGCACCGTTATATGCTTCGGTTGCTCGCCAACCGAGGCCTATAAGGCGAGGTAAAAACGCAATTCTGCACTAGTGGCCAATCAATAAAAAGACTCTAACACTCTACCTTTGTCATATATTCCATACATCACACTAAATAGATATCATATTCATGGAATACGATTCACTTTCAAGATGCCTTGGTGGTGAAATGGTAGACACGCGAAACTCAAAATCTCGTGCTAAAGAGCGTGGAGGTTCGAGTCCTTTTCAAGGCATAATATTGAGATCTCTTATTGAATTGGAATAAGTTCGACAGCGAATCACGAAATCTTGGTGATCTTCTCTATCTAATGAATGGGTAATCGGTTTTGAAATCGTCCGCCATGCACCCTACCCTTCTCGAGGAGTATATGCTTCAACAAGAATCACACAGGGGTAGATTGATACAATAAAAACCTCTGGTAAAATACCCACTTGTAGCCCAACGGGCGGATAAAGTACATTAAATAGTTCGTTTTAGGAATTGGCGACTTACCCATTCAATGACTTTGGCACCGGACGTTCCCAAAATGGATAGTGTACTTTCAGGTCGGGTGAATTCAAAATATAGACTCCTATTGGCATTCCAACCTTTCTTCTCCTTTCAGGGCCTATCCAAAAACAAAAATAAAATTCAATACTTCTTGGTTGTGAATATCTGAATAGGACAAGCCACCCCGTGGATCTCTTTGCTTCGGAACAAAACAATTCGAATTAGGCTCAGTCAACTGGAATGTGTATTATCGATATAGGGGATCTTTCAAGTGAGAAGATCCATCGACCTGAGACGAAGAGAAAGAAAGGTCTATCTATTTTTTTTAGTTATTCAGTTAAACCAATGATTCGTTATTGGAGCAGTTAGCAACAACTATCTCATCTGGGAAAAGCCATCTTTTTCTCAACAATGTCTTTGTCATTTGATCCAATAGCGCTTCGTTAGATAGGAACAAATTTGATAAATATTGATAACCCTCAGATAGAGTATTAGAAGGGAAAAATCCTTTAGATGATGAACTATTGATTCTAAGCCATCTCTGGCAATGAATCAAAAATTCAAAATGCTTTTCTTGCGTATTCTTGATAAACCAGTGTTTATATATAGATGTAGGAAGATTTGTTTGGGAAGTAAGAAGTTCCCTTGACATCTCTTCATCTGTAAAGAATTGTCGATGTGAAAATACAAAGACAAAAGGTTGATCATTGAATAGGAAAAAGAGTGGATCCACGGGGTCCCAAATGAATTGGCTTATTCAAAAAAAGCCTTGTCCTTTGGAAGATCTATCTCGTGTCTGGTACTGCATGGTTCCACCCTGTAAGAACTCTGAATCATTCTCTTGAAGCTCATCCTTTTCATCATAAATGATCCGCTTGTCCCGAAATGACCTGGCCCAATAGGGAAATTCCAAATTATTGGGCCTTTCAATACAATCAAATAGAAAGCCCCAAGGGCGCATTCTCTAGGAGCCCAAACGATGTGATTGAAAAAATCCTCCTCTATATGTTGCGGGTCGAGGACTCTTCCCCCTTCTTCAAACTCCGATTCATATTTTTCATAGAGAAATCTCTAATCAACGATAGAATAAGATCCATTTTGAATCCTATTTAAGGGATTCCTTGGTTCAGACCGAAGAAGCAATGTCACTCAATCCTTATCAAATTGACTGTAATCTTTTTCTGTATGTGAGGATCCCACCAGAGCGCCTTCTACTTCTAATAGGCCATGAACTATATCAGAATTCTTCTCAACGAGTCCATAAGAAGTGATCCCATTTTTTTCATCAGGTCCGGGTAAAGACCAAAGAACAAATTAAAATAACCTTAATTTACACAAATTCAAAAATAATGTGAATGATATAAAAAAAATTATTATAATGTTATCAAGAAAATTTAAACTAGAGTTAGTTGATAAATAATGTTGACCTAAGTAATATTAATAATAAAAAATAAATTTTATAATGTTGTTTAAAAAATAAATAATATCTACTTTAATTTGAATTAATAAGTTTTCATGATTGATAAAAATATATTAAAATTACAACATCAAAACATGGATCAAGTTAATAATGTCTCAATTTTATTAAAGTCAACGATATTCTAAGCAAAATTAAACTTTAAAAAAATATAAAAGAGGAGATACATTAATGTAACAATATAAAAGTTTTAAATTCTTATATCTTAGATAAATTTTGAAACTATATAATTTTAAATAATTTAATTATTTTAATAAAATTTTAAATTCTCTACTGACATGTTTTGTTCTAAATTGTTTTAAATAATTTGCAAAAATAAATTAATCTTCTAAAAATTGTCTATCTAAACATCATTAATTTTGTTTAAGGAGGAATCTAGAGAAAAAATAAATTGATTGGTACTACTGTGGGGACTTTCATGACAATACTATTTAAATTTCTATGCCAATTAAATAATAATCGACATAGTATAATTTAGTAATTATGTCAATTACAATTTTAACTATTAGGATTGTTAGTTTATCTTGAGGTCATATCGCACTTTGTTCTTCTGTATAAGATGTCTAATCTTTCTTTGTTTGTTTTATAGCTAAGAAAAATAAATTGATTTTTGACAAATTTATTATTAAAACAAAACTTGATATTTATTATTTGTTATCATAAAAACTTTGGGTAACTTGTTGGCAAACCTATATGTTGATTTATGTCTTACTCATTTATGTGTTAACATTAACATCCACATGCATTCCTCATTTACACAATTTTTAAATTAAAATAGAATTCCCAAATTGCTATGAAAATGGAAAAACAAAATTATTCCTATTGTTTAAAAATAGAATTTACAAAAACTAGCAAAAAAATTTTGTGGTAGAATCAATAAAGTTTTATTTATAATTTCCCCTACCAAATCTCGATAGAGCTCAACTCAAATGGATTTGGTTTGAAATTCAACCCAACTTTTGGCTCGATTCGAACTTCAACCTGAACCGATTCGTCTTGACCTTTTTGCTCAACTCAACTCGAATTTTTAGACTTGTGGACTTTTTACGTCCTAACCAATTAGCAATTCCATAACTTAAGAAATTTTAATTTCCTTTTTTAAGTGAATTTCAAATTCTACTTTAGACGTTATCTTACGAGTATTTGATTATCTTTGCTAAGGCTTTTGTGTTTATAATCATGATGGAGCAATACTAACATTTGTACACATGTTAAATAGATAAAAGTATATTAGAGAATCTCTTCAAATTAGTAAATAATTAACTAATTTTAATTTATAAAGAAATTTATTAATTATTTTTCTAAAGTGAAAATTTTTATTAATAAGTTTGTCTAAATGTGTCCAAACAATACATTTATTTTTTATTTTTATTTTCAATCATAAAATGTAATCACAGTGTTAAGGCACCAACTTGAGCATTAGTATTAAAATTTTCTCACTAATTTCATTTTCACAAGGTTTCGCGGGCATCCGTGTGATTTGGATTTCTTCCAAAATGACGATGTCCTTCTCATGCCGTCAGTTTATCACCTAATATATCGCAGTGGGTCCCAAATACCCCATGTGTCTTTCCTCGTTTTCCGTAGGTTTCTATTTCTCCCATGAAACACGACAATGATTTTACTTTGTAAAAATAAATTTAAGTACTATAAGAGAGAAATACGAGAATAAAAATTTAATTTAAATAGTATAAGATTGTAAAGATTTTCTATGATGTCAATGATTGACTTTTACCGCAAATATATTTATATTTTGACTGGTTTATAGGTGAAGTAAATATAAAGAAATGTAATATTATATGAACAAAATGGACTTCTCAATAACTTTTGTTTTTCCAATGAAAAGAAAATGTAGTTTATTTCGTTTCAGGTTGACAAATTCTCACCTAGTTTTTTTTATTTTATTTGTCATAATTTATTTTTTTAAACGATGCTTCCTTGATCTATTATACTTCAGAATTCCAAACATTCTTAATTATATCAAATTATATTTTTACATTGACTTCAATTTTAATTATTTAATTTATTTGTTAAAAACTTTCCATTTAAATTTATATTGAACCATAAATTTGTTTTAATTCCAAAATAAATATTTTATGAGGTAAAATGATCATATGTATTTGAGTTTTTGCCATTGAAATTTGACTTTGTACTTGATTAGCAAATTTAAGTCTTTACAATACTAATATCATCACGGTTTTCTTTACCTTTCTCTTCTATTCTCTTCCATTTATCATATATTTGAGACAATCAAATACTTCTATAAAAATACTATAAAAAATTACACTTGCACAGTAAGAAACACATAATCCTTCTTACCTTTTAAACATACACAATTTTACATTTTTAATAAAACTATTTTCACTTATTTTACATTTTCTTTTGAGGATCAAATTCAATAGATATATTAACTTTTAAATATACATATACACAATTGAGAAATAAAAGACTAAATTTGCATTTTCTTTTGAGGATCAAATTCATCTATGTAAACATATCTGAACTTTGATATGTGTAACTACAAGATGGGGGATTATTTTCAAATATTATATTATGTTTTCAGTAGAAATAAATTTCCTTATCTGTAATAAAATTGTAATTTCCTTTTCTTATAGTTTTTAAAATTTTTGTTGTTACAAATTCTTATTTGATTGTAATTTTAGTGTACCGCACCTAGTTGGCCTAAGCCGAATAATAGTAGATGTACCATACCTGGTCGGCCTCCGCCGAATAATAAGTAAGCATCATGTGTATGCTAAAGGTACCCGGACCAAAACCACTAAGAAGCGACGCTGATCTAATAAGTCCAAAACAACCATAGCGGCCTAAGCCGTTAAAGGGTGACCGGCTCAGGCCGACCACTCTATACAAACAACCAAGAACTTAGTAAAAAACATAACATTCCAATACAAGTCACAAGTCACCAGTCTCCAACAAACGAACTGAGGGCTTGGGCCTTAGCCCAGGCCCACCTACGGCCCAATCAAGGGCCCAGCCCATGATGTGGTCAGACATAATTAATGATCTATAAATACGCATGGACCCCATGAATTAAAGGTACGCATTCATTACTTCCTTAATCACTTGATTTGACCTTTTGAGAGCTTTCGCTGACTTGAGCTTCAGAGTCCCTTCTACAGATAACCGCTCCCGGGTCCAAGCAGACATATGCCAACTGGGAAGAGGCCTACTGAAGAGATAGCGGACTATATGGGTAAGGTAACATTTTTGCCTAACTCATCTTATTTGTTCTCTGCAAGAACATTTAGTATAGGAAATTTTGATTTAAACTTTAAGAAACTTTTATATTGTAATTTTTGAATGAATTTATTTGGTTGTAGTATAAGAACAGGAAATGAAAAAGAGTGTAGACAATATACAGAATTATGCAGAATCTTTTCAAAGTTTGCAATTTGAACAGTAAAAGAAGTCTATTTAAAGACCCTCACTCCCATAGTTGCAATTGTCACCTAAAGGCTATTGCAGAAGAACGGAGAAAATGCTAAGAGAATTAATTTCAAAATGGATTTTTCAAAAAAATATTTCATGTTTTTCAAATCCCATTTCATATTGGACGTTTTATTCTGGAAAAATTTGCTCCGGAAATATTATTTTAAAGATTTCAAAATCTTCGGAAAGCCTAGTCCAGAATTTATAATTCCAAAGTGACTTTTATACAAATAAAATGGTCATACTAAAAAATTGAAGAGATGCTGGAAGCAATTACCTAAAACCTTTTGCAAACTTAAGATAACATCAAACGCACAAAATAAAAATAAAGACAAGGGCGATGCAGCTCAATCGAGACGAAAATTTCTAATTAGTGACAAAATTCTTAAAGTTGATTTCAGATTTGAAAAAGGAGTAATTTGAAGTAGAAGCTTTAATGTGTGAAGACTTGTATTGTAACAATAAACAAGAAAGTGCAAAAGTATGTTGTCTTAAAATTGAATATAATTTAATAATGGTTTAAATAATGAATGTGCTGGCTTGTTTAGCATTCATCAATTTGGATAGCAGACATCGGCACTTCAGAGTTGATAGGTTCATCATCATCATGATCATCATCATCCTCACCCTGGCTGTCTTCAGAATCCATTGAGGCTCCCTTTTGGAAGTAATCAATTTTGAAATCGTAATCACCATCCACGGGATCCGAAGAGGCTGAAGCTTTCTTAGCCTTTTTTCTTTTCTTTTTCTCTACGCGCCTCAGTTTTGTATTAAGCATATCGTCCGCAGTATATAATTTTTCATTTTGCCTACTTGCTGCACTGTTATCCTTCTTCTTCCCACCATAATCTTCCATGGCTTCATCCACCTCACCCACATTTCCAGGACCTTCACCTTGGTTACCTGACTTGGTTTCTATCTCATCCTACAAGAGAATGTTTTAATTAGAAAGTGTGAAAACACTAAAATTCCAAGCATACGATTGATATCAACAATAGTCAATTCTCTAAACGGTTTCAAGAAACAAACCTCCAACATCATTTCAGTAAGATTGAGAGGGTGACTTGAAGGAACTTTAACAACATTAAAGTCATCAACAGATTTAAGGCTCCCAATATGAAGATTCATTGTTGTAGACTTCATCAACGTTAAACTCTTTTGCAAATTCAGAAACTATCTTCGCCTCTGAAGCTTCACCTTGATCCCTATTTGGGAGCATGGTATAATACTGAATTTTACCTGAAACATACAAACAAAAAGAGAAATTTATGCATTTAGTTCTTTCTCAATTTTAACTTCAAAACACAGAAAAGTAATCGGTTCTCTAATCATAATTTAAGAAATTCCATGCATGCGTACCCTCGTTCCAATCATGAAGAACGATTCTTGCAGCAGTAGCAACGTCAAATTTTCCACCCTTCGTGCGCTTGCCCTTAGCTTCAGCTACCTTCAGCAGAAAGTCGTCAACATCACCTACACTGAAACTGCGAATTTTGTACAGAGTTACCAGCTGCTCAAGCAGACAGAGCTTTAGAATTTCCTTCACTGCGTTGTCCAATTTAAAAGAAAAGAAATAAGTCTTTCAATTTACTTAACAAGAGTCAGTACAGCTTAAATCAAGATTTTCCATAAATAAAATAATTGTATCATGCAAACTTCTAAGTGTTTTAGAAATTAGAATTCTCATTACTGAATCAAACATTGATTTATATCTAAAACAAGTTAACAGGAAACATAATCCAATAACCCGCACATAGAAAAATCCAATGTTCTACTACATCACCTATCAGTTGCACTTTTAAAACCTAACATAACTCCATTTTATAACTAGGATAAGTGACAAGATTTAATGAAAGGGTGTTATTATCACCGACATCCTGAGAATGGTTAGATCAAACCACACACAACTATATAGTAAAATACAATGTAAACATCCAACGACCCTCGGACTTACCTCATCCTGAGAATGGTTAGATCAAACCACACACAACCATATAGTAAAATACAATGTACACACCCAGCAACCCACGTACTTACCTCATTCACACCATCATTGTTAACACAGAAGTAAAGGGAAGTTGTAAAGAGGGAACGATTCTGAAAATAATTGAATTTATAATTGAAAGTCATTCTATTTGAGAAAATGGAGGAAAAGGAGACAAGAAATTTACACAAAAAAAAAACAGATGTTAAATTAAAATGTACGATGGACCAATAGCACTTATGCTTAAAAACAAATATAACATAACACGTTTAAAGACAAAAAACACTCTCTTATATATAGCCACTAGTCAAACCAAATACACCAAAAAATAGCAAATACTTCAAACTTTTGTAGAATTGAATAGAATTTCTTCAATGTCACAAGTTCATTTTCTTTTACTATTTTTTCATGTAAAATACCTATAAATCTTCTACCATTCATTTCGAATTGAATTAATGCAAATAAACACCTGAAAAACCAGATAATAAGAGGAGAGGGAATGACTTGGTATACCTGGGCTAATAAGATCTAACTTCTCAATCCTCTTGCAATTTTTTAAGGCAATGGAAGCATCATTTTCTTGAGACTTCAGCATAACAACACCAGGACAATCTAGCAACTTAACATTTTTGTCCAATTGAACCTCTTGCATTGACCTTGTTAACCCCGGAGTAGATCCAACATTGACAACATGAGACCTTTTCAAACTATTAATAAGACTACTCTTACCCACATTGGGCAAGCCAATCAAACCCACAGTTATTGACTTCTTGATCTGTCAAGACAAGGAAGCAAAACAGCAAAAAAATCAATAATTTACAATTAAAGGACAAAAGCATAAAAAACAAAACAAGTAATAGATAAGAAATAGACATTATAAAGACTAGAAAAAAAAACTACACCAAGGAAAATAAAAATTAAGTCATATGCAAAATCCCCAAAAGGTAGCAATGATAACCCCACGAAGATCCACACTAAAGCATATTCTTCCAACTTAAAAACTGTATATTTAGTTTTCCTGTGATTGACCAAAAGTTGGCACATTCATGCACAAGCAAACAAATGTTAGAGATCAGTGTCACCTAGATGACTAAATATTTGTGTTCGTTGTGTGTGTGCAAGCTTTTAACTAGGCGCAAACTTCACTTTTTTTTAGAGTTAAATTAGACCTAAACAGACATTTTTACGATTCTGATTCTAAAAATAAAATATATTTGGATAATAAAATCATTTTCAACGGATAAAATAGCACCAACACTACAAAATTAAGAAAAAACCCTATCTAACAGAATTGATACTTATCTTACAATAGAAACTATGATTCAGAAAAAGGCATCAACAACATAGAGAAAACCAATGTCAATAATTCTCAAGTCCCAATAAGAGGTGATATTATTTTAGGAGCAAGTACCATAGACATAGGGTTTAGTAATAATTTAATTTCTACTGACATGTGAAAAAAATAGCGTGATCTACCACTTTATTTTTCTTTTTGATTCGGTGCACACGACACATCCACCTGCAAAAGATGCTTCAAATTGACTCTAAATGTAAGAACAAAAAATGAAAACCAACTCACTTAGGTTCTTCACTTCTCCTTCAGTATATATACTATGAATTATTTGCAAAACCTTCTGATTTTATATTTGGTTCAACATTTAGGTTTGCCAATTTGACAACATTAAAGTTGGTTTTTCCAGTGAAGGCGTCCCTTATTGTATAATTTTCATGTCAAGATATTGTATCCAATGCACATTAGCAACATCATATATTTAAAATGTCCCAGGCTGAAACAAGGAATGAATAGTAAGTTCCTAACTGCAAGGAAAACAGAGATCACAAAGGACTCTTTTCTTAGTAGCACCCCTATCTTTCCCACCTCATTTTGAAGGAGTTCAATAATGATAAAACAATTACCCTCTCCTTGCGTTCAGCCTTTTGCTCCAATTCCTCAATGGCGTTCGCTCTTCGAGCTTCAAGGGCTTTGAGTTCCTATTCCTTAAAGGGCCAATCATTGGGAATACCAAGATCCTTCTCAACCTTCTTTTTCCCACTCAATCGAAGCTTCTTAGCTTCCTTCGCTTTTTGTCTGTTGTGCTCTTTCACCTTCCGTATCACCTTGTAGTTCTTCTTCAATGAAACTCTCTTACTCTTACTCTCTGCAACGCAAAAAATTCACAACAATAATAAAAAAAATTAGACAAACAAAATCAATGCGCACTACTGATATCAAAGAACGGGGATTAAGATTTCCTTACTCTTGCTCTTCTTCACCATAGTGTGTTCTCTACCGTCAGGAGTAAAGAGGTGACACGTCATAAGAAAAAAGGAGAGGGAGAGATGAAGCCAACAGATTTTGGAAGAGGCATGGAGAGAATAAAGAATAGGGTGAAGGAGTGTGTTGTATAGTTTGTTATTTAAATTTTAAAAGGTAAAACTAACCATATTAAATCTGATATTCAAAAAAAATTGTTATTTTGATTTTATTATTTGTTATGAAATAGTGATATAAGATAATTTTTTATAACCTCATCGTTTAATTTATATACCAAAAAGTGAATTTTAATATGCCTAGATTTTTTTTATAAAAGAATGTACTTAAATATATTATAAAAGGAATCTTAATGTACCAAAAATTTTAGAAGGGATTTTCTTAGGCTAACTTAAGCCGAATTTTTTAATATTTTGTGCTTAAATAATTTCGCACGTGCTTTTGATAAATACTAAGTTAGTAGCAAGGTTACAATTTATAAATTTTTTTATTATAATTTAGTATATAATTATCTTCTATAATTTAATATTAAAATATAAAGTAATATAAATATATCTATATATATATATATATGAATATTATTATATTTTAAAATTATGTTACAAAAATTATTATATGAATATTATTATTTTTAAAATTACAAAAATATTATCACATATATCTCTTTTTCGTTTAAATTATTAAAATACTCTTAATCTAATATATATATATATATATATATATATATATATATATATATATATATATATATATATATATATATATATATATATATACTTTCTATTATTTATTTGTTTTAATTATCTGACTTATCATCTTCAATTCAAGATATTTTTCGTCTTATATCACAATATTATTATTATTATAATAATAATAATAATAATCGTTATTATTATTATATCTTACTATTATATATTATTACTATTAGTATTATTAACATTATTAGTAGTAAAGTTATTACTCTTATTTGTAATATATAATATTATTACTATTATATATTTTTGTTAGTAATTACGTCTCAATTTTTATTAGATTATGATAAATTATTTTTTTTGTCTGAAACTTAAAAAATAAATAGGTATATTGATAAATATATGATTAGTTTAAAATCTCACTCCAATATTTCATTGTTGATGTTCATATCCATTCAAATTTGAAGGATTTGTATACCATTATTGAATTATGTCAATCTTTGACAAAAACAAACAAATTAAAGATATTTTACTTTATTGATTATCTAATTCATTTTATTTAACTCTTAATGTTTTATTTTCTATAACGAAGATTATCAAAACAACATTCGGAATAAGATGAAAGATGAATTTCTTGAACACAATATGGTTATTTACATTCAAAAAGGAATAACTGGAGATTTTTATTCCGAATAAATTATTCATGAGTTCAAAATTTTTTACTATAAATTATTTTGGCTCCTCCAAAATTATTGGTCAAGATTCGTCACGAGTTATTATTATCAACTATAATTAATAATCATTATTACTATCAACTATAAATATTATTATCATTATTATTAATTATAATTATTTCTATTATTATATTACTAATATTATTATACTACTATTATTATTATTAAGAACTATAATTATTATAATGGTTATTATTATTATTATTATTGTTTTTATTATTATTGTTAGATACACATTTTACTTTTACTTTAACTTACTATGTAGGAATCATGTTTCAATAACTTATCCTTTTTATTTGTTTTGTTGTTCATTTATCTTTCCATTTGAACAATTATTTCAATTTAAAAAATAGTTACTAAACTTAGCAAAATAATAAAACTGAAAATTAATTTTTTTATTATAAATAATTATTTAAATTTAAAATATAATAATTAAGAGGAATAAATTGATAAAATAAAAAGGACACCAAAGATGTTTATCTCTTTATATATGTAGTTGTATTAATATTATTATTATTATTATTATTAGTATTAGTATTATTATCACTACGCGATATTATTATAGTGGTATTATTATTATTATTATTATTATTATTATTATAGTTAGACACATATTTTACTTTCATTTACTACGGGATCATATTTTAATTACTTGCTCTTTGTATTTGTTTTGTTATTCATTTTATCTCTATATCTTGATATTTTTTGAATTGAAAAAAAAAAATAGTTACTAAAATTAGTAGAATGATAAAACTGGCTAATAATTTTTTATTATGAATATTTATTTAAATTTAATAAATAATTATTAAAAGGATAAAATTGTAAAAACAAAAAAAGGACATAAAAGATGTGTATCTCTTTATATATTTAGTTAGTGTATTATTATTACTATTATTATTACTAGCGTACACATAGGCGTTATCGTGCCTGTGTATACGCATTTTTTAAATATGAATGATAGTATGTTAGTAAGTGATAATAGTGTAATGTTATTAAGTTAATATATAAAATAAATTTATATTTATTAGCAATGAAGTGAAATGTTAAAAATAAAGTGAAATGAATAGAGAAATTAATTGTTAATGAATAAAAAAAAATAAACAGTTTTATAAAAAATAGTTAAAAATAACCGTTAATTTTAAAAAATTTAATAAATAATTATATTATAAAGGGTAGAATTGATATTATAAGATGTGGACACAAAAGAGGAAATCCTCTTTATATATTGTTATAGATTATCACTGCGGGATATTATTATAATGATATTATTATTATTATTATTATTATTATTATTATTATTATTATTATTATCACTACGTGATATTATTATTATTATAATGGTATTATTATTATAGTTAGACACACATCTTAATTTTATTTCATATTTCAATTAGTTGTCTTTCTTAATTGTGTTGTTGCTGATGTATATATCTTTTATATATAATTATAGATTATTAGTATGTCAACTTTAGCCTTGGTATTTTGCATTGACATTAATATTTATATCATAAACATTATTATTATTATTATTATCATTTGTTTATTATTATTAGTATCATTATTATTTTTATTATTATTATTACTATTCATAGTGATGTTATTAGTATAAGTTTTTTTTTTAATTGTAAAAAAATGTTATTATACTAAATACTTTTGCTAAATAGATTTTTAATCTTTTAAAAATTTTATAATTTATAATTTATATTAATACTATTACTATTATTTTTAATGGTTAAATAAATATAATAACAATTATACTATTATTCTAAACATATTTGAAATAAATAAAAAAAATGTGCGTACACGCACGGATCATATACTATTATAATTATTTTGTAAAATCAATTAATTGCACCATATTGTGATATTAATTTTATTTATTATATTTAAAACACAATTTACAACTTCATTTCATTAATAATAACATTTACAACAATATAACTTAATTTTCATGATATTTATTATTATTTTTTTTATATTATTGTTATTATTATCAATTATAACTCTAATTATTGTTATTATTATTATTACTATTATCAGCTCTAATCTATAACAATATATAAAGGGGATTCCCCTTTTTGTGTCCACATTTCAAAATATTCATTTTACCCTTTAAATATAATAATTTATTAAATTTTTAAAAATTGACCGTTATTTTTATAATATTTTTATAAAATCGGATGTCTCTGCTTCTTCTCTTCGTCTTTATTTATTAATGGTTATTCTTTCATCTGTTATCATATATTTCACTTCATTTTTAATAAATATAATTATAATTTCTATATTAACTTAATAACATTATAATATTATCACCTACTAATATCATAACACGCATACACACATGCGCGATAGCGCATGTGTTTACGCTAGTTATAATAATAATAATTATTATTATTATTAACTATAATTATGGTTATCAACTATAATTATTCTGATCAGTATTACTACCAACTATAAGTATTATATTATCATTATTACCTACACTTATTTTTATTATTATATCACTATTATTATTATTACTGCTACTACTATTATTATTAATTAGAACTATAATTATTATAATAGTTATTATTATTATTGTTTTTATTATTATGGTTACATACACATTTTACTTTTACTTACTATCTATGAATTATGTTTCAATTACTTGACCCTTTTATTTGTTTTGTTGTTTATTTATCTTTACATTTGAATAATTATTTCAATTTTAAAAAAATAATTACTAAAATTAGTAAAATAATAAAACTGAAAAATAATTTTTTTATTTTAAATAATTATTGAAGTTTAAAATATAACAATTAAGAGGATAAAATTGAAAAAACAAAAAAGGACACCAAAGATGTTTATTTCTTTATATATGCAGTTGTATTATTATTATTTTTTTTTATCACTACGCGATATTATTTTAGTGTTCTTATTATTATTATTATTATCTATTATTACTATTATTGTTATTATTATTATTATTATTATTAGTAGTAGTAGTAGTATAGTTAAACACACATTTTAAATTTATTTACTATAGGATCATATCTCAATTACTTGCAGTTTTTATTTGTTTTTGTTGTTCATTTTGTTTTTATATCTCTGTAATTATTTGAATTAAAAAAATAGTTACTAAAATTATTAAAATGATAAAATGGACAAATAATTTTTATTATGAATAGTTCTTTTAATTTAACAAATAATAATTAAGAGGATAAAATTGTTTAAACAAAAGAGGACACAACAAATGTATATATCTTTATATACGTAGTTATTGTATTATTATTATTTTTATCACTACGAAATATTATTATAATGGTATTATTATTATTAAATTAATTTATTACAGGATCGTATTTTAATTACTTGTCATTTTTATTTGTTTTGTTGTTAATGTATATCTTTATATATAATTATAGATTATTATAGTTGACATCAGCGTGAGTGTTAGCATTAATATGAAAATTTATAGCATAAATATTATTATTATTTGTATCATTATTTTTTTTTTATTATTATTACTATCATAATGGTGTTATTATTATAAGAGTGCTTTTTTTAATTATAGAAAATGTTGTTATACTAAATATTTTTGCTAAATAGAGTTTTAATATTTTAAATTTTTATAATTTATAATTTATATTAATATTATTAGTAGTATTTTAATGGTTAAATAAATATAATAACAATTATATTATTATTCTAAAAAAATTTAAAACAAAAAAAAAACAAAATAATGTTCGCACGGATCGTAGACTATTCACTACGATATATTATTATAATGGTATTATTATTATTAAATTAATTTATTACAGGATCGTATTTTAATTACTTGTCATTTTTATTTGTTTTGTTGTTAATGTATATCTTTATATATAATTATAGATTATTATAGTTGACATCAGCGTGAGTGTTAGCATTAATATGAAAATTTATAGCATAAATATTATTATTATTTGTATCATTATTTTTTTTTTATTATTATTACTATCATAATGGTGTTATTATTATAAGAGTGCTTTTTTTAATCATAGAAAATGTTGTTATACTAAATATTTTTGCTAAATAGAGTTTTAATATTTTAAATTTTTATAATTTATAATTTATATTAATATTATTAGTAGTATTTTAATGGTTAAATAAATATAATAACAATTATATTATTATTCTAAAAAAATTTAAAACAAAAAAAAAACAAAATAATGTTCGCACGGATCGTAGACTATTCACTACGATATATTATTATAATGGTATTATTATTATTAAATTAATTTATTACAGGATCGTATTTTAATTACTTGTCATTTTTATTTGTTTTGTTGTTAATGTATATCTTTATATATAATTATAGATTATTATAGTTGACATCAGCGTGAGTGTTAGCATTAATATGAAAATTTATAGCATAAATATTATTATTATTTGTATCATTATTATTTTTTTTATTATTATTATTGCTATCATAATGGTGTTATTATTATAAGAGTGCTTTTTTTAATTATAGAAAATGTTGTTATACTAAATATTTTTGCTAAATAGAGTTTTAATATTTTAAATTTTTATAATTTATAATTTATATTAATATTATTATTAGTATTTTAATGGTTAAATAAATATAATAACAATTATATTATTATTCTAAAAAATTTAAAACAAAAACAAAAACAAAATAATGTTCGCACGGATCGTAGACTATTGTAATCATTTCGTAAAATCAATTAATTGTATTATATTATGATATCAATTCTATTTATTATATTTAAAACTGAAATTATTATTGCATCACTTAGATTTACTATTTTATTACTTTAATAACAACATTTACAACAATATAACTTAATATTCATAATATTTCATTACATAATATTTTCACTATTTTATTATTTTAATATACAAAATAAAACAAATACGCCTCGTGCGGTGGGTACACACAAGTCTAGTTTTAATTTAAAAGAATACTTATTAAGAGTAAATCTTTTATATAATACCATAAATGACATTGTAAACATTCAAAAGTGATTTTTATTTTCCAATTTTATACTACATCACATTCTCTCAATCACCTTAACATAAATCTAACGAATATTAACTCATTTCATATAAAATTAAAATTAAAAATTAAGAATCGCCGAAAATTTTCACTAATATTTAGATAAAAAGTCAATTGAACCTAAATTTGAAATAAAAGGTAACGATTGACCCAAAGAGTAACAAACAAAAATTAATGTTCCAGTTCCATATATATATCTATAATAATATATAAGAAATATTTTTTTTTATCCATATTTTAAAATTTCAATTTTATCCTTTAAAATATAATTATTTATTAAATTTTTTAAAATTATCCATTACTTTTACAAATTATTTATAAAATTGTCTATCTCTGTTCTCTTTTTCTCTATTTATCAATTATTATTTTCTCATTTTTTTAATATATTTTACTTTATTTTTAATAAATATAATTTTATTTTATATATTAACTTAAACATATATTTAAAACATACTATGTACAAGTGCTGTATTTACACTGGTTTTCATATATATACTTTGTTGTTTTGTGTCCGATTGAAACTACCATAGGTAACATGGGAGATTCCGGAAGTCTGGAACGGTTGTTAAATGATCATAATATGGCCATAGAAAAACAATTTTAGATTGAACAACGATGTAACAGGTTAACTCTGTGTGTATCATTATTTTTAAGTTTTATTTATTATGCTCACATTATATGTGAAGACTTATCATGATTTTTTTTTATGCCTTAATTAATTTTTTTCAACGCCATCCTAATTAAATATAGTTTCTATACGAATAGAAGTTTTGGGTCTTCACTACCTTTAATTCTGTCAGTTATATTATATTGCCTATAATAATCTTTTGTCAAATTTCTTTAATGGATTTCGCCTATATTATAATTATAAATTGAAGTTCATAGTTTAATTAATTATTGTTGACATGAGAAGCCAAGGTGGTTTGCTTCTTGAAGATTTGATGAAGATTGAATGAAGCTCTTTTGAACTATCTTGAAGCCATAAACATTAGAATGAAGCCTACATTGATGAAGGAAAGGAGATTTGATGATATCCATGGTGATCAAGGCTGAAACATGTGCTCTCCATGTAGTTACATCTTTAAGAAAGTGTACTTGTAGTTTGTAATTCATGTTGTAGACCTTAAAGCATTAATTAGATGTAGTTTGGTCTTTGGTGTGTTTTTAATCTGTTGAATTGGTTTTTCAACAGGTTAAAATGTCTCTTTTAATCTGTTGAATGGTTTTTCAACAGGTTAAAAGGTTGGCTGCAGTAGTCTTAAACTGTGATTTTCGAAAGAGAGGTCAGTTGATCATTTTAGAGCACGATTTGGTTCTGGAAACTTGTGGAAACTCTCTCCTTCGTGATCATAAGTGTTGCAGCTGTTGAAGATTGATCTTGGATCAATTCTTGAAGCTTTTGGCTTGGTTTGAAGCTTGGAGAAAGTGGTTTGTGGTAGGCAAGGTTGTGCTACCACTGAGGTTTGATCTTTCTCAAGCTTTGTGTGTCTGCTTGGTGGTTTTCCAGGTCTCCAAGAGGGTTCTTGCTGTGCTGGTGTGATTCTTGTGTGATTCAAGAGTCTTTTGTGGTGTTTTTGCATATTTTGGAAGTGTAAGGGTGGATTCTTTGTAAAACTTTTGAAATAGTGCAAAGTCAAGCTCAGGTTGCCTTGACAAACTGGATGTAGCTCAAGTTTGAGTGAACCAGTATAAAAATTCGTGGTGTCCTCTCTTCTCTAACCTTTCTCTCTTGCATTTTCATTTTAAAGTTTCAAGAACTTCTGCTTTAATTATCTTTTTCATGTTCTTGCATGTTTTCATAACATCTGAAACATTGAGCAAGTTTGTATAATCATTTGGAACTGATCTTGATCAATCTTGAGCATTGTTTCTGGTTTAAAATTCAAATTCACATTTCTTCATTTTTCCCAGTATTTCAGTCGACTGTTTTTTCAGTTTCAATCGATTGATTATACCATAACAAAATCTATTTAGTAAAATCAATCTGTTAACTCTGTTTTTGATCGATTGAAAGTGTATAGTTCAGTACTGTTTGCATCCTAACTTGGTGATCTATTTGATTCAATTAAAGTAGGTTTTTAGCTTGCAAAAATAGCCTAAAGTTTTAACTAGCAATTCAACCCCCCCTTCTTGGCTTTTCAACCATTTCAAAACTAACAATTATTTTATCACTAAAAAAATGTGTGTCATGACTTAATTTCTCGATGACTTATATTTCTCAAAAACAGTTCTTCAGGAAGTCTTACGAAAAATACGATGCCAATTTTCTTAGAAAAGAGCAATTTCCGAGTCTTTTTTCAAACTAAACTTTCACCTAATGTGATACGCTCTCCTATTAAAGTTTTTTATACTTAAGTTTATCAAGCATAAAAATGTCAAAATAGATTCCAGCATGTAACTCAACTCGATTTATCATAGGTTTGAATAGTTGATACTTCAATTTTTAGCTATTATTTTTATAATAATATTTTAGAAGTTAGATGAACACTTTCATTTCACTATTATAAAATAGGGTTAAATATGTTTTTGGTCCCTTAACTTTCAATGAATTTTAGAATTAGTCTATTTCGAAACTTTGGATCAATTTAGTCCTTCATCTTTCGAAATATGTGGATTTAGTCATTTTAATAAAATTTTGTTAGGTTTATTTGATGTCTCAAGCGCATTTCATGATTGTATTTGAGTTGTTTATACTATTTGATACATTTTTGCTTTAATGTTAAGTCAAATACTATTATGAAACACATTTGAAATGTCAAATAAACTTAACAAAATTTGATTAAAAGGACTAAATCCACGTATTTCGAAAGATGAAGAAATAAATTAGTTCAAAGTTTTGAAATTGACTAATTACAAAATTCACTGAAAGTTAAGGGACCAAAAACATATTTAACCCTATAAAATATAATTTAAGTCAATTCACTTTCATTGTAATGTAGAAATATATAAATACATTGCAAAAAAATATAAATTCGTAAGTGAGTCAACCCACTAACCCACGAATCCGTGGTGGGCCAAACCGGATTGCAAAATCTTTGACTCACCAAAAAGTGACTCGGATTGAATTAGCCTCTTTTTTAGGGCAACTCGTCAATAATCTGTGTGAGCTGAATATTGATTCACTTTGACACCTCTACTCAAGTGTTAATATAGTTGAAATTATAAAATAAAAACATGTCGTATAACATTAAATGAATTTTATTTTTTTTATTTGATATTCTTTTATAAATAATTTGTGTATATTATATTGAGTGAATTATTTATTTATTTATTATATAAGTTGAAGTACTATCTTCGATTTGAATTTTTCCTTTATTTGTTTCATATGAGAATATTTATTTGTTTCATATGAGAATATAAAAAGAAGAGGATGTTATTAGTTATTAATTCTTTTATAGTTGAACAATTTTAAAAAAATAATTAGTTTTTAGTATTTCATTACACTACTGTGGGGACTTTCATGACAATACTATTTAATTTTCTATGCCAATTAAATAATAATCGACATAGTATAATTTAGTTATTATGTCGATTACAATTTTAACTATTGGGGTTGTTAGTTGATTTTGAGGTCATATAGCACTTTGTTCTCCTATATAAGATGTCTAATCTTTGTTTATTTTATAGCTAAGAAAACTAAATTGATTCACAATTTGACAAACTTATTATTCAAACAAAACTTGATATTTATTATTTGTTATCATAAACTTTGGGTAACTTGTTGGCAAACCTATATGTTGATTTATGTCTTACTCATTTATGTGTTAACGTTAACATCCTCATGCATTCATCATTTACACAATTTTTAAATTAAAATAGAATTCCCAAATTGCTATGAAAACAGAAAACAAAATTATTCCTATTGTTTAAAAATAGAATTTACAAAAACTAGCCAAAAATTTTTGTGGCAGAATCAATAAAGTTTTATTTATAATTTCTTCTACCAAATCTCAATAGAGCTCAACTCGAATGGATCTGGTTTGAAATTTAACTCAACTTTTGACTCGGTTTGACCTTCTACCTAAATTGACTCGTTTTGACCTTTTTGCTTCGCTCAACTCGAATTTTTAGACTTGTGGACTTTTTATGTCCTAACCAATTAGCAATTCCATAACTTAGGAAATTTTAATTTTCTTTTTTGAGTGAATTTCAAATTCTATTATTTTAGCTATTTGAAATACCTTCTTAAAATTTTTCAATTTCAATTTTCTTTTAATTTTCTCATCCAAATATATCATTTTTCATGAAAGTATTAAAAATTCTTTAAAATAAATAAATTACTCTCTTAAATTGGTTTATCTAAACATACTATTAAGAAAATTTTCCTCCAAAGGGATCAAACAAAAAAAGCTCAACAAAAATCTTAAGGAATAAAAATCTAAAATAGGTTAAGAAGACTATTTATAGAGATAGGACGTTATAGGAAATAAAATTTAATACCCAATTAAAAAAATCTATTTTCACTAAAATAACTACTTTCTTGAAATTTGGAGAGAGACCGGAAGAATATAAAAATACAACTAATTCATTAAAGATTGTCTCATTAATGAATAGTGAACATAGTAAATTGAGTCATCAGGTCATCTAATATTAAATCATAAATCAAATCATTAACACATGAATAACAAAAATTAAATATATAAAACAGTAGTAGTACAAATAATTAGAGTAGATTACATCCAACCTCAACACTAAACACTTATGTTGATGATTCTCGGCAATGGAGTTATTATACCTCTCTCATAACTCTATTAGAATGCTACAATGAATACAGAGTAGCATTCTGTTTTTGTATAAAATAAAGATTGATGTTTTCTTGTGATTCAAGCTTCTGATTTGATTCAAGCTTCTCTCGAAAGATTTCTTTTTGGATACAACTCTTCCTCTTAGTGTTATGTTCCTTTAGATTTGATTAATTTAGGTTTCCTTCATTCACTAAAGGGTTTCCTTCATGGTTGTTTGGTTGTGAAACCAAAAAGGAACATAAGGTGGCTTGAGATTCATGTGATGTGGTTTGTCCCACACAGAGAGATCTGAGATTAGTGATGATGAGATTGGAGTTGTCACTCTTTCTTATTTGACTGCATGCTTATGATACACCATATTCATTCTTTCTTCTTAGGTTCTTATCTCCTTCCATCAAGAGTGTAATGGAGAAATTTTCTTTATTATACTTTGGCTTTCTTTAGACGTTATTTTACGAGTATTTGATTATCGTTGCTATGGTTTTTGTGTTTATAATCATGATGGAACAATACTAACACTTGTACACAAGTTAAATAGATAAAAGTTTAAAGAAATTATATTGGAGAATCTCTTTAAATTAGTAAATAATTAACTAATTTTAACTTATAAATAAACTAATTTTAATTTATAAACAAATTTATTTATTATTTTTCGAACGTGAAAATTTTTATAAAGAAGTTTGTCTAAATGTGTCCTTAAAATACATTTTATTTTTTATTTTGATTTTCAATCATAAAATGTGATCACAATCTTAAGGCACCAACGTGAGCATTATTAGTATTGAAATTTTCTTTCACTAATTTCATTTTCACAAGGTTTCGCGGTGCATCAGCGTGATTTTGATTTCTTCCAAAACGACAACGTCCTTCTCATATCGTCACTTTATCGCCAAATATATCGCAGTGGGTCCCAAATACCCCATGTGCGTTTCCTTGTTTTCCCTAGGTTTCTGTTTCTCCCATGAGACACGACGATGATTTTACTTTGTAAAAATAAACTTAAGTACTATAAGATAGAAATAAGAGAATAAAAATTTAATTTAAATAGTCTAAGATTGTAAAGATTTTCTATGATGTCAATGATTGACTTTTACCGCAAGTATATTTATATTTTGACTAGTTTTAGGTAAAGTAAATATAAAGAAATGTAATATTATATGAACAAGAATGGACTTCTCAATATATTTCGTTTTTCCAATGAAAAGAAAATGTAGTTTACTTCAGAATTCTAGACATTCTTAATTATATCAAATTATATTTTTACATTGACTTCAATTTTAATTATTTAATTTATTTATTAAAAACTTTCCATTTAAATTCATATTGAACCATAAATTTGTTTTAATTCCAAAATAAATATTTTATGAGATAAAATGATCATATGTATTTGAGTTTTTCCCATTGAAATTTGACTTTGTACTTGAGTAGCGAATTTAAGTCTTCACAATACTAATATCATCATTGTAACACCCCAATTTTGGGATGTCACGGAGCGTTAGAAAATTTTTACGTTTAGCGGAAAAGGAATTAACATTGAAAATGTACTTAAGAAAAACTTTTAATTTAATTTAAATTACATAATTCAAATTGTCACTTGGTCAAAAACTTTCAATAATATTTGCGATCAAAAGAAAATTACATAATTTTTAGTATCTGATTTAAAATAACTAAATAAATTATAAAATCTCCCGAGTTCACCCCAGCCTCTCGTCGATCTACTCCATGCCAAGATTATCTGCAATATCATCTGCTCCCGTATAACACACACGTTATACGATCATCGCACATACAACAAACACACAAACAAACAAGTAGGGGTAAGCTAACCAAAACAATGATATTCATAAAAGACATTCGTAAATAAAACCTGTCCAATAATACTCAACGTCGCATTCAATTAACACAAAAACTTTATGATCACAATCCATCCTTGGTTTGAACACACAAACTCCAAACCCAAACAATCATACTAAACCAAACATAGCATCACATTCATCTCAATTCTTCAAATATAGTGATTATAAACAAGCTTTGGTTTTCCGCGGCCTCTCACCCCATAACAACATCTAGTTTTCTAGAACAGATGGTTCGATGTGTCCCGCTTAATGCAGCCATACTGTCTCCCTTATCCCTCAAGGAATTATGAGTAAAAACGTCGATGCATCGCACATCGGGCACTATACTCGTAACGAGCCGAAATAAGGTGAAACATTTATCCCCTCCCCACTGCTTCACACAGGCGAGAGGGTACAACACTCGAACCAATCATCTACCACTGCTTCACACAGGCGAAGAGGACCCCTTTCCACTGCTTCACACAGGCGAAAGAGTCTTCACTGGGTTCCTAGGTACGGAAAACCTCACACAACATTTAATTCCACCAAGAGCTTTCAAGCAAGGCAAAATACTCCCAATATTCAACACATGAGAATTACATATTGCCAACAAAATACTCACCATCGCATCATGCATGGGAAATAAAGTTCCATAACATAAACCCATCAACTTATAAATAACATATTTATACAATGAACCCAACAAATGACATTCACTCTAACACAGGCATAACATCACACACAAGTAATTATCCTCAAACGACCACTTTAACTCCATAACCATGCAACCCATGAAAACATATGTAATTCATATCAAGCAAGGTCACACTAATAAGTATAGATAACCAAATAATATCACAACATTATTTAATATTATCATGCCAAACAATAACTTTCAAAAAAGACCAAAAAGAATAATGAAACAACTCCATGCACGTCATCTCACAACCATAGGGTATGTGAAACATATTTTTAAAACCAAAGAGCTACACCCACCACCAACATTAATAATATATATATATATATATATATATATATATATATGTATATATATATACATGTATATATATATACATATATATATATATACATATGTATATATATATATATATATATATATATATATATATATATATATATATATATATATATATATATATATATATATATATATATATATATATATATATATATGTTTGTGTGTGTGACAAAGAAACCATGAATTGTAAGAAATGTATGCATGAAAAACATGTGGGTTCCATGGTATTCTACCACCGAATTAACATGAACCTTGCAAAAAGAAAAGAAAGAAGGAAAAATAAAGTGGCTACACACGAAACCCATAATACATCTACGTGAACCAAAGGAGAGAGTGAATGTAAGTTATACGTGGGGTGTGAAAAGAGAGAGAAGAAGGAAACATACTTTTAGATGACCCCACACAAAAGCCCCACATTCCATCAAACTAAAAGTATATACTACATACTAAAAGAGAAAATCAAGTCTTTTAAGTGTGGTCTGCACCATGAATTTAAAAAAATATAACTCCATCAAAAGTGGTATGAATGGTTTAGAGAAAAAGAAACAAAACAAACCCGTGTCGTGGCCCTCTCTCAATTACCTCCCCACAATTTGACCATATTTGAAGCATGTAGTATGAAACAAAGTGAAATAATATGTATAAGAATTAAAACATGATGCACCCCTTTTTACTTTTACGTGGGGTGTGAAAACAGATCCGCAACTTAATGAAAGCAAGAAGCATATGGCATTCAAGGCATTCAAACATCTATGGCAAATCAAAGTCAAGCTTCAAACAACAACACAAATCACACTTAACTTCCCCTACACTACACACATGTTTTTCAAGTTTTCATTCATCAAGCAAACAAAACAAGAGAACAAACACAAGGTTGGCTTCCCCTACATCGTGTAGCAATCCTTCTAGGACTTACACTTTCCACATTCTCTTCCTTTCCTCTTCACGTTTTCTCCCATTTTTTCAACTCTCTAAAGAACCCTAACATTTAACCTAAAATCCTTATTTTATTCTCAAATGGTTGGTTAAGATTTTATAAAATAAAAACCTCACTCTTTTATTATCTTCATGTAACATCAACAAATTTTTTAAAATAAAAACAGAATGTTGCATGGAGTAACCTCTAAAATGACACGGCCAGGATAGAACCCAATACCTGCACGCCAAAATACAATCTCCAACCAAGAAGCCAATTACTTTTCCATTTTATAATGCGCAAACTTAATTATATACATATATTCTCAACATTACATATAATATTAAAATTTAAAATAAATAAAACAATAACTTACATCACTTAAATAATTATTATTTCATAATTTAATATCTAATTAAATTAAATAAAACAACAATATTAATCAAACCATTAATTTTTTTCTCACGTGTCCCCCTTTACTCTAATTTTTTCCAAGTCTTACAGTTACGGTTTTCTTTCCCTTTCTCTTATATTCTCTTCCATTTATCATATATTTGAGACAATCAAATACTTCTATAAAAATACTATAAAAAATTACACTTGCATAATAAGAAACATATAATCTTTCCCTACCTTTTAAATATACACAATTTTACATTTTTAATAAAACTATTTTCACTTATTTTACATTTTCTTTTGAGGATCAAATTCAGTACATATATTAACTTTTAAATATACATATACACAATTGAGAAATGAAAGACTAAATTTGCATTTTTTTTTTTAGGATCAAATTCATCTATATAAACATATATGAACCTTGATATGTGTAACTAGAAGATGGGGGATTATTTTCAAATATTATATTATGTTTCAGTAGAAATAAATTTCCTTTTCTATAATAAAATTGTAATTTCCTTTTCTTATAGTTTTTAAAATTTTTGTTGTTACAAATTCTTATTTGATTGTAATTTTAGTATAGGAAAATTTAATTTAAACTTTAAAAAACTTTTATAATGTAATTTTTGAATGAATTTATTTGGTTGTGGTATAAGAACAGGAAATGAAAAAGAGTGTAGACAATATATAGAATTATGCAGAATCTTTTCAAATGTTGCAATTTGAACAGTAAAAGATGTCTATTTAAAGACCCTCACTCTTTAAAACATTAGCCATTGCTTCCTGCATTCCATCAATTTCTGTGTGTTCATCAATATAAGGAAAATATTTAAATATCCTTCACCATCATACCCACACTTCAATTTTCACCACCACTCCCATAGCTGCAACAGTCACCTAAAGGCTACTGCAGAAGAAGAGAGAAAATGCTAAAAGAATTAATTTCAAAATGGATTTTTCAAAAAATATTTCATGTTTTTCAAATCCCATTTCATATCAGAAGTTTTATTCTGGAAAACTTTGCTCCGGAAATATTATTTTAAAAATTTCAAAATCTTCGAAAAGCCTAGTACTGAGCCTCAATTTTGTATTAAGCATACCGTCCGCATTATATAATTTTTCATTTTGCCTACTTGCTGCACTGTTATCCTTCTTCTTCCCACCATCATCTTCCATGGATTCATCCACCTCACCCACATTTCCGGGACCTTCGCCTTGGTCACCTGACTTGGCTTCTGTCTCATCCTACAACAGAATGCTTTAATTAGTAAGTGTGAAAACACTAAAATTTCCAGCATACGATTGATATCAACAATAGTCAATTCTCTAAACGGTTTCAAGAAATAAACCTCCAACATCATTTCAGTAAGATTGAGAGGGTGACTTGAAGGAACTTCAACAGCACTAAAGTCATCAACAGATTTAAGGCTCCCAATATATGAAGATTCATTGTTATAGACTTCATCAACGTTAAACTCTTTTGCAAATTCAAAAACTATCTTCGCCTCTGAAGCTTCACCTTGATCCCTATTTGGGGGCATGGTATAATACTGAATTTTACCTGAAACATACAAACAGAAAGATAAATTTCTCTGTTTAGTTCTTTCTCAATTTTAACTTCAACACAGAGAAAAGTAATCGGTTCTCTGCTCATAATTTAAGAAATTCCATGCATGCATACCCTCGTTCCAATCACGAAGAATGATTCTTGCAGTAGTAGCAACGTCAAATTTTCCACTTTTCGTGAGCTTGCCCTCAGCTTCAGCTACCTTCAGCAGAAAGTCGTCAACATCACCTACATTGAAACTGCGAATTTTGTACAGAGTTACCAGCTGCTTAGGCAGACAGAGCTTTAGAATTTCCTTCACTGCGTTGTCCAAGTTAAAAGAAAAGAAATAAGTCTTTCAATTTACTTAACAAGAGTTAGTACAACTTAAATCAGGATTTTCCATAAATAAAATAAATGTATCATGCAAACTTCTAAGTGTTTTGGAAATTAGAATTCTCATTACTGAATAAAACATTAATTTATATCTAAAACAAGATAACAGGAAACATAATCCAACAACCCGCACATAGAAAAATCCAACGTTCTACTACATCACCTATCAGTTGTTCTTTTAAAACCTAACAGAACTCCATTTTATAACTAGGATAAGTGACAAGATTTAATGAAAAGGTGCTATTATCACCGACATCTTGAGAATGGTTAGATCAAACCACACACAACCATATAGTAAAATACAATGTACACACCCAGCAACCCACGGACTTACCTCATTCACACCATCATTGTTAACACAGAACTAAAGGGAAGTTGTAAAGAGGGAACGATTCTGAAAATAATTGAATTTATAATTGAAAGTCATTCTATTTGAGAAAATGGAGTAAAAGGGGACAAGAAATTTACACAAAAAAACAAGATGTTAAATAAAAATGTACAATGGACCAATAGCACTTATGCTTAAAAATAGACATAACATAACACGTTTAAAGACAAAAAACACCCTTATATATATAGCCACTAGTCAAACCAAATGCACCAAAAAATAGCAAATACTTCAAACTTTTGTAGAATTGAATAGAATTTCTTCAATGTCACAACTTCATTTTCTTTTACTATTTTTTCATGTAAAATACCTATAAATCTTCTACCATTCATTTCGAACTGAATTAATGCAAATAAACACCTGAATAACCACATAATAAGAGGAGGGGGGAATGACTTGGTATACCTGGGCTAATAATGTAAGACCCGAGAAAATTAAATAGTTATTTAAATAATTATTTAATTATGGCGGGTAATAGAAACATTTAAAGCAATTAATGTGAGGAACTATGACGTGGAAAGGTGCTAGCTCATGTGGTTGAGAGTGCTTTCTTGTGTGTGAGGACTTGGGTTCGAGTCCTATGTGTGCCACTTGGGTGTTATTTAAATTATGCATTTTTGTGTGTTTATATATTGAATGCATGGGGTGATGATAAATTCCTAGAATTGTAGGAGTTATCATGAAATCTGGATTGGTTGAATGGTTTGGCCTTGGTTTGGTATGTGCATGAGTGTGGGTTCAAATCTTGTTGAGAACTAAATAATTTCTTTTTGCCAAGAAGGCAGCCGTGAGTGCTGGGTGGAATGAATTAGAGTGAGAAAGGATAATTAAGGGATTAAGGGTCTGAGACAGGGGAGTGCATACGGAATCACAGACTTCTGGGCGATTGGCACGAATTGTAGAGGAGAATTGGAGTGGGAAACCATTGTGGAAGAGTGAGGCAAGAGCAAGGGTGAGTTTGAATTAAAAGTCACGTGCAATCCGTGTTTGGAGCGAGGATCAGAGGTTAGGGGAGTTGAAACCGAATCTTTTATTTCTTGTTTTTATTTGTATGAAATGTATGAGAATTTGAATGTATGTACTCTGCTATTTAATGTAGTTTCGTATTTTCTGCAATTTTCCAGAAATCGCCTGGCGGGTGATGAATCACCGTCAGGCGACTCATCTTATTTCTGGGTAATTGGGGGGTTCTGGAGACGGAACCGCCTGGCGGCACGGGCTTAACCGCCAGGCGGTGCATGTTAGAGTACCCAGTTTTCTGGGTTTTATGAAGGGCCTAGCGGTGACGAATACCCGCTAGGCGACGCGAGCCACTTTTGGCTCGATTTTGATGTTTCACAGGTTCTGGGAGGTTTGTAATCAAGGAGAAATTGCTTTCTAATATTTATGAATGATTAAACATAGTATTTCATTAGAAATTCGTGGAATTGGGGTTTAATTGAGAAGAAGATTGCATGAAGGTTTTCTTAGGGTTGATGAATTGGGGATTTCGAAAACGACATTAATCTAAATGGAAAGGGTGAATGAATTCGGGTATGGGAAGTGTTAGAGAATGAATTGTAATCCTAAAAGATGGAATCGTATCCTATAGAGTCATAAATTGGTTGAACTCAGAGTTGTTCTGAAAGGGTTGAGATTCGCAGGTGCAAAGAAAAATATTGGGGTTCCTGGAACAGCAGGAACCGCCTGGCGGCACGTTGGTTACCGCCAGGCGCCATATCAGTGAAGCGTGGTGTCTGATTCATAAAAATGCTATTTTTGTACTTTTCGTGGAACAGGAACCGCCCGACGCTAGTTCATGCCGCCAGGCGCCACCGATTTTTCTGGTCTGCGCAGTTTTCGTAAAACTGCATTTACCGCTTCGTTAACCGTCCGATTTGGGTGAAATTTTGTAAGGTGTTTCAAAACATGTTGTTCTTCACTTTGAACGGTGGAGATTTAAATTGGACGCCTGAAGAGGGAGATATACGTCACTCATGATTGGTTGTTGAATTCCCTAATAGTATGATTACTAATGGATGATTAAGTGTGATCAAGTGCTGGTATGGCCTTGATTGGTGAATGTATATATATAAATATATTGATGCATGATTGATGAGTATGTTTTTGGTAATGCTTATTGAGACATGTTGAATATATGAACCTATATATGTGAGCTCGAACGTAAGATGTTATAAGTGTGGGAATAAGGCCACAATTGATGATATCACTATGACCGAGTGTTGCATGATCATGACGGGTTTTGGAAAAGTATGGGAACATGATAATCATACTTTAAATGTAATGGAATTGTAAGCATGCAAAGGGTTGGGAAAAATGAGAAGGGGAAAATAAAATGTGTGCTGGAATTGATTTAAGAGGTAAGTATATATGAATTATAAAAGAGAGGAATGTGTGCTTATACTTGAAAGATGTATATGTGTTGTGATGTTGTAATTTGGAATATATGAATGTGTATGTTGATTTCTGGATGTTTGAGAATTAAATGGTTGAATTCTAGGAAATGAATTAGAGTACCTAAAACCAGTAGTGTCACATTACTGGTGTAGCGCCTAGCGGTGTAGACTGAACCGCCAGGCGATAGTATGAAACAGGAATATTTTATAAGTTGTGGCGCCCGACGATGATGTGGAACCGCCAGGCGGTCTGTACTGCCATTTCGCCTAGTGGCGCTTAGGCTACGTTAGGCGATGGTGTAGTGGTAGGGTGCATTGTGATATGTTTTGCATGGTTTGTGGTGTGGGTCCTGGTCTGGGATATGCTCGATGTTGTCATGAGCGGGTAGGTTCATGACTGGTGATGAACACGTGATGATATGAGCGGGGAGGTTCATATTTTATTACTCTCGTGTGGGGATACGAGCGAGGTAGGTTCGTATGTTCCGTGCTCACACTTGAGAGATGCTACGTGCGGGGAGGTACGTAGCTGGTGGATCACGTGTGTTGGACTACGAGCGGGGAGGTTCGTAGAGTTGGACCACGAGCGGGCAGGTTCGTGGAAGCATTGGAATCCCTAAGACCAGCTTGAGTATATACCTTGCGTAGGGTGGTGTGCTTTGCTTGTTTTCTTTATCATGTTGTGTTGTGACACTTGGATCAGGGGATACTGTGCCATGAGCGGGTAGGTTCATGGATGGTGGTGAACACGTGATGATATGAGCGGGGAGGTTCATATCATGTTACTCTCGTGTGGGGATACGAGCGAGGTAGGTTCGTATGTTCCGTGCTCACACTTGAGAGATGCTGCGTGCGGGGAGGTACGTAGCTGGTGGATCACGTGTGTTGGACTACGGGCGGGTAGGTCCGTAGAGCAGGACTACGAGCGGGGAGGTTCGTAGAGGCAGGACCACGAGCGGGCAGGTTCGTGTGAGCATCATAAACCCTGAATCCGAGGCTAATTATTTTTATGTTGTGAAGGTTGAAAAGCCTTGGGAATTAAGGTCTGGGCCAAGAATTAACTAAAATAAAATAGATGGGTGTATCTTGTCTTTTCTTTATTAACTTATATGTTAATTATTTATGAGCTCACCCTATCTGCTTGTGTTTGGCGATGATCGTGTAATGCGTTACACGGGAGCAGATGATGTTGCAGGTGGTGCTGATGAGGCATAGCATCGGAGAGAGGGTTAACTGGGAAAAGCTTTTACTGGAGTTTTACCGTTATTGTTTTTATGAAATTTGTAAATAGTGTCTTACTGATTTGTGAATTTGGATACTGTATTGGAGTTTCATAAATTATGGATTTTTGGATAACATCCGATTAATAAATGTTTTAAAATTTCCCGCGTTTTGGGAAGCGAAGTATAATAAATGATATTTTCATCATATTTCTTAATTTTTATTACTTAAATTAGTAATATCTGACCGGGATGTTACAAATAAGATCTAACTTCTCAATCCTCTATCAATTTTTAAGGCAATGGAAGCATCACTTTCTTGAGACTTCAGCATAACAACACCAGGAAAATTTAGCAACTTAACATTTTTGTCCAATTAAACCTCTTGAATTGACCTTGTTAACCCCAGAGTAGATGCAACATTGACAACATGAGACCTTTTTAAACTATTTATAAGACTACTCTTACCCACATTGGGCAAGCCAATCAAACCCATAGTTATTGACTTTTTGTTTGTCAAGACAAGGAAGCAAAACAACAACAAAATCAATAATTTACAATTAAAGGACAAAAGAAGAAAAAACAAAACAATTAATAGATAAGCAATAGAGATTAAAAAGACTAGAAAAAAAAACTACACCAAGGAAAATAAAAATTAAGTCATATGCAAAATCCCCAAAAGGTAGCAATGATAACCCACAAAGATCCACACTAAAGCATATTCTTCCAACTTAAAAACTGTATATTTAGTTTTTCTTGTGATTGACCAAAAGTTGGCACATTCATGCACAAGCAAACAAATGTTAGAGATCAGTGTCACCTAGATGACTAAATATGTGTGTTTGTTGTGTGTGTGCAAGCTTTTAACTAGGCGCAAACTTCATTTTTTTTAGAGTTAAATTAGACCTAAACAGACATTTCTACGATTTTGATTCTAAAAATAGAATATATTTGAATAATAAAATCATTTTCAACGGATAAAATAGCACCAACACTACATCAGTAAGAAAAAACCCTATCTAACAGAATTGATACTTATCTTACAATAGAAACTATGATTCAGAAAAAGGCATCAACAACATAGAGAACACCAATGCCAACAATTCTCAAGTCTCGACAAGAGGTGATATTATTTTAGGAGCAAGTACCATAGACATAGGGTTTAGTAATAATTTAATTTCTACTGACATGTGAAAAAATAGCGTGATCTACCACTTTATTTTTCTTTTTGATCCGGTGCACACGACACATCCACCTGTAAAAGTTGCTTCAAATTGACTCAAAATGTAAGAACAAAAAATGAAAACCAACTTACTTAGGTTCTTCACTTCTCTTTAAGTATATATACTATGAATTATTTGCAAAACCTTCTGATTTTATATTTCGTTCAACATTTAGGTTTGCCAATTTGACAACATTAAAGTTGGTTTTTCCAGTGAAGGCGTCCCTTATTGTATAATTTTCATGTCAAGATAGTGTATCCAATGCACATTAGAAACATCATATATTTAAAATGTCCCAGGCTAGAATTCTGGGAAACACAAACACAAACACAACCACATCCATACGTACCAAAAAAAGGATAAGCAGTGAATACATAAAGGTTTCTCAATCATATATCAGATAAAATTCCATGAAGGGAAGCACAATACCCGAACCAAAATTAAGTTGCAATTTTACAAACAACTCTCATCATTAAATCTGTTACCTCATGACTTCTTGAGTAATTCTTAACAATTTGAGTAGAGTATCAGCTCCAACGTTTGATCTTTGTTGTTGTGTGCTACACTTGAAGGCCACAGTAGGTAATTCTTCTCTAAGATATTTGAGCCACTTCTCTAAAACTTCTTCAGGCACAAGATCTATTATATAGGTCAAATGATTAGGCAGCGCAAAAATAAATATACCAAAATGGAGAAAGGAGACAAAAATGAAATGTGATCAGTAAACTACCAATTTTATTTAAAACCAAGATAAGACGTTTATTAGGACCCGATTTCATCACCATGTTTTCCATCTTAGGTTAACGAGTCCCCAAAGGGTTCTAGGCATCAAGGACCTCCAGTAAGACATTAGAGGCTTCAATGACCTTAACAAGATCCCTGTAAAAGGCTCTATTTGAGCTATCTATGGAATAAGAAAACAAAAAATAACAATGGTCAGAACACAGGCAAGTAAGCACTTGAAAAGTCAAACTAACCAAACTGTCAGGAAAGTACAAATAAATGCACACCTCTGGTCTTTGCAGCATTACCAAAATCATTAGTATTTTTTTAGAATCCTCTAGCAACTTAGAGTCATCTTCCTCCTCTAGCAAGCCCAATTTCCTTTTACGAGCCTGAACAAGGAATGAATAGTAAGTTCCTAACTGCAAGGAAAACAAAGATCCCAAAGGACTCTTTTCTTAGTAGCACTCCTCTCTTTCCCACCCCATTTTGAAGTGGACATCAATCTTCAGTGATACAATAATACAAAAACATTTTAATATACCAACAGTCAAGCACCCTCATTATCTTCTATCCATGAACCACTTTCTACAGGAACAAGGTTTACATAAAACTTCTACCTGACATTTTTTATTTATTCATTCATTTAGCTTATCTTGTAACATAACATGAAATGGGAGTTCGATAATGATAAAACAATTACCCTCTCCTTATGTTCAGCTTTCTTTTGCTACAATTCCTCAATGGCCTTCGCTCTTCGAGCTTCAAGGGCTTTGAGTTCATGTTCCATAAAGGGCCAATCATTGGGAATACCAGGATCCTTCTCAACCTTCTTTGTCCCACTCAGCCGAAGCTTCTTCGCTTCCTTCGCTTTTTGTCTATTGTGCTCTTTCACCTTTTGTATCACCTTGTACTTCTTCTTCATTGAAACTCTCTTACTCTTACTCTCTGCAACGCAAAAAATTCACAACAATAATAAAAAAAAATTAAACAAACAAAATCAATGCGCACTACTGATATCAAAGAATAGGGATTAGGATTTCCTTACTCTTGCTCTTCTTCACCATAGTGTGTTCTCTACCGTCAGGAGAAAAGAGATCACACGTTAGAAGAAAAAATGGAGAGGGAGAGAAGAAGCCAACAGATTTTGGAAGAGGGGTGGAGAGAATAGAGAAGAGGGTGAAGAAGTGTGTTGTATATTTTGTTATCTACTTAAAAACTAAGAAAACAAACTACTAGGGATATTATCGAAATACCCCAATCTAAATTGCTTACGCGTGTCCCACTCTTTGGTTTTATTGTCCTTTTACCTGTGCTGAAGTTGGTTTCTGCCTTTTTTCAGCCCATGAATTCAGTTCCGATTTTACCCCCATAATCCTGAAGCTTTTCATTCTAATCAATGGGTTTATTGTAAAATTTTGTTTCCCGCTCTTCTTTGCTACTCAATTCTCTTCTATGATTGATTGACGTATATATACTTTTTTTCAAAGTGGAAGATTATGGATTTATCTACTGCATATTTCTATTTCAAATTGTCATTGAAGCCAATAGAGTGCACTGAAATTGCGGCTGGTGTGGTTCGTGCACTTGGAAGAAAGGACAGTGGTGTGGATTTTCGATTTTGGTGGTGCATTAGCGATGTTTTGTTCGTCAATTTCGGTGGTGCGTTAATGAGGTTTCTATTCGTCTGGTCTTAACCACCCTCACTTCACTGTTTAGGGTTTTGCTTCACTCACCCTCACTTCACTTTTTTTTGTTTTTTTGTTTTCTGCTAAACTTGGGTACTTCTTCGTTGATGGTATAGGGTTTTATCATGAGTTTGATTCCCTTCAAAACTACTATGATGCCTTAATCGATGCCAAGAAGATCATCGACTATCAAGATCGTCGACTACTATCAAGTTGGTGCGTACAATTATTTTTTTTCATTTTTGAAGTTTTTGGATCCAACAAGATTTATTTTTTGCTACAAAAAATCATTTATTAAGCTGGCTTCTCTAAAAAACCTTTTTATTTTGTATTATTAATTGGTGTTTGTATTTTTGTTCTACGGTTTTCTTGATCAGAAACAAAGACAATGTTTTCTTTTAGTAAAAGGGTACATTTTTTTTCGAGAGCTCTGTTTGATTATGGTTATAATTTTTAATGTTTATTTTTGTTTGTATGTGTGTGAATTTACATTGGTGTAGAGATTTGTGGATTCTACTTCTATATTTTTCTTATGATTTTTCTCTTTCTATTATTGATAGGACATTGTTGAGAAAGGTGGAATACTAGCTATAACTTTTCCCAAAAAGGTATTTTTTTAGGGTTTGTGATTTTGTTTCATTTTTCTGTATGTGCTAATGTTTTCTGTAGCTGTTTTTTATGGTTACATTGGTGTTTGTCTGAAGTTTAATGGTAAGTGTTTTAGGTTTTATAATACATTTAGTGAAAATTGATAATTTTGTTTAATTTTTGGGTATTTTGGGTGCTAAATTTGAATTGATGGAGGCTGATGGATTTATGTAATTGAAGGGTTGAATTTTTCGAGATATTTGAAACGAGATCCTGATAATTTATTGAATGTATGTTTGATTTAATTGATGGTAAGGCTACTAATTAGTTTGAAATTGTAATATGAGTTTTTGATGTTGAATGGAGAGCGTAATTTATGTATTCCTTTTTTTATTAGCTTTTGATTAATGCAATGGATTGATGGCCTGGGTTAAGTGTAATACTCACGTTCCTGTTTGTCTTGTGCTGCAGATTCGAATTTTATGGAAATTAGAGTTTGTGGAGGAAGCTTCAAAGTGGTAGCTTTCATCTTATATGTATTTTATTATGTCATCTGCATGGTGCTTGGTTCTTATGATTTTTGGGCATTCATATTTGTGAAGAATATCATTCATTTTCAGAAATTATGATCCATGATACAAATTAATTTTATACTACAGGTTACATAGTGCTGAACATGGTATTGTTGTTGTTGCTTGTGTTTTTTCCCTGGGAACCAATAAATTTGCCAGGTGCATCCTTTCTACTTGATCTCCCCTAGATCTGTTTGAGTATCTAAGTATATTTTTGCTTTATTGATATTCATTATTTTGTATATGTGTAGCCAGGGTAGGGATGAAACTATAAAAATTTGGGAGAAATGTTTTAGTTATTTAAATCTATTGGTTTTTGTCATAGGCTATTGAGACCAAATTGTGGGTGTTTCGATTCGTGATTGGGTGGTCAATTGTACAGTTGTTTCTTAAAGTTTGATTCATGACATTCGATATTGATGCATTTTGTTAGCCAATGGGATATTGGATTTTGGAGTTTCTATGTGTTGGAGGTATTGAATTAGCTTTAGTGATTTAATTGGGAGTTAGTGTGTATAATTATTGAATGTGATTTTGTAATCTGTAACTATTATTTTAGAAATGTAATTGCTTGAGAAGTTGTGTGATTTGTGCATTTGTTTGGATTTGAAACCACTTGAGTTTCATATAAGCTAATGATTTGGGTCTAATGTTTTAATTGAATTTAAGGTTTCATTTGGTTTAGTTAAAACTTGGTTGGATGGCAGATTCAGAGGATGTTTCAAGATTAGTTGTAAAGTTCCAAGTAGAAACTGATATTGGAGGAAACACGGGATGTGTTCGAATAAAGTGAAGAGCGAGCTTAACAAGAAATAAGTAGTTTTGTTGATTTCGTATGAATAAGTTGTAGCACATTTTCTCACTAACTGTGTATAGCAGTATATCAGTCATAGGAATAAGACATTTTAGTAATGATTCCTTATACATCTCAATATCTTTGCGATATCTAATGGTTCCTTATATATCTTTTTATACATCTCAATTGCTCTTCAGTTTGTTAATAATAAGGGTTATGGTGGTGCAACATCAAATGCATGGTCATGTGGTGTTTACAAACTACTAAAATCCCAATGGAAGAAGCAACTGAATGTTGGCAATTCTACATCATCTGTTGACAAGTCTCAGAGGAAAGGATGATATTATACTTCAATTCCACGTGTTGTTTAATGCAAGGGTATTAGTGGGCATGAACTTACTTTAAATCTTCACTTTTTCACTATAACAACATCAGTATATTTCAATATTGAAATGTTGCAGGCTTTGTGTGTTGGTTGTATTGCTACTTCGTTTAGTGCTTTTAATGTAGTGTATTCCTACGAAAGTGATCATTTGAGATATCTAAAATACTGGAAGCATTTGGTACTACTCATGGACTATAATTTGGTTTATTGTTAGTTTTACAAGCCAATAGTTATGCATGGGTTTTATGCATTTGGTACTACTTCTATTGTGTTTATGTTTCTAATCAGTTGTAACTAATCATTACAATTACAACTAATTTTAGAAGTATATATAAACTCTTGACAAGCTCTCAGTGGTTAAATATCAAAATGCCAAAGATTCCTCAATATTGTGGGAGTGATTCATCCCAGATTAGGTTCCAATGTAGGCATATTTTTCAAATATACTGTTAGTTTTATTTCTATTTTGCTTATTATTCCAAAGTTTTATGCACCTCTATTACTAATTTTTTATTTTAAAATTTTATTGCACTTTTTCTATATTTGCACTCCTAACTTTTCTACCTCAAATTTAGTCTTACTGTGCATTAATTCGGGCTTGTCTACCTCTAGTAATGATTAGTATTTTTCAGTTTGTGCATTATGTAGGGGTTAAAGTAAACCAATTTGTTCATTATTTTTGTGGTGCATCATAGTTTCTGTCAAACGAGTTCTTCTCATAATGACTAAAGATTGGTCATTTCTAATATAGTTTCTGTCAAAAGAGTTCTTCTCATCATGACTAAAGGTTGGTCATTTCTATGGTGCAGATTATGGTGCAGATTGCGGTGCGAGGAAAGGATGATGGTGTTTTGCATCTTCATCTGGCAGTCATACAACCTCTATTGTAGCTGGAAAAAGTGGAATTCCAATGATGTACAAACATGAATTCAGGAAAGTAAGTTGAATGGCTCCCTGTTCTAGGTGAGGAATGACGTCTCCCCAATTGATTACTTTTTGATTAAAATCGGGAACTAACTTGATGATTTAATTCTCTTGCCTTATACCTTTTCACCCTTTTATGTGTTTAAGTTACTACTGTTCTATTTTGTAATTCTTGCTTCACAGAAGCAATGTAAAACTCTAAATTATAGAGTACTCAAATTTTAGCTTATGTTTTTTGGTGCAAGAAATATTGGAAGGGGTAGTTGATATTGACTTGACAATCAATCTGAAGCTCTAAGAAGAGGTTCAACATGATAAATGCCTTGATAGGAGAATTTGGAATCAGTGTGGGGGATAATTGAATGAAGTCAATTAAGGTATGTCTCTCAGACAACCTCTGCAGGGTCTATTGTTATTGAATGGCAGGACTTTTGTCACCTTTTCTTTAATGTATTTTGGTTGGTGTACTTTCAAATGACATGGATTAAAATTGGTTAATTATGTTTAAGAATAAAGACACAAGCTACCTTATGTTTGAAATTATATATTAGTCAGAAGTACTTATCAAATTTGTTTATGGTCAATGAAAACCCTGATCTAAAGCACATTTAACAATGTTAGTCATTCTCACATCTCATGATGCATGTGAGAGAACCTTTGTTTATTAATGGCATTCTTTTTAAATGCTAGCTGAGATACACTGAAGTAGTTATTGAAAGCTTTTCTCTGCATTTTTTTTTCAGATTTCCTTCCATTGTGTCAGTAGGTGTCAATTGCACTCAAGGATGAAGTTGTGCTTGTATATGTGTTCCTCTTGGAACTTATATAAATAAAGATAAGTGTGTCAAATGATACATGGATAGTTGACTCATGGCATCAAATATAAATGTCCATAGAACCCTCTACCTATTTAGTAGCACTTAAGTTTTTCTTTTTCTTTCAAGTTATCAAATTTGAATGAATGAGTATGTGGTTTGATCAAGTTGTTGGTGAACTTAATAATCAAGTGATGATTAATAATACTAGCAATCATGTTTATCATTCCTTTATATGTGTGTGTTTTATGTGTTTGTTTAATTAGATGATAAATAATTATTTAATGTGTGTTTTACCATTTGAATTCTGGAATAATTAAAAAATATGTGAATGAGAAAAGGTTAAAGAAACTGTAATGTAAGTAAGCAACCAAAAGCCAAATTATCAGATAATGAAGAGATAGTTTAATGTTTGGTTTGATTAGATGATAAATAATTATTTCATTTAAAAAAAAGCAAGAGTTCCAATATTTTTAACCAATTTATTTTTAATTATTTTCCTTTATTCATAACAATGTGTAAACTAATTAAATATTAGGTGAAATAATGAAAAAGAAAAAATTAATTACGTTGTGTTGAACTTTGTTGAATTTTGAACGTGATAGATTATAAAAAGTAAACTTTTTTAAGAAATGCAATATTTAAAAGTAAACGGAGGAAGTTGGTTTTATACAAACAATACATGACTGTTGATTAGATAGAAATTCTGAATAGAACATGGTTAAGAGCGTAAGTTTGAATTCAACTAGCATTGATTTGGCATAAATGCTAGCATTATTTGTATTAATATATTATTTCAATTAATCATAGTAATAGTATTATTATTAATATTTGTAGTTTTAGTAAAGTTATTATTATTATTTTTATTATTAATGTTATTATTATTATTATTGGTATTGTTATTATTATTATCAAAGTGAAAGTAGCAATTGCAAAATTTACGTGGGGTGCCAAAAGTACAACGAAGTAAGAATCAGTGGCAAAGCAGAAACATTTAGGATCGTGAACATTGATGTACAAATAGTTGCCGAGGTAATTACTTTAATCAATTTTTCTAATCAGATGAACAGACACGTGATTAGTTTAATCAATTACTTAAACTTGAAACTGGTATTGATGTTCCTTTTGAAAACTATGTAGACAAAAAGCAAAAACACTCACCCTCGTGTGTTGTATTGAGTAACGATATTCTAATGTTGGATTTGGTTGGTGACACTGATTATTCTCTCATAATTTTATTGCATGAAAACAATTGTATTGAAAATTCTGTTGCAGACTCGATGTTTCTCTAAAATGTAAATAACTTTCTTTAATGTACTTTAAATAATTTTATATATTTATATATGTAATATATTTTATCAATAAATTTTATTATGTCTTTTAATTGCAATATATATTTCAATTAATTTTGAATATTAATATTTCAAAAAAATTATTTACATACTAAATCACTTTAATTACAGAATTAAGTGATTTAAATACTATTATTTTTTATAACTACATAATTATATTTGTATACTTGTATATAACTTGTGGTCATGTCTTGATTGAGAAGGTTCAGATAAAAATTTAATTAAAAATATTTGACACAAAAATTAAAAATTATAATCTGAGACCTTTAGTTGAATAAAAAATAATAATTTAATATAACCATTAAAATAATTAAAGTATTTGATTGTGACGATAAAATATATTAATAGTAACAATAATATTATATTTAATAAAAAAAAGTGAGTGTGCATCGTAGATATTTATTTGTTGTACACTCCATGTTTGGAATTTTATCAAATATTGTGTTTTTACCATTATTGGTCCTATAATATAAGATTAATTTATGTATAAAGTATTCCAGCTAACAATAATAATAAAGTAGATAAGCTAGAGAAACTCACACATCTGCACAAATCTGCACAAATGCACACCAACCATTCTCACATCTAAAAAAAAGTCTTTAGTTAGACTGCTTCAACTTAAAAACTGAAATTGGTATAACTATTCTATTTATAAAAAAAAATATATAAAAAATAATTACAAATTTTAAAAACAATTGTAATATAACTATTCAATTCAAATAATTTAAAAATAATATTCAAAATTCCTTAGTCAAATAATTAGCTTTTAGAATACAATACAAATATTTAATTATTATTTTTAACTTTTAATCACAAGAAATAATCATTTCAATTATTTATTTATGTCAACATTATATAAAATAATTTCTTAAATTCTTAATTATACATCTACTTAATTATTATTATATATTTTAATATGCAAAATGTTTACATTTAAAAATGCATATAATAATACAATTATTTAATTCTATTTTATACTATTCAACTTTTTATTTCTATATTACACCTACATATTATATATAATAATATTATATATATATATATATATATATATATATATATATATATATAAAATGTATTTATATAAATGTAATAACAATAATATAATTTTCTGGAAACAAAAATTATAAAAAAAACAACAACAAAGGCCTCTGAATATAAAGAAGTATCAAAATCATGATACTCTAACTTTTTTATTAGGAATCACATCCATTTCACAATATATTTACATTTTATTATGTTTACATGTTATTTTATTTAAAATATTTTAAGTTTAATTTTATCTTTTTTTATTTCATATGTGGATACATTTTTAATTATTCTCTATTTAAAAAATTTGACTATTAACTTTTTTGTGTTGTATTTGTTTTGCAAAAAATCATATTGCATACTTACATCTTACTTTAACAATAACTCACACATACATCTTTCATTTTAATATAATATATAACTCAAAAGTTTAATTGTAAATTTTAATCATATAATAATATTATTTTACTACACAACACTAATCAATTATAGTGTCAAATTTATAATTTAATACAAACTCATTGTCAAATATTAAGTTATAGTCTTATCATTATTTCTTATTTGTAGTATTAATCTATGATGCACCGATATTTTAAATAGTTTAAATTTTGTATTATTAGATGATTTGTTACTTACATTTATTTGTCTTGTCTTATCTTTTTGTAAGACCCAATATTTTATGCCTCAATGTTTAAGGGTTGGCCTTAATCTGTTGGGCCTAAAGGCTGGCCCATAGGGTGCAAATGCCCTAAAGCTGTTAGGGTTTCCCTTTCAGCCTCACTTTTGCAAATATGAACCTAAACACTTCCCCTTTCTATTTCAGAGCTCTGTTAGGGTTAGCCGTCACCCTCTCCAAGCGAACTGCGACCTTTTCCACTCCATCCACTTGTTTCTTCCTTGAGCTGTTGCGCTCTTACGTTCTGTGTCGAGGGCGCGTCGGGATATCTTGCTAGCTTATTTCCAGGTAAGGGAAGCTAGAACCCTCTGGTTGTGTGATACGTTTCTGTGGTTGTGAGTTTGTATCGTGATTGGTTGAGATTACATGTTGTTGTGAACGTATGAGATGGTTGGAAATATTATTAGGTGTGAATGTATAGTTGATGCAGGTTGAACAGTGGCGTGGTCTGTTAATCTCGCCCAAGCGACTTGGTCTCGCCTAGGCGAGACTTGTAGAGAACCAACCCCAGCTCGCACTCGAGCTCTCGCTAGGCGGAGGGTCTTAGTTTTGAGCGAGGTGCTATCTCGCTCAGGCGAGAGACGCTCACCTAAGCGAGCTTGCGTGGGAGTTTGAGGATGGGTCGCTGCAGTTGCAGCCCAGGCGAGGGACCTCACTTTTGGGCGAGGAGTGGGCTCGCTCAGGCGAGGGAGGACTCTCCCAAGCGAGTACGCGAGAAACACCCATTCGCCTCTGTCGCGATCTCGCCTAAGCGAGGGCCTGTCACTTAAGCGAAAGGACCCCTCTCACCTGAGCGAGGGCCTCTGGCCTAAGCGAGGGTTAGGCGAGAGGATGTGTGGGTACTGTTTGGAACTCTTGTTTGGGGTATTAAATACATGTTTGGTTGTATTGCTATGTTAAAATATGAAAGGAATGAGTATACATGAAATGGGAGGGCGTATGAGTTGTGATTTACGAGCTTTAACATGATGTAAGTATGATATATGTATGAGATGATTCATGGAATTGAAATGATGAGTTTGGTATGAGTTCGACATGAGACATGAAAGGGTTAGGAATAAAAGTATAGGGATTTGAAACCGGAGGCCTCTCCTCATCTAGTTCTTTCGTTACGCCGAGAAGAAGCAGAAAGAAGCTTGGAAGAAGAGATGGTCAATCTTCATCTTATGGGCGAGACTGCTAAAAAAGAGGCTCTTTAAAGCCAAAACGAGTCCTCTCTTGCAGGAGGGATAGGCGGGAAAGGGGGAGGAGGTCTTCAGTCACTCCGTTTTTGAATTGGGTCACGAATGGTATTCGATTTCTTTTAACAGCAAAAAAGCATTCGAACTTAGGAGATGCGAAAAAGAATCAGGTTCTTTTTTATATTCCTTCTTCAAGATAGTACGCACAGGTGAGAACATCCCTAATCGAATGGCCTAGCTTTGCTTCTTCCTCTTTCTCTGCTTCGGTTTACCAAAGGGGGTGAGGTCGACCATCTTTCGGTGGTACCTTTTCTGTCTAGCTCGTTCTCTTGGTCAAAACAACTACTCCTTACTGGCCAATAAGAATCAGAATCGCCCGGGATGAGTGAGAGCTAAAAGAAAAGCCTAGCGGCAATTCCCGATCTTCTCTTGATAGAAAGATCATATCAACACCGAACGAAGACAGATCGTAGTTACGAGAAGAAAGGTATGCCGGTTGATGGATGTAGTTCATTCTAGAAGTAGTTTGTTAACCGAATTGAATTGTTCGGTCGTGGTACTTTTGCTTGCTATTCAAACACATTGTCGAAAGGGGAAGATCGAATTAGCTCTGGTTCAAGAAGCCTAGCCTTCTTTCTTCGGAAGTCTACTGAACGGGGTCGATCCACTTTACTTTACTATAAGTAAGTAAAATCGGAAGTCGTTTCAGGTGCATAAACAAGCCATCCTATCTTGTGTAAAAATAGCTTTAAGGCCAGTACTCTTTCTCTCCTAGAAGCGAAGGCAGGAGCAAAGCCTATTGATTCACCTATTTGCTAACCTACTTGTCGGTTACCCGCACTCTGTAACCAGAATAGGGCTCTGGAGTTCATACCACCCGACGGTTCATCAGAAGTCTGGAAGGCGGCGCCTAAACTAGTCGGACTTGCTTGAATCGATACGCTTACCAGACTTCTTTGTCTATTCAATTGATTTTGTTGCAGACTCTTCCCCCGGCCCAGTAGTGGAGCTTGACCCTTGCCCTACGCCGATTGAGATCTTTCCTTGTGCGGTACAGGTAAATTTGGCTCTTGAGGGAATACCCGATTCATCAGAACTTCAACCAGAAGAGGTAGGCTTGGGTTCCTAGTATAGGTATAAGAAAGTCAGTAGAGCTAAATAGAGGTAGACTTGACTTCTATGCGTACTGAGCTGAGGTGCTAATGCTTCCCGCAGGGATAAACTTTCTTAGTCAGACTTCCTTGATAGGTGAGACTTCCACGAAAGCACGTATAAGAAGAATCTTAGTATGCAAGGCCTTCGATCTAAAGGGAGCTTCGGTGTGTTCTTTGCTTTCATAGAAGATCCTCCGCTGCTGCTAAAGGAAATGGTTCTTAGGTCGGTGAAACTGTCCCTGTAGCTAAAGTCAAGTCAAGCCAGTTCATTCATGGCAATCAGTCCTGCGCTTCTTTCCCACGGGAGACTCCATCTTTCTCTCTTTCTTTAAATACTGAGTTGACTTGGTTGTGCTTTACTAAAAAAAATAATAAATATAAGGCGCGTTAGCGCTTTCGTTTTCCAATAAGGGGCGAAGCTTGAAGAAGCGAAGCGAGCCTAGAATAGCAGCCTATTACGTTACGTGGCCCCTTTACTTTTTTTTTAAATAAAGCGCTAGTGCCCCTATCCTATAGAGTCAGGCTCTTCTGCTATCAATGAAACTGAAAGAAACACAAAAACCCAGTGCGTTTTGTATAGATCGAGACTTGTAGCTGGATTCTTTACTCATGACATACTGGGAAGAATTGCAGGAAATCGTTCGATAACACTTCTGACTACTATTTCCGACGATCAAGACAATTCCCGCGAACTCTTTCATTTCATAGAAGTTGATTTTTCTTCTTACAAAGCAAATAACATTTCCTATTGATTTGTCCCCTATCCTATAGAGCTGAACCTATTCTGATTCTGAATTATCCGTCGCTACGCTGTTCCCAAGGACTAGCAAAATCGAAATAGCGAAATTCTTGGGTCATCTCAATGGGTTCAGAAACCACACGTTTCTCTGGATCATCATAGCGTACTTCTACATATCCACTAAAAGGAAGGTCTTTTCGTAATGGATGACCCTCGAAACCATAATCTATTGATATACGGCGTAGATCCGGATGATTGATGGAAGAAACACCAAACATATCCCAAACTTCTCGCTCCCACCGACCGACTGATGGAAATAGACTGACTACCGGAGATATTCGTGTTACTTCGTCTGCACTGGTTTGTACACGAATGCGTGAGTTATACCGGGGAAGTTTCCATTCGATCAATCAGCGGGTAAATTGTCTATTTACTTTCATCTCATCGTAAGCAAAAGCTTTGACTTCTGAACAACTATGAAAGACCAGTGGTTCCATTCCTTCTTACTTGACTTCTGGGCCAACCCAACCCAAATGGGAAGAAGAGGGTCAGCCAAACAGCGGTCCACTTTGTACATTTGCTGAGGCAGACCAATCGGGCATTTTAGAAAAGGGAAGGGAACTTTTATCACCGAAGGAGGCAGTACAAATGAAGGAGGCGGGAAGCTACCGCTTCTAGAATGCAAGCTTATCCTTTACTTTAGAGCGTACCGCTATTGAAAAAAAGGTTGATGGATGAAGTAATCGGAATGACAAATGATTACGGTTGCGAAAACCGGATAAAGTCGGGAACCTTTTGAATCAAAGTAGCGCCGAGTACTTCGACTACAGGGGGAGGGAAGCTTCGTAGACAGCTTCGCGTCCTCGCCGCTTCTTTCTAGCGACTAGCTTCTCAAGTGGATGGCTTGGTAAGCAAGCAACCTTCAGCATAGGTAAAATCCCCCTCAATAATAGGCCAGAATGGTGGGGAAGGAGGCCCCCCTACTTCAATGGAAAGGGGGGAATCGCCGTTTAACAGATAAAGCATTATCTATCAGGTAAAGGGACTTCTTTCCATTAGGCTTCTATTGAATGTAATCAGGCTCATCTCTCTAGTTCGTCCTTGCCGGTTGGTTATAGTTCAGATTCAGTGACCACAGAGTCAGTCTTCGGTTCCATATCAGTGTCTATAGAAAAGGGCAACCGGCTCACATCCTTGCCCGGGACAGTCCTAATTGAAACATAAGAGTGTGTTTGACTTGAGTTTGTTCTTCACTCTCTTCCCATCATTATGGAAGAGTAGTTGCTTTGCTGTATAGCTAAGATTTCTTTCCATTGGGAGTTCTTCCTTCGATTCTTCGTATGTTTTCTCCCTAGCCCTAGCAGCCTTTACGGGGTGCTTTCCGGTTGGGTGAGCTACCCTTTTTCAATGATATATGGATCAAGGCCTCGCTGAGCCAGATCAGCACGAGCTACTAAAGTAAAGAGAAAGAAGCTAAAAGCCTCCGGGCGTGGGAAGAGGTTGGGAAACCGGCCAGGCAAAAGGCTATCCTGAATCAGATACCATTCTGAGGGGAGAGACCCGTAACCAAACAAAGAGGCCTAACTGCAAAGCAAACCAGAAAGATGTCATCTATGCTCTTGACATCAAGAAAGAGCTTCGTTGTTTGATCTGTCCACTGGGACATCTACAAATTGAATCATCAAAGAAGAAGAACAGGCATTGTCCGCAACCCTTGTTGAAAGAAAGAGGAACTGCCTTTACTCGTCAAAGCCAGCATCCCAGATGCCTTCATGACCTATAGACTTGTTATTCTGCTTCTGTGGAATCTTTGTATTGTTAACCCCTAAGGGAAGGGGAAGATCACCACTCTATTAGTGGGACTTCTACCAGTTTATTGGATAGAGTGAGTCCTCTGATTCTCTATATCGATCTACTGGGAAAGCATCGATCTAGCCTCCCACTCATTCTGCTAAAAGGATGTCCTAGAACGGAGAAGTGGAATCAAATGATCCATCTTCATTTTCCCATAGGACACATGGAAATCATGCTTCCTTGTCCTTGTAGCTCGGGGAAGAGAAGGCATCCATGCCGGACATCGTTCTTTCTCGGCCCATCAAGAACTCGGCATCGAAGACTCATTGCTCTAGGGTACCTGATGGATTTGCTTTCCAGCCTGTGGTGAAGACCCATTCCTTTGTTCGTTATATTCTATTGGTTCTCGCCCTAGCCTACTCTGATTTTCCAGACGGAGCTTTTTGATTTTTGTATTTCGCCCTTGCTTGTATAACAGGAGCAAAAGGACTCCTATCTTAACTCACCGTAGTTGAAGAAGGAATGCTTGGTAGTGCTAATGGAATGCCCCAGACATATGTCAAAAGAGAATCTCGATAGAATCAATAAGAAAGCTCATTGGAATGAAACATGACATCCATCTTCATCAACTTACAGTAAGCGCAGTGGAGAGAGTGGCTCTCGGGGAGCGGGCACTCATGGAACGTAGCTATCTCAAGATACCTGACTTGCTATCTCTTCAAGTCAATCACGATGATGAGGACTCACTCATCTCTATGTGCGGATCATCGTCTGATCCATGCCCCCTTGGGTTGTTAAAGTAATTACAGATGGATGAGATAGCTACCTTGATTGATTGCTGGGAATAGAGAACCAATCTATCTCTCCCGGGGGTAATTAGAAGAAGGAAGCATTGATGAGTTCACTGCGTGTTGGTAGCGAGGATAGAGAGAACAAGAATGAGCAGCCTTCCATGAATAGAACACCAAGGAACCTTTCTGGATCTGCTTACAGCTAGCGAAGAGGAAAAGGAATGCTTGTTGATTGGACTGATGCGAGGTAGCTAGATAGAGAATGAAAAAGCCTTAGATGAACTACCAAATAGAGGTCTTTCCCCGGATTGAACTCACAGAGATGGCTAACAAAGGGTATTGATGTTAATATCACTAGAATGGAATGGAGGGGAGGTGCTCTAACCACTAGAATGAGAATGGAGTCCTACTTTCTTTCCCTCGGCACCAAGCTACGAAGCCAATTGATCTATCTTGGGATGCTTTCCCGTAGATGAAGAATAGGATGGATCGGTCTATGCCCACTAACTAATTCTTTTTTGTTTGAAATGAGCCTGCGACATGCCTTCTACGCGCTATACCCACTTGATTGAATGGCTTTGCCCTCTTCCTTGGCTTCAATCTCTGTTCCAGTAGAAGAAGAATATGGCGCTTAGCCGGGAAAGAGCTTCTATCGCTAATGGTCACCGATCTAGGGCATCCTAACCTAGGGAACTCATCTATGGAATCTAGGCTCCTAGGACATAAAGGAAATGAGGACTTGTTCTGTTGGTCTATCGAGCATCTCCGTCTCTTACCAGCCGAGCTTCCCACTATAATAAGCGAGTTAGAGAAAAAAGGTAAACCTATCCAATAGCAGTCCTATGGTAAGCAAGCTCAAGTTCAGTATACATAGGATATGCTTTTTCCTATCTCTGCTCTGGTTTAGAACCCTATAACTAACTAGGATTCCCTGGTAGAGCCATAGATAAAGATTCTTTTGATGTCTTCTCCGCTTGAGAGGGAAAGACGGCTGCTCTGTGAACAACCCTAGTTGCTGGTCCTGTTCCTGCTGCTAACTGCCACCTCTGCTCCAATACATAAAGCAGCTGAAGCTATTGATTGTAGCAGCTATGTCCCATTCATCACTGCTTTATGTTAAAAAGAAAAGAGCTGCTCCTCTCCGATCTAAGCCCTCTCTCTAGTCAGAAATAGCGTAAGTAAGTGAATCAGGATAGATCGACAGGCCAGCAAAGGCCTTCTACCGCAGCGGGCCCACAGGCCTATGCCAATCTCTTAGGGCAGGTTCTCTTTCATCCGTCTTTCCTAGGTGCACATCTCCATCTACTAAAAGTAAGGGTGGTTACCATAGATAGATTGGGTCATTCGTAACCGATGCTTTAGCATCAACTACAGCTCTTTCATAAACTACAACAATATCCGATGTAGCACATTCTCCCTCTTTCGCATATCCGATGCTTTGCAAGCAACCTTGGTGTCAGCATCGTCACTTGTCCTAGAACAACCCTGCCTATTCAAAAGAAGTACCTCACCTCACTTACGAAGAAGTAGTGGGAGCTGGGCTCTCGATTCAGTTGGATAGCCAGTCTACCTAGGTAAGAGTGACGTCGACCGGGTATCCGAGAGGGGCACAATGCAGGCTGGAGATCATCTGGTAAGGAGAATCCCCAGGCTTTAGATAGTTTAGAGGGACTAGGCAATGAGCCCGGATAATCGAATGGAACTCTTCTTTCAGAACCTTTCTAAGGTCATATATGAATAAAGGTTTTATATAAACGATCTGACAGGACTCAATGGAGTTGCTTTTAAAGCGAGCGAGTAGTCTTTGCCAAAGTTAGGGGCTTAGATATCAATTTAACAATGAGAGAAGTGTCAGAGTTCGAGAAGGTAATGGAGTGAAGTACGTAGCCCTTAGGAAAGTGCACGAGAAAAGGAAAAAGAGTTGTGAGTTTGACTTTCTCTTTTACCACAATAAGCCGTGTAGTTACCGGATCGGGACAAAGAGTCGGAGATAAACAGAGTCAGGTCGAAGAACAGAGCCGATATCGACACCGAAATAGATCACTGTCTTTGACGCTTCTAGGCAATATGCCATCGATTACCTCAAAACTACTTTGAAATTCAGCATGACATAGGTACCTACTTCCAATCTTCCTTGAGAGCTGGGATAAGTACGGAATTTCACTCCGGTGGAATCGCTTCTATCCTTAGCCCGGTACCGAGGGAGGGCTTTCCGAGACCAATGCTATCAAGAAGTCACTAGACTTACTATTATTGCATCGAGAAAGAGTGAAAAGATCTCCCCTCAATAGCTTATGTTATTCTTCTTCTTTTTTGCCGCTAGCCCTCCCTCTCTTTCAACGCTTGGCCACTCGATTGCTATTGTCGCCTTGGAGCCCGCCCTTGGCTGGTTTCACCCCTTCTCTAGTAGCCTTGCCTGCTACCTTGATAAATTCTTGTGTTACTTATGAATGAAAGGAAATTTCTTGCTTTAGAAAAGAGCAGAGCGCCAACGGCAACAGCTAATTCATCTAAATCAATGGCACGTGGGACAGGTGAGGGAAGGGCGGGATGAAGCAAGCAGCCAATCCCTTGCTGGGCTGGTTAAAAATTGCAGCATCAGTATTCATCTTATAAACACCATGGGGTGGGGCCTGCCAACCTATAGGTGTTTGCACTATTTTTAGCTTCTCCTTCTTATACGCTTCGAAGAAGCTGATTGCTTTGTTCACCACATCCACAGGATAGTTCTGTATGTCCTGGAACAGCAGCAAATTTATATCCACGCCGAATAAAAGTATCCATCCTCATTCTGATTAGGGATGTGGATACTGTGCTTCTTTTCATCGTAATATTTCTCACTAAAGAGACTGAGAGCCAGTGAGGCTGTTGTTAGCTTATTGACAATGTCGGCCTGTTAAGCCTTATAATAGATGTCCTGGAAGGTTTGCATAATACCCCCAAGCAGAAGAATATCCGGCTTCATATAATCTAACAAACTCTCTTTAAGAGTACTAAGAGTTTCAAGTCTGACATCCTCATAGGAAATAGAACCTTTAGAACCTAACTCTGGGCATAGATTCTTAGCAAGGTCAACCAGTTTGTCGGGGAGTAGACGTAAGGAGTCTCTGAATGTAAATAAATGCCTATTCTTTGAATAGACAACAATCTCGTAAAGTATATGGTCTCTCATATGGGGCTTTACCGTGTAATTAGGATGATATAATGTTAGGTGCTTCAGTAGGAAAATACCATCGAATCGACCTAAGTTATGAAAGTAGATAGTTTTAGCCGAGCTATTTTGTCGAGTAATAGACGCAACCCTCAAGAGAAAAGATTAGAGCATTCGGGTGCTCCTTTCTTCAAAGGTAGGGAATACTCTTGAAGAGTAATCTTCGCTGAAGTAAGTATCGATCCTATCAACCCTAACTTTAATCCCCGGATTCACCACCATGACACCTACCGCATAGGGTACATGAAGATTCTCGATCATTATGGTCTCAATATCGGCCACCAAGAACGGCTTCAGGTCTTTATTCCCCGATTTCCTAGGAACAGTTATATACTTAGAATACTCTCGAGAAGTAGAACGAATACTTTTCACAGGTAAATCGGTAATATCGAATTCGCCAGAAGCTGAAAGAGGTGAATTATGAGAAACTGTATGTGATGTATATGGATATATCTGTGTGTATGCATGCTGAATCCGTTTGATTGATTAAGAATGTTTGGTCTGTGTTAGTGTATAATTCCTTGGGATCTCTAGGTGAGATTCTCAAGGTCGTGCTTCAGTGGTCGGGACGTAATCCCATGGCCCTTGTTAGTGGGTGTCCATGGTGGTGCCCCATCTGTATAACTAGGTAAGGATTCAAGGTAAGGTTGCATCCTCACACTCTAAGGAGTCAGTTAGTCTCACTTAGAGCGGACTGACTCTTGTGGTGAGAGTAGCAGAAGGCCTGAAATTCATTAAGGACTAACCTTGTGGTGAGGGAAAATTGATTCATTGTAACACTTGTAACACATAGCTCGGGGGTGAGCAGAGGTATCCACCACAAGTGCAAGCATCCGCTGAATCTGACCAGGTTATATGTATCCGGACGAGTCGAGTCGAGTCTTAGTGTATTGTTTGGAAGGTCGTAACATGCTTGCGTGATGTATGTATAATGGACTGTGAATATGCATATGATTTTATTAATGAAATGGTTTTGACTCTAGCTTACCCTTTGCTTGTTTGATTGTCTTGTGTGTGGTACTTCTCTCTTGCGATGATCATCAATTTATTGATGTGAGCAGAAGCGAGAGGTTCTCGCGGTTAACAGGGGAACGGTGACTCCGCTGCATAGTCCATATGGGCTGGATCTGATGTTTTACTTTTGTTGGGCTTTTCTTAGGGCTACGGCCCATGTATCCGTTTGACTTATGATCTCTTTATATTCCTTTTTACTTTATAACTGGTTTTCCTGTGGCACCTTGGTGTGCCTTATGTTGTAAGGAGTTGGGTTTAAACTCCAGGAATGCGCTATTATGCTACCTCGTGCGACGTTTCCGTTAATTATGTTTGTTAATTTAATGAGATGTTACACTTTTCATTCTTAAAAAAAAAATTGTTTTTTTTCTCTATTTCTAAATATCTTTTTGTAATATATTTACAAACTAAATGAATACAGTAACATTATTTTTTTTGTCATAAATTTACAAATAAATAAAAAACTAAAGTATTTCATTTAATATAATATTTAACTAAAAAAATTAATTTAAAAATTTGATCATATATTTAAACTAAAAAATTTAATTTAAACAAAGTCATATTCAAATGTTATTTTTTAATCTTAATCATTCAGAAAAAAGAATAATAATATACACTTTATTATTTTCATTTAAAAGAGTAGTATAAAATAATATTCTTTTTTTAAGTATTTTATTACCAAAAATACCTATGATTAATTATTTTAATATTTTAATATTATGTATTATCATTTTGTACGATATTCATAATAAGAAATTTTTTAAATATTATATATATATATATATATATATATATATATATATATATAATTACACAATTATTACACTTAACTATAATTATATAAATAAATTATATAAAAAAGGAATATATGAATATTTTTTTTATATTATCAAAAAAAACTCAATAATGAATTAAAAGTAAGTTTCAGTAATGATTCTTTTATTTTTAGGACAGACATATGTTACACACTCAATCCAAATTTTACCTTTGCAAGGATTTTTGCACTCTGTGCATAAGTTCAAAGTTCAAATAGTTTATAAACAATTATTGTTCCCATAATGCATTAGAATGTGGTGCTTATACTTTCTTACTACGGTACATGAACATTTAGATATCAAGTAAAAACAAATTACACCACCATAGCTTGTGGAGGAGATAAGAAAGCAAGCAAATGATGTACCACACACCTCTTCCTTGAATTTTTTTGGTTATTTTATTCTATTATGTTTTTTTACATTTCATTTGATGTGAAACATATACTTATGACATTGTTCAATGTGATCCATAACTCAGGTGTAATGCTTTTAGGCTACATCCTATACCATGCCAATGCCATATCGAGTTCAAAGATAAGAAGAGTTTACAAAACATTGAAGCATGGGATATAAAACTTGGAGTCCGAGTTTCAGAGTTAACAAAAAGACTATAAATGTTAAACAATATTACAAAATATCATGTCAAATGTATAAACAATATGTTATAAAATATTACTGACTCTAATATGTAAAAAAAAAATATAACTATATGTCAAAATTTTAATTTTGAAAAATTGATACATTATAGTAACGATTAACTTTATAACATAACATAATATTTGAAATTTCAAAAGATAAAACTGGATAATTATATATATATATATATATATATATATATATATATATATATATATATATATATATATATATATATATATATATATATATATATTTTATAAAAAGTGAAATTTACGATCTTTCTAATCTGCAAATATATAAATTCTTTATCATCCTACTCATAGTCTTAATTTTAACTATCTTAATAACAACCCTTAATATAATCAAATTTTATTATTAAAAAATATAATCGTATCTTCATTATTTAAGGATCAATTATAAATTAGTTATTAGTATTGATTATTATTTATGGATATAATTATATCTCCATTGTTCAAAATAATGATTTAACTAGATCCCTATGATTTAGAAATATTTTCAATTTCTTTTTCATATTTTTAAAATCTTTATGTAAATATTATATATAATTATACATAATTATAATACTTGAAAATATTTATCTAAATTAATTGTTTATTTAAATATTATAAAATAATAATTATTTGTATTATTAATAGTATTGTTATTATTATCTATAATATTGATATTATCATTAGGGTTAAATATGTTTTTGATCTATTAACTTTTAGTGAAAATTCGAATTAGTCCATTTTAAAAACTTTGAACTCATTTAGTCTCTTATCTTTATAAATGCATGGATTTAGTCCTTTAAATATATATATATTTTTAAAGTTTATTTGACGTTTTCAAACGCGTTTGTCAGTTAATATTGAAGAGAAAGTATGTCAAACAATGTAAGCAAACTAAAATACTATAATAAAATGTGTTTGAAACGTCAAATAAATTTAATAAAATTTGGTTAAAAGGACTAAATTCACGCAATTACATAGTTGAAAGACTAAATCTAAATTAGTTCAAGGTTTCCAAAAGGGACTAAATCAAATTTTTAGTCAAAATTAAAGGATCAAAAACATATTTAATCCTTATTGTTACTATTAGTATAATATCAATATTAGTATTGATATTAACATTATTATTATTATAATTTAAAATTATTGTTATTAGGATTAGAATTAGCATTATCATTATTGTTATTATTAGTACTAACACTATTTGTATTAGTATATTATTTCAATTAATCATAGTAATAATATTATTATTAATATTTGTAGTTTTAGTAAAGTTATTATTATTATTGTTATTAGTATTGTTATTATTATTATAATTATTATTAGTATCGTTACTTTTAGTTTTATTATTACTATTATTAAATAAATGTTTCTTCGATGTTCTTCTCTGGTTTAAATTGTTTATAGGTTTATATCTATATATACTTCTATTGAAATATTTAAACATCAATTGTATGTTATATTGTATAATATGTCTATATCTTAATTTAACAAAATTTCATATATATATATATATATATATATATATATTTCATTTTAATATAATTTATAATTCAGAAATTTAATTTAATTTAATATATTATATAAAAGTACTCATAATTAATTATTTATCTTTTTCTCATATCATTAAAAATTTTATATAAAAATTACTCATAATTATTTATTTAAATATAAGAATATTACATTAATATTTTAATATAAATTAAGATAAAAAAACAAAAATAAATTCAAATACAATAAAAGTGTTCCAACTATGTGTTTTTTTTCAAGGGATGTGGAATGAAATAAAGTATCTATTTGAAAGATTTTGTCAGAATTAGGGAAAGTTTTCCTACTATGTATTCTTTTGTTTCCAAAATATAAAGTTGGCTGAGTAATTAAAACACTTGAAATACGGTGGATTGTTGTATGATAAGTTTTTTCCCCAACTTTAATGGAGTTCCAGATTTACATTATTATTATTACTATAATCATTATTTATATATCATTAATATGTTTAAACATTATTATTTATATATCATTATTATTATTAATATAATAATTATAATTATTGTTGTTATTATTATCAACATTGAAATTAGAATTAGCCTTATTAATATTATTATTAATATTATTAATATTGTTATTAGTAATAAACTAATATGTTTAAACTATTCCTATATATCATTAATTGTAAATAGTATTAGAGATATTAGGAGACGTGTCAAGAAGCCAACATAGCGAAAGTTATATAGATAATGCTGATAGTTAAATTAGGATAACATATTTGATTCTATTTAAATTTTTATTTTAATATTTATAAATTCATAAATAAATTTAATATTTAATATTTAATTTTTGCTACAATATTATTTATTTAAATTTAATAATAAATTATATAAAATTATGGTCTCAAATAAAATATCATTATGAAATTATATTTTATTTATTATCACATGAAATATTTGTTAAAGTAAAAAATAAACAATAACAGAATCATGACAAAATATACGCTAAAGTCATGATAGAGAAAAACACAAATAAAAACAACTTACACTTTATTCAAGATTAACTTATCATAATATGAAGGTCTAATTATAGCACAATAAAGTATTTGAATTACATAATAGAAATATTTTATTAAGAAAAGTGACAAAGTCACATGTTTTCCAAAATTATCATATTTTTGACGTTCTAAGTAATAATTACAGTTAAAAGATAGATATGGATGTAAAATGTTTTTTCTTTTGCCAGATAAAAATTGATCGAAGAAATTTTTCTGCCATTTAATTGACTAGAGAAATTTTCTTAGAATCATTTGTACAGGATTTATATACAAAGGAGTTAACTTTAATTTATGTAATCTAATCATAAAATATTATATAGATCATACAAAGTATACTTTTAAAAATAATCTCATAGGCTAAGATATATAATTAAATTACAAGTTATATATACGTATGTGTGCGCACAATTAAATTCATTCTTTGATTATATATTAGTAAAAAAAATCATATTATTTATAATTATATTAATTTTCTTAATATAATTAAAAAAATAATAATAGCCGTACACATGCATATGTCTCAATACCAGTCACTATTTTTTATTATTAGTTGTATTACATTAGTATTATTATTAACATTATTATTAAAAATTATTATTATTATTATTTTTCTGAAATAAATATTATTTATTACTAAGAATACTTGTGATCAGTTATTTAATTGTTTTCATTTGTAACCAAGTAGCGGGGGTTCAGAACCGTGGGTAAGTAGCGGAGGTTTTAGAATCGCTGGTAAGTAGCAAGAGTTCCAGAATCACCGGTAAGTAGCAGGGGTTCCAGAACCGCCGGTAAGTAGCAGGGGTTCTAGAACCGCCAGTAAATAGCAGGGGTTCAAAACCGCTGGTAAATAGCGGGGTTCAAAACCGCTGGTAAATACTACTTTACCAGAGGTTTCCCAAAACTGTCGGTAATTAGTTAACGACGCTGATTTTTCTACGAAAAAACCAAACCGCGGGTAACACCTTTAGCGGGGTTAAAACCGTTGGGAATGTCAAAAATAAGCTCCGTTAAAAATTATTTCTCTTGTAGTGTCTCTATTACTTTGGAAAGTAATGTACTATATTTTTGCCTTTCAAAAACAACTGAAACTAATTTTATAAAAAGATAAAATGTGAGTAATTATTTTCACATCAAATATCAAAATTAGTAATGGCTTATATATTTTTCTATAAATTCCAAAATCCGCATCACATATATTAAATCATAACTATATAACAAGTGAATTTCACAATATTACGCATATAGAGCAGTTCTATATATCCGATTTAATCATTATGTGTAATTACTATAAACTTTTTATGTAATCACAAAAAAAATTAACAAAGTTGTAGATTATATATATATATATATATATATATATATATATATATATATATATATATCATTATCTTCTTTTATAATTAGAATGTGTTTATCAAAGAATGAAAAGATAAAAGATGTCCCAACATTTGGACAAGTGTAGTAAACATATAAACCAATCCAAATGAAAGATAAATGTAGAAGAAAAATCCAACATACGTCAACCTTATTAATTCTTTGTCCCACACCTTTAAATACCTTCAATGATTGAGATCGAAGACTTGTCCTTCAGCCTTATCCCAATTAGGGTTGTAAAACGGGTTAAAGGGGTTCACATGCAAATAAACTTAATTTAGCTTATAATGAGGTAAGAATTTTGCAACTCCACTAAACTCATCATCATAGTTTAGTGAGTTAGGTGAGTTAATTTATTTAAATAAGTTTTGTTTTTCAATTTATTATATATATATATATATATATATATATATATATAATAATACATTCAAAATAAGTTGACTTAATTCAATTATTTATTATAATTTAAATAAATAATGATATTTTTGATTCACTTTTAATCTACTATTTTAATCACGATTTATTATTATTCAATTTAAAAGTTCAAGAAAGCTATTGATTTAAGTGGAAAATTAAAAATTTATATAGAAAATGGTTATGACTTAATTAATTCACTTTTAACATGGTTCAAATCTATTAAATCAAGGAGCGAAGTGAATCCGATTCATCTTGTTTCATACTAAAAGAAGCTTACTTTTTAATCAAATATAGCTCAAATCAATGTAAAGGTACCTACCATTCAATTCCCACACAAGTAGTTGCAAACATTAGCCAAGCATACCTTATTTTGCGAAAATTAGGAAATAAAGAGAAGGAAAAACCATAGAAATTGTCAAGCTCTCAATACTTGTGCAAAACCTTTTGTATTCTAAGTCCAAATCCAAAAAGAAAAACTAGAAAATGCCCCACTAACAGGATGAAAAGGAATAAGATTTCTGTGTCAAGTGCTTTTGTTATCATTGAGACTCTTTTGAAGAGGTTAGTTACATTAGGGTTGGACTACGTGGGGTCTCAATAAATAGTTCTCCTTTTATAGTGTTAAAAAGAATAGGTTAAGCTCAACAGGGGAAGTAAATTACACTCTCAAAGAATTTATAAACTTTTCAAAGCGAATGAAAAATTAACTTTGAATCAATGAATAATTTAAAAGATATCTACTTTCAACTTCAAGAAATGTTATTTTAAATGTTCTTTAATTTTTCATAACCATGCACCATGTATTAGATTCAAATGAGTTTTAATAAATAAGGAAAATAGTATAACATCAAGAATTATATTCGTTGACCCTTACAAGAAAGTTTTGTTTAGTTACTTAATCTTCTTATTAAATTAATCAACTTTAAGTTTTCACGAGCATCGTACAAGAAATACAACACTAAGTAAAATCTTGAATCAAGAGATAGATCTCTTAAAACTCCTTATAAATCCTATCACAAGAAAACCATCTTGACAACCCTTGTCAAGAAACTAATTACACATTTAGAGAGATAAAATTAGAACGAAATCACATCGACAATGATGCACAAGGATTACTTTCCTCTAGAAGCAATGCTAGGTGATTCACAATAAAAGTGAGATTTAAAACTTGAGTCTTGATTTTCAAAAAATATTTGAAAGACTGTTTTGAGAAAGATATTTATATTTTCCAACAAGAGTTTCAAATGTGTAAAAGACATACTTCAAAAAACTATTTTAATTTATCTTAGAGAAATTTAAAGATAGAAACCTAATTTGCTAAACTGATAAAAAGAATAGATTGAGACCTGTTTCAATTGATTTTGTTCTTGCAGAGGGACAAATAAGATAAGTTAGGCACGAGTGTCACCTTACCATGTAGTCCGCTATCTCCTTAGTTGGCCTCTTCCCATTCAATACATGTCGGCTTGAACCCAGGAGGGGTTACCTGCAGAAGAATCTCCGAAGCTCAAGTAAGTCAAAGCTCTCAAAGAGTCAAATCAGCAATTAATGAATGCGTACCTTTAAATGATGGGGTCCACGTGTATTTATAGAACATTAATGACGTTTGACCATCGCATGGGCTGGGTTTTGACCTGGGCCTTAGCTTGGGCCATGAGTGGGCCTGGGCCCCAAAACAGGCCCTGGGGACCTATTGAAGGAGGGGCATCGATGTTAGTTAACTTTCTAGGCAAGTAGTCGGTCTTGACCGGCTACTTGCCTAGATGTCTTGTGTTGGTGATGGCCGGGTACTAGATGCTAGGCAGTTTTGATGTGTATATTGTTTACTTGGTTGAGTTTGGTTAGGTACGGTACACCAGTCCCCCAGCCTTGTCCGATATGGGTTGTCGGTCAAGGATGATATGTGTTCGATGGAGGATGATGTGTTGGTGAACTAGCAAAACCGGCTAGGTGTGATACACCAGTCCCCCAGCCTTTAAGTGTGGTGAACAGTGTTAAGGCTTGGAAGTGCCAGAAAGTAGGTGAAAAGGCGTCAGGTGGTCACATCGTTAAAACTTTGGCGCCGTCGTTTTTTATGTGTCATATCCTTCATAATGGTGTCGATTGGTCTGGGGTTTCATTTTGGCGGGAAGAGGTTTAGTCGTTTGGGATCGTGGACTATAAATATGGGCTTGAAAGCAGCTGAGGGTTTACTTGGTTCATTTGCGAGTTTTGAAATCAGAGATCCTGTGCGCATCATATTGTCCGACTAGTTCCCAAATTCTGCCGACATCTTTCGTAAAAACTCAAACAGGTATGTCTAGTAGCGATAGCTCATCGTTATCTACGTCTAGTAGTAGTCAGAGTACTGAGTCGGATAGGAGTAGAGATGACCGGCTTCGTGGAGAGGGTGTGAGTGCTGGAGTTGGCACAACCGGGATGCCAATGGAGGTGGTGAGGGAGGTCTGAGAAGATCCTCCTGAAGAGCTGGAGGAAAGTAACTGGCCGGCTAAGGGCGGTTATGCGTGGGTTGCATCCGATGTTCGTGACCAGTCATCTCTTTTTAGGTGGTCTCGCCTGCTGAATTCTTGGCTGAACTGTACACCTGTCATATCTAGAGGGGTCAGTGGAGATATTGTTTCATTGGAAAGAGTGAGCGCCATTGACCGGGTATGCCATGGGCAAGAGGGGGCTACCGAGAAGTTCTTCTATATGTACATGTGCCATTTTTCTCAGCTTCATATACGACTACCTTTCGACGACTTTACCATGGGCGTGTTGCGGGCTTTGAATGTGGCGCCTACTCAACTACACCCTAATAGTTGGGCTTACTTACAGGCCTTCCGCATTCTGTGCGAGTCGCTGTACTTGGAGCCTTCACCTTATGCATTTTTGTATTTCTATGATACCAGACCCCGGAGACCGGCTACCTGGCTGTCATTGATAAGTCGTCCTAGCATCAGCAGGTTGGATGCATTCTCCCAATCTTTCAAGCACTTCAAAGACGGATACTTCAAGGTTGTAGTGAAGGAGGGAGGCGAGCCGTATTTTCTGAATGCGGATGGGAGTACAAAATTCCCTTTCAGTTGGACGAATAATCCTTCGCGTTACAAGGATATGGGAGTGGAGGAGTTGTCGTCTGGAGACAAAGAGGTGGTGGGGATGTTGTTAAGATTTGTGGATAAGTTGCCCACTAAGGGCTTAGTTAGGGTTTATAATTCGGTGCATCCGATTATAGATATTGAAGGTATCTGTTTATTACTTAAACTGTGTTAATGATGCTAAGTTGTTTTGATCCGAGTTGTGATATGTTATTGCAGGGCATATGGCACAGTCCGGTAAGAAGAACTTGGCGCTCTTTCAAGCACTGAGGAAGGAGATGGCCGCCAAGGCCAAGGAGGCTGGGAAAACTGGTGTTCCCAATCTGCAGGAATCCGTTGTGGAAGTACACGTTCATGGCGGCACGAAGAGGAGGGCTGAGCTTCCGCCTCGTCCTGGGAAGGGTAAGGATGTGAAGAGAGTAAGGGCAGCTATCCTCGGGTCAGGCGATGGGGCGGGGTCGGCCAGTGGCGAGAAGTTGCCGGAGGCCGGGTTAATCGAGTTGCCGGAGATATGCGTGAGGAAGGACATCTCAATCAACTTGCCGGATACTGTTGTGAACTCCATCGACAATATGGAGGTTGATCATATTGTGAGAACCATGGTTGAATTTGGGAGTAAGGCGTTGGTGTTGGGTAGACGTGTGGGGTCCCTTTACAGAAGGGAAGTGAAGGAGGCGGGAGAGCTGCAGGGTAAAGTGGACAAGTTGGCGGAGGAGAAGGCGGCGTTGGAGAAGGAGAAGGAAGGGTGGGAGGCTGAGAGAAAGAGGTTGGTGTCGTGGAAGGTTCGGTGTTTAGATTCTGAGGAGAAATTGAATAAGCGTATAGGGGAGTTGGAGGAAGACTATGAGGATCTAAAGGACAAGTATGACGGGGCTGTCGGTGAGTTGGATGACCTGAAGAACAGTGTTATTCAGGAGCATATAAATGGATTTGAGAAGGGGTTGCGGCAGGCGGCCTTCTTTTATAAGGATGTGGATGCCCTGGATTCAAGGTTCGATGTAGATAAGGATGTGGTTGGTGGAAAGTTGGTAGGGGAGGATGAAGAGGGTGGGGAGGAGGTTGGGAACGAGGCGGCTGAGGCGGAGAAGGATGTGGATGCACCCGTGGAGGATGACAAAGCAGCTTAGGATGTAGTTTTTATGATGTCTTATTTCGCAATGAACCCTAAGTCTGTAATAACTCGTACAATATTTTTTCTTGCTTTTAATGTGATGCATATTGTGGATATATGTGTTTTGTGGTTCTTTGACGATAACATATGTGATAGGAACGTGTTTGTTGGATAATGATGTTATGCATGTGAGATGTTATGTTGTATGCGTATTTTCCTAAAGGAGCATTGTTGGCGTTTGTATGTTAACCACGAGTAAAAGGGTGTTCGACCCAGGCCGCTTACTTGTGGTAAGGGTGGGGAACTTAAACAAATTAAACACAAGTAAAGGGTGTTCGACCCAGGCCGCTTACTTGTGGTAAGGGTGGGGAACTTAAACGAATTAAACACAAGTAAAGGGTGTTCGACCCAGGCCGCTTACTTGTGGTAAGGGTGGGGAACTTAAACGAATTAAACACAAGTAAAGGGTGTTCGACCCAGGCCGCTTACTTGTGGTAAGGGTGGGGAACTTAAACGAATTAAACACAAGTAAAGGGTGTTCGACCCAGGCCGCTTACTTGTGGTAAGGGTGGGGAACTTAAATGAATTAAACACAAGTAAAGTATCATAGAGTCATAGAGTAGGGAACCACTCATTTTATTGATTGAAATGAGGGTGCCTCGTTAAAACCTCCTTGGCCAAAACCCTCCTTAGGGAAAAAAAAACCAAGTGAGGAAAAAGAGTACACCCGTGGTTACAAGTATGGATCCGCTTATGGTGTATGTTCAACTGAAATAAAACTTGAGGTGGGATACATTCCATGTGTTGGGGATTTCTTCCCCGGATAGTTGTTCTAGGCGATAAGCCCCACCTCCTGTGTCTTCTCATATGCTGTATGGGCCGTCCCAATTGGCGGAGAACTTGCCATCCTTCTTTCTAGCACTGCTGGCCATTCTCCATACTAGGTCTCCTATGACAAACGATCGCGGGTGCAGGTTTGCGTTATACTTCCTGGCGGCTCTTTGTTTGGCGGCGAGATTGCGTATCTGGGCTTTTTCTCTGAGTTCGGGAAGGAGGTTGAGATGCAAGGCCATGTTTTGGTGGTTGTGAGCTGGGTCGTATAGTTCTCGGCGCAGGGAAGGTTCACCAATTTCTACTGGTATCATGGCGTCTGCGCCGTAGACCAGGCTGAAGGGGGATTCGTTAGTTGACGATTGCGGGGTGCATCTGTAGGCCCATAGTACTTCAATTAACTCTTCTGGCCATCGGCCTTTAGCGGTATCCAATCTTTAGCGCAGTTCCACGAGGATAACTTTGTTTGCCGCTTCCGCCTGCCCGTTGGTCTGTGGGTGTTCGACAGAGCTTGTGATATGTTTGATGCCCAAACCGGTGTAGAATTTTGCTAGTTCCTTGTCAATGAATTGTCGGCCGTTATCTGTTATAATGGTATGCGGTATACCATATCTGCATATGATGTCCTTCCACACAAACTGCTGGACTTGCTGGGCCGTGATAGTGGTCAATGGTTTGGCTTCAATCCACTTAGTGAAGTAGTCAACGGCTACGATTAGGAACTTAACCTGTCCTTTGCCGGGAGTGAATGGGCCTAGGATGTCCATCCCCCATTTAGCGGACGGCCAGGGGGACAGTATGTGGTGTAGCTGTTCTTGTTTTTTATGTATAAGGTTGTCGTGCTTCTGACATGGTTTGCACATTTTGACGTAGTCTTGGCAGTCAGCCTCTATTGTAGGCCAGAAGTACCCGGCTTTGAGAATTCTTGTGGCCATGGTGCGAGCGCCTGAATGATAACCGCAGATCCCTTCGTGTAGTTCCTTGATGACGTACTGGGCTTGTTCTGGCGTGACACATTTAAGTAGGGGCTGGCCGTATCCGCGTTGGTAGAGGTCGTCGCCTACCATAGTGTACCTGGCGGCCTTGGCCAGCCAAGTTTTGTCCGTTTCGGCCGGGGGGTTGCCAGTTTTGAGGTACTGGATATAAGGGGTGGTCCAGTTTGGGTTTTGGGTAGGGGTGAGATTGTCTGCCGGGGGGTGGGTTAGCGTTTGGCAAGTGTGTGTGACGGAGGGTGTGGATAGTGTTTGTTGTAGCAAGGACCGGTTGTGGCTTTTGAGTTTGGTGCTGGCTAACTTGGAAAGGATGTCGGCTCTGACATTGTCGGTTCTGGGTATGTGTTCGATGCGGACTAGTTCGAAAGCGGATTGGATGATTGCGCGGACCAAATGGTAATATTGTTGGAGGACGGGGTCTTTAATTTGGAACTCGTCGTTCAGATGACCTACTGTGAGTTTGGAGTCGGTTTTACATGTTAGCTTTTTGACGCCTACCTCACGAGCTAAAGAGAGACCGGCCAGTATAGCTTCGTATTCGGCTTGATTATTCGATGTTTTGAATGCGAAATGGAGAGATTTCTCAATGAGGATGTCGTTGGGGCCCTCCAGTACGATGCCGACACCTGCACCCCTTGGGTTCGAGGAGCCATCTACATGAAGCATCCATTGGTCCTCGGTAGGTGTTTGTTGTAGGTCATTGACGAAGTCCAAGAGACATTGGGCCTTGATGGGGCCGTGTGGTTCATAGCGAATGTTAAATTCGGAGAGCTCCACGGCCCATGACGACATGCGCCCGGCTAAATCTGGTTTTTGTAATATTTTCTGAATTGGATAATCGGTCTTGACGGTTATGGTGTGGTTTTGGAAGTATGGACGTAAGCGGCGTGCGGCGTGGACCAAGGATAGGGCTAGTTTTTCTACCATTTGGTACCTGGTTTCAGGGTCTTGGAGTGTCCTGCTCACAAAGTAAACAGGGTGTTGGGTGCCTTCTGCTTCTTGGACAAGGGCAGCGCTGACGGTGTGATCGGTGGCCGTGATGTACACCAGCAGGGGTTGGCTGGTGTCAGGTTTGTGGAGGATGGGGGGTGAGGTTAGGGATGCCTTGAGCTTGAGGAATATTTGTTCACAATCTTCAGTCCACGTGAACCGGGCGGATTTCTTTAGGAGCTGAATTATGGGTTGAGTTTGTTCTGCTAGTTTTGGTAGGAAACGAGATATAGCTGTGAGGCGGCCAATTAGTCGCTGTACTTCCTTGATGGTGGTTGGGCTACGCATCTCGATGATAGCCTTGCATTTTTCGGGGTTGACCTCTATGCCGCGCTGAGTTAACATGAAACCGAGGAATTTACCCCGGTCCACGCCGAATACGCACTTCTCAGGGTTCAGGCGGAGGTTGTACTGGCGCAATGTGGAGAAAACCGCCTCCATATCTATAGCGTGTTGATGATGGCTTGGGGATTTGACGACCATGTCATCGACGTAGACTTCGACACAGTGTCCTGTGAGGTGGCTGAAGACTTTGTCCATTAGCCGCTGGTAGGTTGCCCCAGCGTTTTTGAGGCCGAAGGGCATGACTCTATAGAAGTAGTTGGCATCGTCTGTGATGAAGGCGGTTTTGTGCATGTCTGCTGTGGCCATGGGTATTTGGTTATAACCTGAGTATGCGTCCAGAAAGCTAAGTACTTTATTTCCTACCGCGCCGTCTACAAGGCGGTCGATGTTGGGTAGGGGGTACGCGTCGCGAGGGCATGCCTTGTTTAGATCTGTGTAGTCCACGCACATCCGCCATTTACCATTGGCCTTCTTCACCAAGACAACGTTAGAGAGCCAGGTGGTGTAATGCGCTTTATCTATGAATCCTGCGCTCAGCAACTTTTCGGCTTCTATTTTGGCTGCCTGCCTGCGTTCTTCACCAAGTTTGCGTTTTTTCTGAGATACGTAGCGGGCTTCTTTATATACCGAGAGCTTGTGGGATGCGACGTTAGGGTCTACCCCTGGGAGGTCGGCGGCTGACCAAGCGAAGAGATCCGTGTTGTTTATAAGGATGGGTGTAATTGTGGCACGCTCATCAAGACTTAAACCAGTGCCCAAGTTGATGGAATGGCCGTTGGGAAGTTCCAGGGGGGTTGTGTCCTCGACTGGTTCGAGGCGGGCATCTCGGCCTATTCTGGGATCAAGGTCTTCGCCGGATAAGGCTATGCGTGAATTAGGTGGTCGCTCGATGTGGTTTGTCTGTTGGATTGGGAGTTGGGGCCTTAAGCTTGCCATGTAGGATTCGCGTGCCAAACGTTGGTCGTAGTGGATGGTTAGGATATCACCGGATGGTGCTGGGAACTTCATGGCCAAATGCGGGGTGGAGACGACTGCTCCGAGGGTGTTGAGGGAAGGACGGCCCAAGAGTATGTTGTAGGATGTGGGTGCGTCGACTATTAGGAAGCGGATTGGGATTGTTTTTGTTTGGGTTCCTTCCCGAAAGACGGTGTGGAGGTCTATGTAGCCCCGGGTAGAGACTTGTTCGCCAGAAAAGCCGTATATGGGCTCGTCATATGGGATCATAGCGGTGTCAGAGAGTTGCAATTTTTGGTAAGTGGCCCAGTAGAGGATGTCAACTGAGTTGCCTTGGTCTACCAGTACTTTTTTAACGGCATAGTTTTCGATTTCAACTGTGATGACCATGGGGTCGTCTTGTTGGTGGTCGAGGCCGTGAAAGTCATCATCAATGAAAACGATGGGGGGCATACGTCGTCTGTGATGGGTTTGGGTGATGTGGTTGATAGATTGTATGTGGCGGAGGTGTTTCTTTCTGGCAGATGAGGTGGAGCCTCCGCTTGCGAAGCCACCAGAGATGGTGTTAATAGTACCTCGCAAGGGGGGGTCGGCAGGGGTGATGTTGGTGTGGGCGGGTTGGGGGTGTTGGTCATTGGGTTGGGTGGGTTGGTTACTGTGGTTGGCGCTGCTTGGTTGTCGTCTGTGGTCGTGTCGTGGGGGGTGGTGGGTTCGAGAGGAGGTGTGGTCATCTCTGCGGATGAAGCGGCGAAAATGGCCGGCGCGTACCAGTTCTTCGATCTTATCCTGTAGCGCTTTGCACTCTTCTGTAGTATGACCGTGATTGCGGTGGTATGGACAGTACTTGGTCATGTCAGCGTTGGGAGGGGTGGTTGTTTTGCGTGGTGGGGGGAGGAGGTCAGCTTGGAGGGCTTCGTCAAGGATGCGGGAGCGGGCTACTGTGAGTGGGGCGTATCTGGTAAAACGTGGTTGGCGGGGTTCACGTGGACGGGTATCGGGGCGCGGGTGAGGCTGTGGGGTGGGATTGGGTACGGGGTTGGGATTAGGGGTGGCGGTGTTGGCGGCATAGTCGTTGCAGAATTTAGTGTGGAGGGTTTGCATTTCTTCCATGCGAACGTAGTCAGCGGCACGCAGCTTGAGTTCGTGCATGGAGGTGGGTGGGTGAAGGTAGACGTTGTTAGCGAAGGGTCCGGGTTGCAGGGTGAGGGTCATGCATTGGAGTATCATTTCTTGGTTAAGGTGTGGTGTGCGAAGGGCTGCTTTACTGAAGCGGTCGATGAATGTTCTGAGAGGTTCATTGGGCTCCTGTCTGATGCCCAGTAAGGACATGGTGGTGGTTTGGTGAGGGCGGCTGCCGACGAAATGTGTGGAGAACATGTGGGAAAGGGTGTCGAAATTATCAATGGAGTAGGGTGGGAGGGTGGTGAACCATTCTAGGGCGGGGCCTTTGAGTGTTGTGGGGAAAGCTTTGCAGAAGACTGCGTCTTGGGATGTATATAGAGCAACGTGTGTGATGTAAACTTTCAGGTGTTCATCGGGGTCGGTTTCGCCAGTGTAGCGATCGAGGTTGAATGGTTCCCACTGGGTTGGGAGAGGGGTGTTAGCGATAAAGTCTGTGAACGGGTGGCGGCGTCTGGGCTGGTGGGGGGGGAGAATGTGGGGTGGGAGTGGGTGGTTGATCATGGTTGGGAAGGTGGAGGTGATGTTATGAGGGGGGATGTGGGTTGTGGGAAGATATGGGGGGTTGTAGGGTGGGACGTATGCGGTGTGAAGCGTAGTGGGTATGTTGTGGGGAACGTGGGTTGGTGAGGGTGCTGTAAGTCCTGGGTGACCGGGTGGGAAGTGTTGGGGGTGTGTGGTAGTGAGAGGGGTTTGTTGGGTGGAGGTGAAGGTGTGGGGGGTGGGGTTCTATTCACTCTCTTCCTCTGTAGGTTGGAAAGCCGGAGACTTCACAGCTTCAGAGGTCTCTTTGGCTTTTCCTTTCAGGTCGGCATCTGCTTCGATCCTCCTCCTGAGGCGGGAGTTCTCTTGTTTGAGCGCTTCCATCTCTTCAGCGTTGCGCTTCTTCAGGTCTGGGAGTTCCTGTTGCATCTTCATCTGGTTGTTTAGGATGGCGGCAAGGTCAGGGGTGATGCCAGAAGGTCCAGAGGGACCAGCGTCAACTTGCTTGCTAGCTCCAGCTTTGCTGCGGGTAGAAACCATCTTCAGAGAAAAGCGGGTACTAAGGGTGTTCGTCTCGTGCCCCACGGTGGGCGCCAATTGTTCCTGCAGAGGGACAAATAAGATAAGTTAGGCACGAGTGTCACCTTACCATGTAGTCCGCTATCTCCTTAGTTGGCCTCTTCCCATTCAATACATGTCGGCTTGAACCCAGGAGGGGTTACCTGCAGAAGAATCTCCGAAGCTCAAGTAAGTCAAAGCTCTCAAAGAGTCAAATCAGCAATTAATGAATGTGTACCTTTAAATGATGGGGTCCACGTGTATTTATAGAACATTAATGACGTTTGACCATTGCATGGGCTGGGTTTTGACCTGGGCCTTAGCTTGGGCCATGAGTGGGCCTGGGCCCCAAAACAGGCCCTAGGGACCTATTGAAGGAGGGGCATCGATGTTAGTTAACTTTCTAGGCAAGTAGTCGGTCTTGACCGACTACTTGCCTAGATGTCTTGTGCTGGTGATGGCCGGGTACTAGATGCTAGGCGGTTTTGATGTGTATATTGTTTACTTGGTTGAGTTTGGTTAGGTACGGTACAGATTTAAACATTGTAAAGTGAGTTGCTAAAAAAATTTCAATTTAATTTATTGAAATCACTTAAAATGACATTTTAATGATTTTAATCAATTGATGATTTACATTTTAATAGGTTGAAATAGTGAGAATTTTGTTATAAATAAAAGTTCTACTATTCATTCTATAGATAGACAAAAATCATATATTCATTTTAATGGGTTGAAATCACTTAAAACATCATATTTGTATAAAAAATATCCACAAGGTCTAGATAGACAAAAAACTATTCATTCTATTTCTAGATGAATTAAGGAAGAAGCCATGATAGAATCACAAGACCAATGTAGAATTATAGAAATATAGACTAATAACATTCACATTTTAAATACAAAGAAACAAAAACAAGCAAAATCAAGATGAGGAGGCAAAGTATATTTTTATTCATGTAACAAAGCTTAATGCTATATGTTTTTCTAATAAGGAGAGATAAAAATTCACAAATGAAAACCTAACCAATTTCCAAGTTATGTTCTTTTTCTCATAAACAGTGTATTTTCATAGATTTTAATCAATTGGAAGTGAAATTGTACCGTACCTAGCCAAACCCAACCAAGTAAACAGTATACACATCGAAACTACCTAGTATCTGGTACCCGGACACCACCAGCACAAGCCATCTAGGCAAGTAGCCGGTCGAGACCGACTACTTGCCTAGAATGTTAGCTAACATCGATGTCTCACCTTCAATAGGCTTCAAGGGCCTGATTTGGGGCTCAGGCCCATTCATGGCCCAAACTAGAGCCCAAGTCAAAACCCGGCCCATGAAATGGTCAAACGTCATTTAATGCTCTATAAATACGCGTGGACCCCAGTAATTAAAGGTACGCATTCATTAATCACTGGTTTGACTCTCTGAGAGCTTTGACTAACTTGAGCTTCGGAGACTCTTCTGCAGGTAACCCCTCCCGGGTCCAAGCTGACATGTATCGACTGGGAAGAGGCCAACTGAAGAGATAGCGGACTACATGGTAAGGTGACGCTTGTGCCTAACTTATCTTATTTGTTCTCTGCAGGAACAATTGGCGCCCACCGTGGGGCACGAGACGAACACCTTTAGTACCCGTTTTTCTCTGAAGATGGTTTCTACCCGTAGCAAAGCTGGAGCTAACAAGCAAGTGGACGCTGGTCCCTCTGGACCTTCCGGCATCACCCCTGACTTAGCCGCCATCTTAGACGGCCAGGTGAAGATGCAACAGGAGCTCGCAGACCTGAAGAAGCGCAACGCTGAAGAAATGGAAGCGCTAAAACAAGAAAACTCCCGCCTCAGAAGGAAGATCGAGGCAGATGCCAACCTGAAGGGAAAAGCCAAAGAGACCTCTGAAGCTGTGAAGTCTCTGGCCTTCCAGCCTACAGAGGAAGAAAGTGAATATAATCCCACCCCCCACACCTTCACCACCACCCAACAAACCCCCCTTACCTCCACACACCCCCAACACTTCCCATCCGGTCACCCGGGGCTCACAGCTCCCTCAACCACCCACGCTCCCCACAACATACCCACTGCTCTCCACACAGCATACGTCCCACTCTACAATTCGCAGTATCTTCCCACAACCCACATCCCTCCTCATAACATCACCTCCACCTTTCCTACTATGATCAACCACCCACCCCAACCCCACATTCCCCCCCTCACCAGCCCAGACGCCGCCACCCATTCACAGATTTTATCGCTAACACCCCCCTCCCGGCCCAGTGGGAACCATTCAACCTCGATCGCTATACTGGCGAAACCGACCCCGATGAACACCTTAAAGTTTACATCACACACGTTGCCCTATATACATCCCAAGATGCAGTCTTCTGCAAAGCTTTCCCCACAACCCTCAAAGGCCCCGCCCTAGAATGGTTTACACCCTCCCACCCTACTCGATTGATAATTTCGACACCCTTTCCCACATGTTTTCCACACATTTCGCCGGAAGCCGCCCACATCAAACCACCACCATATCCCTACTGGGCATCAGACAGGAGCCCAATGAACCACTCAGAAAATTCATTGATCGCTTCAGTAAAGCAGCCCTTCGTACACCACACCTTAATCAGGAAATGATACTCCAATGTATGACCCTCACCCTACAACCCGGACCCTTCGCCAACAATGTCTACCTCCACCCACCCACATCCATGCACGAACTCAAGCTGCGCGCAGCTGACTACGTTCGCATGGAAGAAATGCAAACTCTTCACACCAAATTCTGTAACGACTATGCCGCCAACACCTCCAACCCCACCCCCAATCCTACCCCATAGCCTCACCCGCGCCTTGACACCCGCCCACGTGAACCCCGCCAACCTCGTTTCACCAGATACGCCCCTCTCACAGTAGCCCGCTCCCGCATCCTAGACGAGGCCCTCCAGGCTGACCTCCTCCCCCCACCACGAAAGACAACCACCCCTCCTAACGCCAACATGACCAAGTATTGTCGGTACCACCGCAACCACGGTCATACCACAGAAGAGTGCAAAGCGCTCCAGGATAAGATCGAAGAACTGGTACGCGCCGGCCATTTTCGCCGCTTCATCCGCAGGGATGACCACGCCTCCTCCTCCCGAACCCGCCACCCTCCACGACACGACCACAAAAGACATCCAAGCGGTACCCACCACAATAACCACCCCACCCAACCCGACGACCAACAACCACAGCCCGCTCACACCAACGTTACCCCTACTGACCCCCCCTTACGAGGCACCATTAACACCATCTCTGGTGGCTTCGCAAGAGGAGGCTCCACCTCTTCCGCCAGAAAGAAACACCTCCGCCACATACAATCCATCAACCACATCACCCATTCCCATCACAGACGACGTATGCCCCCCATCGTATTCACAGATGACGACTTCCATGGCCTCGACCACCAGCAAGACGACCCCATGGTCATCATAGTTGAAATCGAAAATTACGCCGTTAAGAAAGTCCTGGTAGATCAAGGCAGCTCCGTTGACATCCTCTATTGGACCACCTACCAAAAGTTACAGCTCCCCGACACCGCTATGATACCATATGATGAGCCCACATACAGCTTTTCTGGCGAACAAGTATCCACCCGAGGCTACATAGACCTCCATACCGTCTTTCGGGAAGGAACCCAAACAAAAACAATCCCAATCCGCTTCCTTATAGTTGACGCACCCACATCCTACAACATACTCCTGGGCCGTCCTTCCCTCAATACCCTTGGTGCAGTCGTCTCCACCCCGCATTTGGCCATGAAGTTCCCAGCACCATCCGGTGACATCCTAACCGTCCACTGTGACCAACGTTTGGCACGAGAATGCTACATGGCAAGCTTAAGGCCGCAACTCCCAATCCAACAAACAAACAACATCGAGCGACCACCTAATTCCCGCATAGCCCTATCCGGCGAGGACCTTGACCCCAGAATAGGCCGAGATGCCCGCCTCGAACCAGTCGAGGACACAACCCCCTGGAACTTCCCAACGGCCATTCCATCAACTTGGGCACTGATTTGAATCTTGATGAGCGTGCCACAATTACACCCATCCTCACAAACAACACGAATCTCTTCGCCTGGTCAGCCGCCGACCTCCCCGGGGTAGACCCTAAGGTCGCATCCCACAAGCTCTCAATATACAAAGAAGCCCGCTACGTATCCCAGAAAAAACGCAAACTTGGGGAAGAACACAGACAGGCAGCTAAGGTAGAGGCTGAGAAGTTGCTGAGCGCAGGATTTATAGATGAAGCACAGTACACCACCTGGCTTTCTAACGTTGTCTTGGTGAAGAAAGCCAATGGCAAATGGCGGATGTGCGTGGACTACACAGACCTGAACAAAGCATGCCCACGCGACGCCTACCCCCTACCCAACATCGACCGCCTCGTAGACGGCACGGCAGGAAATAAAGTACTTAGCTTCCTAGACGCATACTCAGGTTATAATCAAATACCGATGGCCACAGCAGACATGCACAAGACCGCCTTCATCACAGATGATGCCAACTACTTCTATGGAGTCATGCCCTTTGGCCTCAAAAACGCTGGGGCAACCTACCAGCGGCTAATGGACAAAGTCTTCAGCCACCTCACAGGACAATGTGTCGAAGTCTACGTCGATGACATGGTCGTCAAGTCCCCAAGCCATCATCAGCACGCTAAAGATTTAGAGGCAGTTTTCTCCGCCCTGCGCCAGTACAACCTCCGCCTAAACCCCGATAAGTGCGTATTCGGCGTCGACCGGGGTAAATTCCTCGGTTTCATGTTAACCCAACGCGGCATAGAAGTTAACCCCGAAAAATGCAAGGCCATCATCGAGATGCGTAGCCCCACCACCATCAAGGAAGTCCAACGGCTAATTGGCCGCCTCACGGCTATATCTCGCTTCCTACCAAAACTAGCAGAACAAACTCAGCCCATAATTCAGCTCCTAAAGAAATCCGCCCGGTTCACGTGGACTGAAGATTGTGAACAAATCTTCCTTAAGCTCAAAACATCCCTAACCTCACCCCCATCCTTCGCAAACCCGACATCAGCCAACCCCTGCTAGTATACATCACGGCCACCGATCACACCGTCAGTGCTGCCCTTGTCCAAGAAGCAGAAGGCACGCAGCATCCTGTTTACTTTGTAAGCAGGACACTACAAGATCCTGAAACCAGATACCAAATGGTAGAAAAATTAGCCCTGTCCTTGGTCCACGCCGCACGCCGCTTACGCCCGTATTTTCAAAACCACACCATAACCGTCAAGACCGATTACCCAATTCAAAAAATACTACAAAAACCAGATTTAGCCGGACGCATGTCATCATGGGCCGTGGAGCTCTCCGAATTCAACATCCGCTATGAACCACACGGCCCCATCAAAGCCCAATGTCTCTTAGACTTCGTCAATGACCTACAGCAAGCACCTGTTGAGGACCAATGGACGCTTCATGTAGATGGCTCCTCGAACCCAAGGGGTGCCGGTGCCGGCATCGTACTGGAAGGCCCCAACGACATCCTCATTGAGAAATCTCTTCACTTCGCTTTCAAAACGTCGAATAATCAAGCCGAATACGAAGCTATCCTCGCCGGGCTCTCTCTAGCCCGTGAAGTCGGCGTCAAAAAGTTAACATGCAAAACCGACTCCAAACTCACCGTAGGTCATCTGAATGACGAGTTCCAAATCAAAGACCCCATCCTCCAACAATATTACCATCTGGTCCGCGCAATCATCCAATCCGCCTTTGAACAAGTCCGCGTCGAACACATACCCAGAACCGACAATGTCAGAGCCGACATCCTGTCCAAATTAGCCAGTACCAAACTCAAAAACCGTAACCGGTCCTTGCTACAGCAAACACTATCCACACCCTCCGTCACACACACTTGCCAAACGTTAACCCACACCCCATCAAACAGTATCACCCCCACCCAAAACCCAAACTGGACCACCCCTTACATTCGGTACCTCAAAACCGGCAACCCCCCTGCCGATGCGGACAAAACTTGGCTGGCCAAGGCCGCCAGGTACACTATGGTAGGCGACGACCTCTACAAACGCGGATACGGCCAGCCCCTACTTAAATGTGTCACGCCAGAACAAGCCCAGTACGTCATTAAGGAACTACACGAAGGAATTTGTGGTTATCATTCAAGCGCGCGCACCATGGCCACAAGAATTCTCAGAGCCGGGTACTTCTGGCCCACAATAGAGGCAGACTGCCAAGACTACGTCAAGAAATGCAAACCATGCCAGAAGCACGGCAACCTTATACATCAAAAACAAGAACAGCTACACCACATATTGTCCCCCTGGCCATTCGCTAAATGGGGAATGGACATCCTAGGCCCCTTCACACCCGGCAAAGGACAGGTTAAGTTCCTAATCGTAGCCGTTGACTACTTCACCAAATGGATTGAAGCCAAGCCATTGACCACTATTACGGCCCAGCAAGTCCAGCAGTTTGTGTGGAAGGACGTCATATGCAGATATGGTATACCGCATACCATCATCACAGATAACGGCCGACAATTTATTGACAAGGAGTTAGCAAAATTCTACACCGGCTTAGGCATCAAACACATCACAAGTTCTGTAGAACACCCACAGACCAATGGGCAAGCGGAAGCGGCAAACAAAGTTATCCTCGTGGAGCTGCGTAAAAGATTGGATACCGCTAAAGGCTGATGGCCAGAAGAATTAATTGAGGTGCTATGGGCCTACAGATGTACCCCTCAATCGTCCACAAACGAATCCCCTTTCAGCCTGGTCTACGGCGCGGACGCCATGATACTAGTAGAAATTGGCGAACCATCCCTGCGCCAAGAACTTTACGACCCAACTCACAACCACCAAAACATGGCCTTACATCTCAACCTCCTTCCCGAACTCAGAGAAAAAGCCCAAATACGCAATCTCGCCGCCAAACAACGAGCTGCCAGGAAATATAACGCAAACTTGCACCCACGATCGTTTGTCATAGGAGACCTGGTATGGAGAATGGCCAGCAGTGCCAGAAAGAAGGATGGCAAGTTCTCCGCCAATTGGGATGGCCCATACCGCATACGAGAAGACGCAGGAGGTGGGGCTTATCGCCTAGAACAACTATCTGGGGAAGAAATCCCCAACACATGGAATGTATCCCACCTCAAGTTCTATTTCAGTTGAACATGCACAATAAGCGGATCCATACTTGTAACCACGGGTGTACTCTTTTTCCTCACTTGGTTTTTTTTCCCGAAGGAGGGTTGTGGCCAAGGAGGTTTTAACGAGGCACCCCTATTTGAATAAATAAAATGAGTGGTTCCCTACTTTATGACTCTATACTACTTTACTCGTGCTTAATTCGTTTAAGTTCCCCACCCTTACCACAAGTAAGCGGCCTGGGTCGAACACCCTTTACTCGTGGTTAATTCGTTTAAGTTCCCCACCCTTACCACAAGTAAGCGGCCTGGGTCGAACACCCTTTGCTCGTGCTTAATTCGTTTAAGTTCCCCACCCTTACCACAAGTAAGCGGCTTAGGTCGAACACCCTTTGCTCGTGCTTAATTCGTTTAAGTTCCCCACCCTTACCACAAGTAAGCGGCCTGGGTCGAACACCCTTTGCTCGTGCTTAATTCGTTTAAGTTCCCCACCCTTACCACAAGTAAGCGGCCTGGGTCGAACACCCTTTACTCGTGCTTAATTCGTTTAAGTTCCCCACCCTTACCACAAGTAAGCGGCCTGGGTCGAACACCCTTTACACGTGGTTAATTCGTTTAAGTTCCCCACCCTTACCACAAGTAAGCGGTCTGGGTCGAACACCCTTTGCTCGTGCTTAATTCGTTTAAGTTCCCCACCCTTACCACAAGTAAGCGGCCTGGGTCGAACACCCTTTACTCTTGGTTAATTCGTTTAAGTTCCCCACCCTTACCACAAGTAAGCGGCCTGGGTCGGACACCCTTTACTCGTGCTTAATTCGTTTAAGTTCCCCACCCTTACCACAAGTAAGCGGCCTGGGTCGAACACCCTCAATAAAAATCGAATTTACAAAACATCACATACAATCAAAACACTCGCTCATAATTACACCATACCAATAACGCACCGCTATCACACAAATTATCGGCATCCAATAAAACACAGCATACACAAAACATTCATCATGTTAAAAACAAACAGTATACGAGCTACTACAGACATAGTGTACGAATTATTACAGACATAATTCCAGTTTTCAAATTATAAACATTAAAGGTCCTATGCTGCTTTGTTGTCATCACCCTCCACGGTCGTGTCCGCATCCTTCTCTTCCTCGGCCGCCTCGTTCCCGACCTCTTCCCCACCCTCTTCATCCTCCCTTACCAACTTTCCGCCAACCACATCTTTATCCACATCGAATCTTGAATCCCGGGCATCCACATCCTTATAGAAGAAGGCCGCCTGCCGCAACCCCTTCTCGAAACCATTTATATGCTCTTGTATAACGCTGTTCTTTAAATCATCCAACTCCCCAACAACACCGTCGTATTTGTCCTTCAAATCCTCATAATCTTCTTCCAGCTCCCCTATACGCTTGTTCAGTTTCTCCTCAGAATCTAAACAACGCACTCTCCATGACGCCAGCCTCTTCCTCTCAGCTTCCCACCCTTCCTTCTCCTTCTCTAGCGCCGCCTTCTCCTCCGCAAGCTTGTCTACCTTACCCTGCAACTCCCCTACCTCCTTCACTTCCCTTTTGTAAAGGGACCCTACACGTCGACCCAAGACCAAAGCCTTGCTTCTGAACTCCACCATTGTTCTCACGATATGATCAACCTCCATGTTATCAATAGAGTTCACAATAGTGTTTGGAAGGTTGATCGCAATGTCCTTCCTCACGGATATCTCCGGTAACTCAATCAGCCCGGCCTCCGGCAACCTCTCCCCGCCAGCCGATCCCGCCCCACTAGCCGACCCAAGGATAGCCGCCCTTATCTTCTTCACATCCTTACCCTTCCCTGGTCGAGGCGGGAGTTCAGCTCTCCTCTTCGTTCCACCGTGCACATGTACTTCCACCACCGATTCCTGCAAATTTGGAACATCAGCTTTTCCAGCCTCCTTGGCCTTGGCGGCCATCTCCTTCCTCAATGATTGAAAGAGCGCCAGATTCTTCTTACCAGATTGCGCCATATGCCCTGCAATAACATATCACAACTCGGATCAAAACAACTTAGCATCATTAACACAGCTTAAGTAATAAACAGATACCTTCAATATCTATTATCGGATGCACCGAATTATAAACCCTAACTAGGCCCTTAGTGGGCAACTTATCCACAAATCTCAACAATATCCCCACCACCTCCTTGTCACCAGCCGATAACTCCTCCACTCCCATATCTTTATAACGACAAGGATTGTTGGTCCAGCTAAAAGGAAACTTGGCACTCCCGTCCGCATTCAGAAAGTACGGCTCACCTCCCTCCTTCACTACGACCTTGAAGTACCCGTCTTTGAAGTGCTTGAAAGATTGGGAGAATGCATCCAACCTGCTGATGCTAGGACGACTGATTAAAGAAAGCCAAGTAGTCGGCCTTCGGGGTCTGGTATCATAAAAATACAAGAATGCATAGGGGGAAGGCTCCAAGTACAATGACTCGCACAGAATGCGGAAGGCCTGTAGGTAAGCCCAACTATTAGGGTGTAGCTGAGTAGGCGCCACATTCAACGCCCACAACACGCCCATAGTGAAGTTGTCAAAGGGTAGTCGTATGTGAAGCTGAGAAAAATGGCACATGTACATATAAAAGAACTTCTCGGTAGCGCCTTCCTGCCCGTGGCATACCCGGTCGATGGCGCTCACCCTCTCCAGCGAAACAATATCTCCACTGACCCCCCTAGACATGACGGGTGTACAGTTTAACCAAGAGTTTAACAGGCGAGACCACCTAAACAATGATGACTGGTCACGAACATCAGCAGCGACCCATCCATAGCCGCCCTTGGCCGGCCAGTTACTCTCCTCCAACTCCTCAGGAGGATCCTCTCGAACTTCCCTCACCACTTCCATCGGCATCCCGCTTGTACCAACTCCAGAACTCATACCCTTTCCGCCAAGCCGGTCATCCCTACTCCTATCCGACTCAGTACTTTCACTACTACTAGACGTAGATAACGATGTGCTATCGCTACTAGACATACCTGTTTTCGTTTTTACGGGAAGATGTCGGCTGAATTTGGGAACTAGTCGGACAGTATGATGCGCACAAGATCTCTGAATTCGAAACTCTCGCAAATGAACCAAGTAAACCCTCAGCTGCTTTCAAACCCATATTTATAGCCCGCGATCCCAAACGACTAAAACTCTTCCCGCCAAAGTAAAACCCCAGACCAATCGACACCATCATTATGAAGGATATGACACCTAAAAGAAAAAAGAACGACGGTGCCAAAACTTTAACGATGTGACCACCTGACGCCCTTTCACCTACCTTCTGACACCTGTAAATTCCAAGCCTTAACACTGTTCACCACACTTAAAGGCTGCGGGACTGGTGTATCACAACTAGCCGGTTCTGTTAGCTCACCAAACCACATATCATCCTTGACCGACAACCCATATCGGACAAGGCTGGGGGACTGGTGTACCGTACCTAGCCAAACCCAACTAAGTAAACAGTATACACATCGAAACCACCTAGTATCTAGTACCCGGACACCACCAGCACAAGCCATCTAGGCAAGTAGCCGGTCGAGACCGACTACTTGCCTAGAATGTTAGCTAACATCGATGTCTCGCCTTCAATAGGCTTCAAGGGCCTGATTTGGGGCCTAGGCCCATTCATGGCCCAAACTAGAGTCCAAGTCAAAACCCGGCCCATGAAATGGTCAAACGTCATTTAATGCTCTATAAATACGCGTGGACCCCAGTAATTAAAGGTACGCATTCATTAATCACTGGTTTGACTCTCTGAGAGCTTTGACTAACTTGAGCTTCGGAGACTCTTCTGCAGGTAACCCCTCCCGGGTCCAAGCTGACATGTATCGACTGGGAAGAGGCCAACTGAAGAGATAGCGGACTACATGGTAAGGTGACGCTTGTGCCTAACTTATCTTATTTGTTCTCTGCAGGAACAGAAATTATAGTAAAAAAATAGTGTAAATTATGACGATTATTTTATATATTGTGTGAGTTTTGACCGTCATCATTTACATTTGTGATGGTTTAAAAAATTTTCATAATTTGCATTTTTTGGATGAATTATATTCTTCGGTGGGTTTAATCAATTGATTCATATTTTAATCACTTACAACATAATAAAATGGTTTTCTGAACAAAAACTTTAGTATTTTAATTGATTTAAATCTTCTTTTCATCAAGTTAAACATTTCAACAAGTTAAAAACCATTTCAACTGGTTGAAATTTTATGGTTTTCAAGAAAATATTTAAAAATAACTTTGGCTTATGATACTTCATCAATGTATTTTTCTTCCCCCTCCTCATGTTACATCTCCCTTTTACGCTTAGAAAAAGAAAGAACATGTAATAACACATTTAACAAATTTCCTTCTTGTCATCAAGAATTTTAAGTCTCTCACATCTAAATCAAGACTTCAGTTTCATATTCATCTATATTGTTGTCACTTACCACTCTTGATCGCAAAGCTTACCTCTAATATAGAAAGGTATACATTTCTCAATTCCCTCATCCCTTTGTTATCTCATCAAGAGTTACCTCATATCGTAATATCAAGGAATTAACTATCAAATGAGAGCTTTAAGTGTAGTTTTTCTACAATGTTGCATATGATCAAACTTAATTTCTAACCTCCCCATAAATATATTGATTTAACTATTCTTTATTTCCTTTCCCTGTAAGACCCACTTTTCTGGTATTATGTTAAAGGGCAGGGCCTTAACTTTCAGGCCTAAGGGCTGGCCCATAGGGTACCCAAAACCCCTAAACCAGCCTTATTCCTCTCATTTTATGCACCTATCAGAAAAACAACAGTTTCACTCTTTCTTCTCCCTCCAATAGAGCTCTACTAGGGTTTGGCTCCCATTCTCTGTTGAGCTAGGAGAACTCCATTTATTACACGGAACTCAATCCCCAACTAATACTTCCTCTTTTCTAGCTCTGTTGTTGCAGTGCCAACTAGAGCTCTTTTAGTAATCTCGTTTTCTGTTCTAGTGTCAGTATTCCAGCTTGCAAATCAGTTCTTGGATCTGTAGTAATCCTCTAATGTGTGCTTGTACCTTTCGCTAGCATTCGTCCAGGTAAGAGAAGCTAGAACCCTCTTGTTTGGTGCGATAGTTGTTATCTTGCTTGTGTTTCGTGATTTTTGAGCTTATATGTTGCTATGAATGTATGGTATGGTTGGCATTATTGTTTGGATGTGAAAATGTGGTTATGACAGGATGAACAGTGGTGAAACCCGACACTTTTGCCCAGGCGACCTAGCCTCGCCTAGGCGAGACTTGCAGAAACAGACCCAAACTCGCGCTCGAACTCTCGCGCAGGCGGAGAGTTTTCGTTTGAGCGAGACACCATCTCGCTCAGGCGAGAGAGGCTCGCCTAAGCGAGGACGCGTGGGGGCTTAAGGTATGTGCTGCATGTGTAGCTCAGGCGAGGAGTATCTTTTTAGGCGAGGGGTATTCTCGCTCAGGCGAGTAGCGGGTCGCTTAAGCGAGAATCCGCGAGTCTCGCAGGGTTCCCTGATGACAGTCTCGCCTAAGCGAGACCTTGTGGCTTGCGCGAGACTGGCACGAGACTTCACTATAGAACTGTTCCTTTCATGTTTGTTTGGCTTAGTATGCTTTACCTTGAGTTCGAACTGTATGAATTGAGTGACCTTGTATGAATGAGATGGAAATTATGATTCATGAGTTTTGGCATGAGGTGAGCATGATGTTTGTATGGGATTGGTTCACAAAATTTAACATGCTGAGTTGGTTATGGAGTGGATATGAAATATGGTGGGATTCATGGAAAATGAATGATGTTCCTTGGCATGGTATTGGCATGATGTACGATTCTATTTTCATGGCTTTGGGAAGGATGAGTTGTGGTTGACTAAATATGAGATACGAATGAGGGATGATTACAAAGATTGATATGATATTGACATGTGTGGTGAATATTTCTTGATTGATTGAATATGTATAGTATGTGGTCAGTACATAAATCCTTGGGATCCCTAGGTGAGATTCCAGGGTAGTGCTTCAGTGGTCGGGACGTAATTCCATGGCCCCTGTTAGTGGGTGTCCATGGTGGTGCCCCATCTATATAATTTGGTAAGAATTCAAGGTAAGGATTGCATCCTGACACTCTAAGGAGTCAGTTAGTCTCACTTAGAGCGGACTGACTCCTGTGGTGAGAGTAGCAGGAGGCCTGAAATTCATTAAGGGCTAACCTTGTGTGTGAGGGAATTGATTCATTGCAACACTTGTAACACTTGTAACATATAGCTCGGGGCTGAGCAGCTCGAGGGTGAGCAGAGGTATCCACCACAAGTGCAAGCATTCGCTGAATCCGACCAGATTATATGTATCCGGATGAGTAGAGTCGAGTCTTAGTGTATTGATTTGAGAAGTCGTAACATGATTGGATGACGTGTGTATAATTGACTGTGGAAGTATATCTGTTTGCATGATAAAACCAGTTTTGGCTCTAGCTTACCCTTCTGTTATTGTTGTGTGTTCTACTGTGTGGTACTCTCTTTTGCGATGATCATCAACTTATTGATGTGAGTAGATGCGAGGAACACCCGTGGTCAACAGGGAGGTGATGGTTCCGCTGCTTAGCTTTTGGATTGACTTTTGCTTTTGGGCTTTGCATTTAGGGCTAAGGCCCATGTATTGCTTTCTCTGGGAATTTGCTTACGTCATTATCACTCTCTTACTTTACTTTGTACCTGGAATCGTGGTGTGCCTATTTTATTCATCCTTTAAGTCATTGGGATATCTGTAGGAGCGATATTATACTCTTTTATTCTCGCTTCTTATGTTATACCGTGTGACATATCCTTTATTTAGCTTTATTAAATAAATGGGATGCTACATTCCCCTGTTTTATCTCTCTTGTATATGATATGAGATTAACTTATTCTCTATATACCAGATATTTTCCAAAAAACTCGACTGTTAAAACACTATACCAAAATCTTTATTACACTAGTTTATTCAAAGGAGTAACTACCATGTAAACCTGAAAGAAGGACTCTTGAAAAAACCATTAATTTATTTGCTATAAGTATTGACTTTTACATATTTTAGAAAAGTAGTAGTTACTTGAATATGTTTTATCACATCTTTCAAGTTCAATACGTAACAATGGTTTAATACTTTGATAACATTTGTTAGTTATTTGGTTATTAATTATGCATTTTTTTTTGTTTAAATTTGCTTTACTTTTGAAATATTTATGTAATTTATCATATTTTAGATGAAAAATACATAAAATTTGATTTTTTTGAATAATCACTACAATTAATTAAAGATAATAATAAAATTATAAAATTTATATAAATTTTGGGGAATCTTAGTGTAATATGGCTTTCTATCAATTTGCTTGTATCATATTAGTGAACTTGTTTTTCAATGAATAAAATAGTTTTCTTTATCTATTTTCTTAATTTTGTACATGCCCCAAAGGAGAAGAAAGTGTATTTTATGCTATTACATATGTGCCACATATCTTATCACATGGAATTTGTTGCGTCATCATAAAAAAGTGACACATTGTTTATCAAGACTCTTGCAAAGTTTAAAATTTTTTAAAATATAATGTGTTTTTATTATGTATCTTAGAACAATTAATTGCGTAACATTTTTATCTCTGAATGTGTGTGAATCATGTATTAGTACCCTTTTTTTTTAGTTTATGCATATTAATATTAATTGTTTTTTCCTTTGAGAGAACCTTAAATATTTTTGAAATAGTTTTAAAATGTTTTATAAATATCATAAATCAATTAAACATAAGCTATTTGTTTAAGCGAAAGATTTATAAATAATTGATTATTAAATCATATTATAGCTAATTATTAATTATAAGTGAGACAATCAATTATATTAAGCCATAATTGATTATTTGGAGTTTAGTTTAAATAAAGATTTTGTTAATTCGTTAGATCTAGATTAAATCAACTATTATGAAAGCTTTTCATAAAGAATTTTGGAGTTAATTAGTTTAAATCATTTAGAATCGAATTTCTACCTTTTAATTCTTCAAGATGAGTTGAAACTTTAATCCATAAAAGTTTCTTAGAACTTTGTACTCGAATGAAATAGGTGAAATAATTCGATATACTCATGGTCTTAATTAATATTTTGAAAAATCACAAGAGGTCTTAATAGAGTTTTGCATGATTGTATAATTTTTTCATAAATTTTAAAGAAATTTATTTATTTTGATTGAGTGTATTATTTCGTACGTGACATATGATTATAATCTGTCTTTTAAGATAGACTCGTTAAAGTTGTGATGATTGACATTTTTTACTCTTTACATCTTAAATTCTTTCATATTTTCATGCTAACATGTGATATTTTTTTTTTTTTTACATTTTAATTTCTCAATTCACTATTGTAAGAAGGCTATTTGAAAATTTATTAATAAGAAAAGGTTTTTAAAATACGAATCCATTCCCTTCTACAACCTACGTTTAAATGTACACTGATATTAATGCCAAATTCTAATATATACAAAAGAACAAATCTTTGTTAACAATATCATATATATGTAATTTAATTAATACAAACGCATACCCTTTATATTAATAACTTAATCATTTGTTGGATATATAACGTTACAAGCTATACTACATACATACATATAATATTAATTATAAATATATATTAAGATGCGCTTACTTTTAAATAAAATATTTTGAAATATATTTCAAAAGAATAGATTAAAATGATAATTTGTTAATATTTTTCTTTAAAAAATGTATTCATAAATCTGTGTATACTTATAATAAGAGAAATTATTAATATTTCCTTCTAACTGAGATGAATTTACCTGTAGAAAATTTAAAGCACCAACCACTCTGATACTCACGGGTATAATAGCAATATTCTTGAATGAAATGATATTCTCATGCACAGTGAAGACACGTCGTGAGACAGTTCGGTTCATATCCGGTGTGGGCGTTAGAGCATTGAGAGGACCTTTCCCTAGTACGAGAGGACCGGGAAGGACGCACCTCTGGTGTGCCAGTTATCGTGCCCAAGGTAAACGCTAGGTAGCCAAGTGCGGAGCGGATAACTGCTGAAAGCATCTAAGTAGGAAACCCACCCCAAGATGAGTGCTCTCCTATTCCAACTTCCCAGAGCCTCCGGTAGCACAGCCGAGACAGCGATGGGTTCTCTGCCCCAGCGGGGATGGAGCGAAAGAAGTTTTGAGAATTCAAGAGAAGGTCACAGCGAGACGAGCCATTTCTAATTAATGATAGGTGTTAAGTGGAAGTGCAGTGATGTATGCACCTGAGGCATCCTAACAGACCGTTAGACTTGAACCTTGTTCCTACATGATCCGATCAATTCGATTAGGCACTAGTCATCCATTTTCATTGTTCAACTCTTTGACAACATGAAAAAACCCAAAACTCTGCCCCTTCTCTCTATCTATCCAAGGGATGGAAGGGCAAAGGCTTTTGGTGTCCCTTCTAGTCGAGAATTAGGGCCTCACAATGAGTAGCCAATATCTTTGCTTTTATCTCATGCCTTTCTTCGTTCACGGTTTGATATTCTGGTGTCCTAGGCGTAGAGGAACCACACCAATCCATCCCGAACTTGGTGGTTAAACTCTACTGTGGTGACGATACTGTAGGGGAGGTCCTGCAGAAAAATAGCTCGGCGCCAGGATGATAAAAAGCTTAACACCTCCCATTCTTATTACTTTTTCAATTTGAAAAAGTAATAAGAATGAAAAAGGAAAATGTCGTCTTATTCAAAACCCCAATTATGAAGTCCCTTATCTCCCACTTCACACCTCAGAACGCACCGTTCTTATAGAGCGAGAGACGCTTTCACATCTTCTTAGGCTAGGGAGAGGAAAGGTTCCCTTTTTTTAGTATACTCCAGGGAACAGATTTCCAGTGGAGATGACGGGGTGGGGCCTGTAGCTCAGAAGATTAGAGCACGTGGCTACGAACCACGGTGTCGAGGGTTCGAATCCCTGCTCGCCCACAACCGGCCAAAAATGGGAAGGATTTTTCCCTCTGGGTTAGGAAAATCATGATCGGTTTAAATAGCCCCAGACTGTCGAACAAATGAGTATCCCGAACCTACACCGGGGTATTGACGGCGATTCTCAAATATCACAGAACGGAATGGGATACGATGAGATAAAATACAATAGAAACAAAGACAAGGAAAACAAGTTATCTACTCGTCTTAATGGTCAAAGCAAACCCTTTCATTCCGAATTACAGATTTCAGAATGAATTCAATCTCCCCAAGTAGGACTCGAACCTACGACCAGTTAGTTAACAACCGACCGCTCTACCACTAAGCTATTGAGGAACAACGAGAAATTCGATCTCATAGAGTTCAATCCCCATTCTCAACCCATGACCAATAGGAACTCGAATTTTCCTTCGTAACTCGTCAAATTTCTTCACAGCGGCTCCCTTCCATGCCTCATTTCATAGGGAACCTCAAACTGGCTCTATTTCATTATATTACATCCATAAACTAATTCCATTCATTTAATATCCTTATCTTTGGTGTTATTAAGATAAGAGATGTCGTTTCTATTTCTAGTCTATCTATTTCTATAAATGGAAAATTATGCAAAATTGAAAATTGAATAATTGTTATATAATAATCCAAAAATTGCAATAGAAAACAAAAAGAGAGGTTTGAGATGATTTTTCAATCTTTTATATTGGAGAATCTAGTATTCTTATGCATGAAGATAATGAATTCGATAGTTGTGGTCAGACTCTATTATGGATTTATGACCACATTTGCCATAGGGCCCTCTTATCTCTTCCTTCTTCGAGCTAGACTTGTGGAAGAAGGAACCGAGAAGAAAATAGCAGAAACAACTGGGTTATTACGAGACAGCTCATAATGTCCATGTCTATCTATTATGCGCCTTTGCATTTAGCATTGGGTAGACCCCATACAATAACTGTCATAGTTATACCCTATCTTTTATTTCAGTTCTTCGGCAATAGTCAAAAAAACTTTTTGAATTATGGATACAAGAATCCAAATTCAATACGTAATTTTAGTATTCAAAGAAGATTCCTTCAGAATCTTCTTTTTCAATTTTTAAATCCCCTTTTCTTACCGAGTTCAATATTCATGAGATTCATCAATATTTATTTGTTTCAAATAAAAACAAAATTACTAGAAAGATTAATATATCTAGAATATACAATAATATATACGAAGCTATTCGCCCACCCCCCACATATTTGATAGCTTCTCCTAGAAAAAAACTTGTAATACCTATTCCATTCGTAATTCCATCAATTCTTTTTTTATCAAAAAAAGAATTTAATTTCACTAATCTTCTAATACTAGCAATTAAAGATTTTTCATAAAAAAGATCTATATAACCATGATTATACGACCAATTATATATGATATTTTGAAAATGATCGACAACATTTTTTTAAGAAAACTTTTTTCAAATAAATTTAATAAATTCAAATTTTTTAAATAGGAATAAACCGATTTGTAAAAAAAAAAAGACGCTAGAAATATTCCCCAAAAAGTGAAACTCAAAGAAAAAGTTGCGTTTGTGAAAAATTCATAATAATTCATAAAATTTTCTGAATCTTTATGTAAAAGGTCTATAAACGGAATTAACAATTTGGTAAAATATCCAAATGTATTCCGTCTTGATTGAAAGAAATTCCTACAGCACCAACGAATAAAGTAAAGAACGCTAAAATAAGCATAGAAAATCGCATAGTATTGTTATATTCATTAGGGTATAAACAAGCAGTTTTTTTAGTGCCAAAATGGATAATACCAAAAACAAGATGTTTTATATTTTTAATATTTTGATTAACGCGATGTAGATATCTCTTCCGGATAAAAAAAGAAGTTATTTCATTCTTTTTGATTTTTAGTAAAACTAAGAAAAAATTTTCGTTTTTTCTTTTAAGTTTTACTTGTTTCTTCCCCCATAAAGATATTGAATAGAATGAACTATTTTTTTTTTCCATTAAAATTCAAAAAATGAACGTTTAAATATCCCTAAAAAATAAGTAAATAAATTCGAAACATATAAAATACAATTAATCATGCTGCAGAACAAGCTATTATTGCAAAAATTGGTGAATACAACCAACTATCATTAAGAATCTCATCCTTAGACCAAAAATATGAAAAGGGTGGAATACCGCAAAGAGAGTGTACCCACTAAAAAAAAGTTTTTGTAATTGGTACATGTTTTGTTAAACTGCCCATAAAAACCATATTTTGACTTTTAGCTGGAGAATATCCGACAAGAGCTTCCATTGAATGAATAATGGATCCAGATCTTAAAAACAACAATGCTTTTGAATAAGCATGAGTAATCAAATGAAATAAAGCACCTCGATAAGATCCCATACCCAAAGCTAACATCATCTCTATGACTTGTTCCTACAGAACCGAGATTGAAAACATTAAGAATAAGAAATAGAACCATCTGATTGGATTCGTTCTCAATAGCCACGAGATGATCATCTTAGGGTGATCCTTTTGTTGACGGATGCTCCTATTATACCCGTAGTCTTTGAAGGATGAGAACCAACTATGTAGCATCTACATCGAGAATTCAAGTATTGTATACGTCATTAGTCCGATGCTTTTTAGGAACTACCCGTAATAACGAACTTGCAAAATGAATCTGTTTATCATAAAGGGATTCGTTGTTCCTGACTCTGCTTCACCTTAATTGTTATTTGAACAAGTAAAGTTATCTCTTGGTCAGAGTGGGAATAGCATTTCTCTTCGGCATGTCCATGGAGTTTTGAAGAATCCAAACATCTCAGAAATAGAGAAAGAGATAGAAATTTCTCGAACGAACCACACTCCTCCGTATACGTTAGGAGTCCATTGATGAGAAGGGGCTGGGGAAAGCTTGAATTGTTTGTTGACACGGACAAAGTCAAGGAAAACCTTTGAAATTCTTTCCATATTGGACCTTGGACATATCATAGTTCCGAATCGAATTTCTTTAGAAAGAAAATCTTTTGTCTCATGGTAGCTTACTCTAGTTCCCTTACGAAACTTTCGTTATTGGGTTAGCCATACACTTTACATGTTTCTAGCGATTCACATGGCATTTTCAAATGATACAAGTCTTGGATAAGAATCTACAACGCACTAGAACGCCCTTGTTGACGATCCTTTACTCCGACAACATCTAGGGTTCCTCGAACAATGTGATATCTCACACTGGGTAAATCTTTAACCCTCCCCCCTCTTACTAAGACTACAGAATGTTCTTGTAAATTATGACCAATACCGGGTATATAAGCAGTAATTTCAAATCCAGAGGTTAGGCGTACTCTGGCAACTTTACGTAAGGCAGAGTTTTGTTTTTTGGGTGTAATAGTGGAAAAGTTGACAGATAAGTCACCCTTTGATAGAGGCCGTACCCCACCAAATTAAAACATATTAAATGCAGTACATGAAAGTGAACCAAGTCGTCTCCCAACGACCAATATTTTCATTCAAAGCCAAATTTCCAGATGAACACAACAATAACACAAAAAGGGGGGGGGGGGTTTGGCAGATTCACACAAGTTTGCTAAATTCGAATCAAAACACCAAAACTGAATTAAACACAGAATTCAAAACGTACTAGTCCCTTCATTCCACTGAAAATCCACCAATCACAGGTTACTAAATCAATTCTCTTATCCAATTTACTCTTATGAAATCCGAATTAATCAACTATGCGAAAATTAACACAACTTCATTATGCCATTAAGTATAGCACACATCTTTCTTTCAATTTCACACACACACACATAGATTAAGCAACTGTGGCCAAAACTCGAACTCACTAAACATGACAAGGATTCTGAAATTGTGGAAAACATAAACTTATGATTAAGCATCACAAATTCCATTTCATTAAAAGCTACGAAATTGAATAGGATGAAGAAAAATTAGGAATTGGAGTGCACGGCAAAACATCAACCTCATGGTTTCAAATCAGTTTCTTCAAGGAACCAATACGAAAAGCTTAGCTAGACATGGAAAATGAACAATTAAACACTTCAAAATTGGAATCACAAAAACAGAACTAAGAACCCTAACTTATGAAATCTGAAAACACAATTTAAGAGCAAAAATAGAGATTTCAAAGCTTAAAATGCGAAAACCCCATGAATGGGTATTGTTCCAACTCAATGAAATCATAAAACGAGCTGCCCAATGTAGAAAACGAAATCAAAACGCAAAACCCTCAATGGGTGCTGTCAAATGTGCATAAAAACGGTAAAAATGACCAAAAAATGTGAAAAACCGCAAGGGGAGACATCCATGGAAGCTTGGAGCACGAAAAAAATGGAGGTGGAAAGAATGGAGAAGATCAAGTGGCGGCCCCTTACCCATGCAGACCTAATTTGCGTAGTACTTTCACCCTTTGCCACTCAGAATTACAAAACTGCCATTATGAGCCACAGAATTACAAAAATGCCACTCTGGGCCTCAAATGTTGACCCATTGGCTTTGCTGACATGGAAATGACATGGAAATGATGTGGAAATGATGTGGAAGTCTCTTCAACTAAATATTAATGTCCAAGCTCCAAAATTGCTTCACCCAAATACCTAAAAATAATTAAAAACAAAAATTAGGCCAAATAATGTGAAATTAGTCCAAATTCGGAACAATGGCCCAATAAAGCCCAACAGATGAAAAACACTCTAATGATGAACAATTAAGCACTAATCAACTGTCTAATGGGTACACAAAGGGTAGTGGAATGGAAGAAAATAATGAGTCATCACCCTTACTGCCACTCTACACAACCGTACAAGAGATTTTCACTTCATATGGCTCCTGGTTCATTTTTTTTGAAGTCATTGGATCTATTTCGTAGTTCGGTTTGAGAATCTCTCCCCTTCTTCTATTCCGTTCCGAAGAGTAACTAGGACCAATTCAGTCACGTTTTCATGTTCTAATTGAACACTTTCCTTTTTATTATTCTCAAAGAAGAAGATTTTTTCTTTCTTTTTACCAAACATATGTGGATCCAATCACGATATTCTAATAAGAACAAGAAATCTTTCGCGATCAATCCTTTTGTCCCATTCTTCAATAATCAGAAAGATCCTTTTCAATCAAGTTTTCATTTTTTCGTTTGGAATCAGGACTCTTCTACTGCATTTTTATTTACTTTCTTTTTTTCTTTTCTTTCATCATTCGTTAACTCCCACAAGGTTTGGTCCTATAGAATCTGACCCATTTCATCATTGAGCGAAAAGTACGAAAAAAATCAGATCAATTTTTCAATCAAAAGTACTACGTGAAATCCTCGATTTTTTCCTCTTTCTCTATCCCTATCTCGTAGGTAGAGCGTTTGAATCAATAAAGAACCCTTTCTTCTGTATCTAGATGAATCGATATTATTACATTCCAATTCCTTCTCGATATCTCGGAACCAAATTGAATCCCAAATTGACGGGTTAGTGTGAGCTTATCCATGCGGTTATGCACCCTTCGAATAGGAATCTATTTTCTGAAAGATCCCAACTTTCGTGCGTTGGTGGGTCTTCAAGATCCTTTCGATGACCTATGTTGTGTTGAAGGGATATCTATATGAAAAGACAGTTCTATTTCTATTCGATTAGTATTTTCTATTAGTATTAAATTTGTTTGAGTTAGTGATCTCGGCTCAGCTAGTCCTTTCTTTCGTGATGAACTATTGGCACCAGTCTTACATTTTGTCTCTGTGGACCGAGGAGAAAGGGAGCTCAGCGGCAAGAGGATTGTAACACGAGATAAGCAAGGAGGTCAACTTTTTTCAAATATACGACATGGGTTCCGACAATGCAATGTGGTTATACTCTCATGTCGATCTGAATCAATCATCCTTTCCACAGAAGTCAATCTTTGCATGCTAGGCAAGAGTATAGCAAGTTACAAATTCTGTCTTGGTAGGACATGTCTTTTTATTACTATTAAATTGAAGTAGTTAATGGTGGGGTTACCATTATCCTTTTTGTGGTAATGAATATATGTATGTTCCTAAAAAAAGCAATTTGTCCATTTTTGCGGAGTCTCGAAGGGGTATGGAAACACATAAGAACTCTTGAATTGAAATGGAAAATTAGATAGACCTCTACTTACTTCGGAAATGGTAAGATCTTTGGCGCAAGAACGCAAGAGGAGGGGTTGATCCGTATCATCTTGACTTGGTTCTGATTTCTCTATTTTTTAAGAAAATCGAGTCTGGTTCTTCTCCTACCCGTATCGAATAAAACATGCTTAGACAAATCTTCTTCATGGAAAACCTATTTTATTTAGATTGGGAAAATCATATGGTTTTATGAAATCATGTGCTATTTCTCGAATCCGTGGTCAATCCTATTTCCGATAGGAGCAGGTGACAATTGAATACAATTTTTCCCAGAATTTTCGTATCTGTAATAGTGTGAAAAGAAAGCCTATCTCCAAGAAG
>NC_140796.1:26629574-26707074 GCF_037176805.1 Vigna unguiculata
TCTAATAGAATTCTTTAAAATTATTTTATTGAATGTTTAGTAAACAAATATTGTGTTTTAATTGATTCTTTGAATCTCGACAATTACTAAAATTGGGTTATTATGGTTTAGAGTAAGTCGCTATGGTGAAATTGGTAGACACGTTGCTCTTAGGAAGCAGTGCTAGAGCATCTCGGTTCAAGTCTGAGTAGCGGCATCTTATCTTCTAAAAAAAGTTCCTATAAAGAATTATTATTTCTATTCCAAGTATTTCTATTTTTTCATTCTATATGGTATTTTCCACTTTAGAGCATATATTAACTCATATATCCTTTTTGGTCGTATCTATTTTAATTTCAATTCATTTGATAACCTTATTATTAGGCAATGAAATCATAGGATTATACAATTTGTTCAAAAAAGGCATGATAGTAACCTTTTTCTGTATCACAGGATTGTTAGTTACTCATTGGATTTTTTTCAGGCCATTTACCATTTAGTAATTTATATGAATCTTTAATATTTAGTTCATGAACTTTTTCTATCTTTTATATGGCTCTTTGCTTCAAAAAAAAAATGACTATTTCAATACAATAATAACACCAAGTATTCTTTTTACCCAAGACTTTGCTACTTCGGGTCTTTTAACCATAATGCATGAATCCTTAAAATTAGTGCCTGCTTTACAGTCCCATTGGTTAATGATGCACGTAAGTATGATGATATTGGGTTATATAAATCTTTTATGTGAATCATTAATATCAGTGGCTATTTTAGTCATTACATTTCAAGAACTCATACAAATTCTTGGTAAAAGCAAGACTTTGTTTTTTTTAATGAATCCTTTTCTTTTGCTGAAATCAAATATATGAATACGAATGATAAAAAGAATATTTTACAACAAAATCCTTTTCCGTTTTATTCGTTATATAGAAATTATTATAAATATCAATTTATTCAACAATTGGATCGTTGGGGTTACCGTACTATTAGTCTAGGTTTTATCTTTTTAACAATAGGTAATATATCTGGAGCAGTATGGGCTAATGAGGCATGGGGATCATATTGAAATTGGGATCCAAAGGAAACTTGGGCTTTTATTACTTGGACTATTTTTGCAATTTATTTACATACTAGAAAAAAAAATTGGAATATAGAAATTCTTCAATAGTGGCCTCCATGGGCTTTCTTATAATTTGGATATGTTATTTAGGAATAAATCTTTTAGGAATAGGACTACATAGTTATGGTTCATTTACACCTAATTAATTCAAAAAAAATTCACAAATATTGGGAACATTCTATAGAATAAGAAAAAAAAACTCCCAATAAAATGATTAAGACCCCATTGAATCAAGTAATGTAATATTGATTCAAGGGGTTCTCACAAACAACAAAAATATTCAATTAGAATTCAATTTCATTTTTATGTAATTAAGAAAATACAAAAAGAAATCCATTTTTTTATTGTGCATCAGATTGATTTCTATTTTTTCTTTTTCATTTATTCCCAAAAACTATCTATAAAAAATGAGAGAGAATAGCTTCAACCTTGTCAGCCGAAAATGAAAAAATAAAATCTGGATAAATGCCAATACTTATTACAAGTATAAGGATAGAAATTGAAATAAATAATTCTCGTGGCCTCGAATCAAAAAAATAAAAATTTTGTTTATTAAAAAGCTTGTATCCATAAAACATTTGACATAAGATAGATAATAAATAAATAGGAGTTAATAGCATTCCAATTGCAGTTACAAAAGTTATGAGTATTTTTGTGATGAAAAGATATTTTTGATTGGTAATTATTCCCAATAATACTTTAAATTCTGCAACAAAACCGCTCATGCCCGGTAATGCAAGAGAAGCCATCGATAAGGTAGTGAAAATCGTGAATATTTTTGGCATTGGGATAGCCATTCCACCCATTTCATCGAGATAAAGAAGACGTAGTCTATCATAACTAGTTCCCGCCAAGAAAAAAAGGGCAGCACCAATAAATCCGTGAGAGATTATTTGTAAAATAGCCTCATTCAGCCCTGTCTCGCTTATAGAACCAATTCCTAAAATTAAGAAACCCATATGAGAGACCGAGGAATAAGCTATTCTTTTTTTTATGTTGCGTTGACCAAGAGATGTTGAAGTTGCATAGATTATTTGAATGGAACCTAATAACATTACCAGGGACAAAATATAGAATGAGCGCGAGATAATAATTCCATATTAATTCGAACCAACCCATATGCTCCCATTTTTAATAATATTTCGGCTAAAAGCATACAAGTGCTGTAATGCACCTCTCCATGGGTATTAGGTAACCATGTATGTAAGGGTATAATTGGTGATTTGATAGCAAAAGCAATAAGAAATCCCATATAGAAGATAATATCCAGTGCCACAGGATATGATTGATTAGTTAATGATTCAAAATTTAATGTTGGTTCATTAGAACTATAGAAACCTATACCAATAATTCCCAGTAATAAAAAAAACAGAATTTCCCGCAGTGTACAAAATAAACTTTGTAGCTGAATACAAACGTTTTTTTCCACCCCACATAGATAAAAGTAGATAAACGGGAATTAATTCTAATTCCCACATGATGAAAAAAAGTAAAATGTCTTAAGAAGAAAATGTTCCTAGTTGACCACTATACATTGCTAACATTAGAAAATAGAATAATTTAGATTCTCGAGTAACTGATTGAGCTGATAACGTAGCTAACGTAGTGATAAATCCCGTTAATAAAAGGGGTCCTAGAGAGAGTCGATCTATTCCGAATCTGTAGTAAAAGTCAAAAAAATGGATCCATTTATAATTTTCTATCAATTGGATTAGTGGATCATCTAATTCCAAATCATAACAAAATAAATAGGTTATTAGAAGGAGATCTATGAAACATATACAATAAGTATACCATTTAATTGTCTTATTTCCTTTATGGGGAAATAAGACAATTAAAGAACCTCCGACTATTGGCAAAACTACAACTGTTGTTAACCAAGGAAAATAATTTGTGATAAAAATAAGATATACTTAGACTACAAAAACCCGGGCTCAAAATATTTTTTTATTTTGAGCCCGGGTTTTTTCCAGTAAAAAAAAGTACTTGTATGTGGTTCTTTTTGAAACGTATCAATAAGCTAGACCCATGCTTCAAGTTGTTTCATGCAATAAATAAACTTTAACACTTAAGAAATCCGTCGGACAGGCGGATTCACACCTCTTACAACCAACATAGTCCCCTGTTCTTGGGGCAAAAGCAATTTGTTTAGCTTTACATTCGTCCCAAGGTATCATTTCTAATACATCTGTTGGGCAGGCTCGTACACATTGAGTACATCCTATACATGTATCATAAATCTTTACTGAAAGTGGCATTGGAACATAATCCTTGAACATAAAAATTCAACATTTTCAATCTAGTAAATTGGTAAACCAATTATATATATCTATATATGATATATATATATATATATATATATATATATATATATATATATATATATATATATTTATATATATATATATATATATACCAGATGAATCAATGATTTATAATAATTTTGCTACTAAAAATATATTTATAGATTAATAACTAATAAGAGATTAGAACCAAGATACTTTGATTTCTTATCTTTGTTTTCGTAAACATGATTAAAAAGGATATATCATTTATGCTAATTTGAATGGATTATATAGTACATACTATTCAAAATTAGACTTTTTTTTTATGAATAATACCATTTATTCAACAAATTTGATTGATTGATACGGGTTGATTTTCTATTACGATATATTGAGGAAACAATAGTTGGTCCGATAGCTGCTTCAGCGGCTACAACAGATATAACAAAAATTGAAAAAATATTTCCTTTTAGTTGTCGCCTATCCAAAATATCAGAAAAGGTTACGAGATTTATATTAATTACATTTAATATAAGTTCAAGATACATAAGGGCTCTAACCATATTTTGGCTCGTGATCAATCCATAGATACCTATAGAAAATAAATAAGCACTCAAAACAAGTGTATGCTCAAATATCATTGACCAACTCCTTTTCAATTGTTATTCATTTCGATCTGAATATGAATTCAACAGATTTTATTGCCTAACATAATAAGTCTAAAATAAAATCAAGTATTTGCAAAAAGATTTTATACTTTATAAATAAATATTCTTTTTCGTTAACATATAATTCAACAAATAAGAAATGTAATAAATTCTAACAAAATGTAATTTATATTATTTTATTAGTTCAAAAACTTTATTATTGGCGAGCCAAAAAAAATTGCACCTATTAAAGCAACTAAAAGAATTATTGAAATTAGTTCAAATGGAAGAAAAAAATTTCTCGATAAATGAATTCCAATTTGTTGACTAGTACTTATCAAATCTTGCTCTAAAATCTGATTGGGTCTTGTCGTCCAAATAATTTTGTGCCATGATGTCTCTAGAATAGTAGTTATTTGTGAAAGAAAGATACCGGTACAAACCATCAAAGTAATTCCATCCCCAACAGTCCAAACACGAAAATTCTGGTAATAGTCCGAACCATTCATAAACATCACAACAAATATTGTTAAAACATTTATAGCGCCTACGTAAATAAGTAGTTGTGAGGCAACTACGAAATGGGAGTTTGATAAAATATAGAATAAAGATACACAAACAAGTACTAATCCCAATGAAAAAGCAGAAAAAATCGGATTCGTAAAGAATACTACTCCTAGACTTCCTAATATGAGACCTGATCCAAGAAAGATTAAAATAAAATCATGTAGCGATTCGGACAAATCCATTATATGTAAAATAAAAGATAAATAGAAATTTCATGACCTTATTGATATGACCAGGAAAAAACTTGTTAAGTACGAAAATTATCTGTGCATAGAAATTCACCAAATCCTAAGATAAGATATGTGAATTGTTATTAGGTACAGTTGTTATAGAATCAATGTAATTTCATTCTTTTCTTTATGCCAAAGAGTCATTTCAAAAAAAAAAGAATATTTTTTTATTCTATATATAGAGAAATTCAATTATTTTTGTGAAGAATTTTGAAATCATTTTATTTGAATTGTTCGAATTGTATAATCATCAATTACTGATACTGGTAAACGACCCAAAGAAATTAGATTATAATTCAATTCGTGGCGATCATAAGTTGAAAGTTCATATTCTTCAGTCATTGATAACAATTTGTTGGACAATACTCACTATAGTTACCACAAAATATACAGATTCCAAAATCAATACTGTAATTAAGCAACCGTTTTTTTCGAATATCAGTTTCTAGTTTTCAATCAACAATGGGTAGATCTATAGGACAGACACGAACACATACTTCACAAGCAATGCATTTATCAAATTCAAAATGTATTCGACAGTGAAAACGTTCTAATGAGATTATTTTTTCATAAGGATATTGAATAGTTACGGGTAACCTATTTGCGTGAGATAAGGTAATCATGAGACCTTGACCAATATATCTAGCAGCTCATATTATTTGTTCACTATAATTTATGAATTAAGTTACCAGAAGAAACATATCGTGAATAGCTTTGAATATTTTTTTTCTTTCTCTTGTTTAAAACAAGTTCTGAATTTTGAATATAGAAGGTCCACATTTTTTTTACAGTGAAAACAGTTGAGACAACGTTGTTAATAATAGATTACCAAGAGAAATGGGTAAAAGAAACTTCCACCCTAGATTTAATAATTGATCTATTCGTAGCCTAGGCAAAGTCCATCTTCTTGTGATAGAAACGAATATGAATAAATAAGTTTTAACTAGTGTAATAAAGATACCAATTATCGTTACAAAAACTATGTATGTTTTATTTATTTGAAAAAAATTAGAAACGAAGATGTACAGAATAGAGAAATTTGAACCACCAAAATAAAGAACTATTACAAATAAGGAAGAAACAAATAGGTTTAAATAGGAAGCAACATAAAATAAATCAAATTTTATACCGGAATATTCGGTTTGATAACCCGCTATTAGTTCTTCTTCCGCTTCTGGTAAATCAAAAGGTAATCTTTCACATTCTGCTAGGGAAGAGATTAGAAAAACGAGGAAACCCATAGGTTGCCGCCACAAATTCCATCCCCAAAAACCATATTTGGATTGTGCATCAACTATATCAACTGTACTTAAACTGTTAGATAATACTAGTCGGTGATGACATTACTGTTACCATCTCTATTACAGAACCGTACATGAGATTTTCATCTCATACGGCTCCTTTAAAGCCTTAAAAAAATATAAGAACCCGGCCGATTATTTCTCCCTTGATATATCCCTAAGATAGATAAGATTCTATTTTCTCGAACGGTTCTGAATTAGACCCATTGAATTCTGTCTGTTCTAAAAATTTTTTTTAAATGAACACACACTTATTTAAAAAATAAAAACATTTGCACATTTATTGAATTTCTTTAGATAAATAAAAAATACAAAAGGTATTTCTGAATTGATCTTATCCTTTAAAAAATTCAAAATTAAATTTGTTGAGTAATAACTTAATTTCATTTTTGCATAAAATACTCTTTTAAAATTATCAAGAACTCCCACATCATTTTCGATTCTGAAAAATAATTCTATGTTCTTTTTTTAAATTATGATTATCTCCAAAAATGTGGAGTATATAAGACAAAAAAGAAAAAGGAGATCACTTTTACCTCTTATCTTATTCCTTTTTGTGCAAGCAAAAGGGGACTTCAAAAGGATTATTTTGTTCCTGATAGTTATTTATTCAATCAATGGATGGAAGTACACTCTAGATCGGAATTGGGGGGAGTACTGCCTTATTTTTTCTACCAACTTCAAGTCCCCATTAGTATTCTTTTTATATTATACATAAATTGGATAATTTAAAAAAGAAATATATGTTACTAATCTTTTGTGTATTTTGGTGTTTCTAGCCATCCATTAATTTTTTTATTATATTAATCCCTTTTTTTAATTTTGTTAATATATGTATTCTAATTCATACAAATGATATTGAAAATTTGAAAAAGGTTAGTCTTTTGCGTCCGCTTCAAGACAGGATTACTAATCAACAAATCTTGGGAAAAATAACCACTTCTATACATAGAATATAATATATATAGAATCTAATTCTAGAATTTCATTGATTTTTTCACCTTATTCTTATACATAGAAAATTAGACTCGATATCTTTACTGCAATTTCAAATCATCATACTTTCTCTATAAGTAATAGAGTCTTCTATAAATTATATTCAAAAAAAGCTGTTTTATTGCACTCATATAACTATCTGATTCAATTATTCAATCCAAATGCGAAAAGAATATATATATTCTTTATAGATTTATTTTGTACTTTAAATATAAGGAGAGGTTTATAAGAAATAGTATCAAAAAATTTATGTCTCAACGAAGCACACATAGAGATATCGATAACACACATAAAGTTAATGGTATTTCATAACTAATTGATTGAGCAGCTGCTCGTAGACCACCCAAAAAGGAATATTTATTATTTGACCCATATCCTGACATAAGAAGTCCAATGGGGACAATACTCGAAATAGCAATCCATAAAAAAACACCAATATTCAGATCAGATAAAACAAAGTTATAGCTAAAAGGAATTATTGAATAGCTTATTATAATGGATATGATTGAGATAGATGGGCCGAAACTAAATAAACGAATATCTCCTCTAGATGGAATAAGATTCTCTTTAAAAAGTAATTTTGTTTCGTCTGCTAGAGCTTGAAGAACTCCAAAAGGACCGGTGTATTCAGGTCCAATAAGCTGTTGTATTCCTGCAGATATTTCTCTTTCTAACCATACAATTGCTAGTACACTTATAGTAATTCCTAATATCAAAATAAAAATAGGTACAAATACCCAAAGAATTCCATATATCTCTTTCAAAAATTGCAATCTGAAAAAAAAATGTATATCTTGTATTTCTATTAAATCAATTATCATTTCAACGATCAACTTCTCCCATAATAATATCTATGCTACCTAGTATTGTCATAATATCGGCCAATTTCATTCTTTTAACTAATTGAGGAAGAATGTGCAAATTTATAAAACCAGGCGAGTGAATTTTCCATCTCCAAGGAAAACCATTTTGATCCCCTATTAGAAAAATCCCTAATTCTCCCTTGGGGGCTTCAACTCTTACATAAAGTTCTTGTTTTCGCAATTCAAAACTCGGAGACGATTTTTTACTAATAAATCGATACTCAAACTCATTCCATTCTGGCTCTTTTTCTCTATCAAAGCAGCGGATTTCTAAATTTTTATATGGACCGCCGGGAAGTCCTTCCAAAGCCTGTTGAATAATTTTTATGGATTTTATCATTTCACCAATTCGAACTAAATAACGAGCTAATGAATCTCCTTCTTTTTGCCATTGAACTTCCCAATGAAATTCTTCGTAACATTCATAATTATCCACTTTACGTAGATCCCATTGTATTCCGGAAGCCCGAAGCATCGGTCTTGATAAACCCCAATTAATAACTTCTTTTACATCAACAACACCGACACCCTTAACCCGTTCTAAAAAAATAGGATTTCGCATAATAAGTTTTTGATATTCAGCAATACTTGTTAAAAAATAATCGCAAAAATCATAACATTTATCTATCCAACCATAAGGTAGATCAGTTGCTACCCCTCGGATACAAAAAAAATTATGCATCATTCTCATACTTGTGGCAGCTTCAAATAGATCATATATTAATTCTCTTTCTCTGAAAATATAGAAAAAAGGTGTTTGTGCACCAATATCTGCCATAAAAGGTCCTAGCCATAGTAGGTTAGAAGCTATACAGCTTAACTCCAACATTATTACTCGGATATAGCTGGCTCTTTTAGGTACTTGAATATTTCCCAATTGTTCTGGTTCATTTACAGTTATTGTTTCTGTGAACATTGTAGCTAAATAGTCCCAACGTGTTACATAAGGCAGATATTGTATAATTGTTCGGTTTTCCGCTATTTTTTCCATTCCTCAGTGTAAATAACCCAATATCGGTTCACAATCAATAACATCCTCACCATCTAGAGTAACAATAAGTCTAAGAACACCGTGCATTGATGGGTGGTGAGGCCTCATATTGACTATCATGAAGTCCTTTCTTTTCGTTGAGATATTCATAGGTTTTTCCTCAATTTATTCTTTTATGAATCGCTGAAAAAAAAAAGTTCATCCAAATTCAAGATCTAATAAATCGAATAATTGAAAATTACTCTTCAATTTAACGAATTTGTGACTGTCGAATATTAAACTGATTGATTAATTTTTTATACCGTATTCCATCTTTCTTTGACAAATAAGATAGTAATCTTTGCCATTTTCCCAAAATTTTACGTAAACCTGTTTGGGATGAGTAGTCTTTTCGGTGCAATTCAAAATGTGAAGTAAGTCTTCGTATTCTATTGGTAAATTTGAATATTTGAAATTCAACCAATCCCTATGAACGACCAATTATCTTCATTGGGGATTTCCTGGAAAAAATCATCGAATTATTCTCAAAATACCTATGAACGAGATTAAATTTATCAGAATAATAACAGGAGTTCAAGAAAGAAGTATTTTGACTCGTACTCTTACTTATGAGAGTATCGTTTATATGAAAACAATAGAACATGGGTTTATTCCCTTGACTCATATTGAAGATAATTTGACTCCACTAGAAATTGCAAATAGAGCTGGCGAATTAGCTCTTTTTTAGGTGTACCGCTTCTGTATTGATGAAAATTGGACTTAACTAGAAATAAAATTGCACAAAAAGTTTCAGCATTGTCCTATTTATTTAGTGTACTGATTGAAATATTTTGAAAAAAAAAACTGTTTTTTCAAAATATTTCAATTTTTATTTTTATAGATGGGACATTTTTTGATTTCGAAATTTGAATATTATAGTCATAACTCGAAGTGCTCCTTGGTGTATTTCTAAAAAGAATCCTTTTTTCTTCGAATCTTAGCAATTAATATCCTTTCGAAACAATATTTTTTTCTTCATTGGATTGGAATTGACTGTGAATTCTTTTGATTTCTTATTCGATTTATGTATTCTTTTTTCTCAATTAAAGAAGGCAAAAGGCTAACTTCCGAAGTTTAAGTCAAAAAAATGATAAAATACAATCTAGATTTATCTAGAAGCTCTATAACTTGTAATGAAGCTTATACTTGATAGAAAAGTTATTATCATATAGAGTTGACGAAAGAGATGAAGTTAAGTTCATTAAAGACGAAAAGTGAAAAAAAAAAGCATTCCCCTTCTATATCTTACATCTATAGTCTTTTTTCACTAGTGTATCTCTTTCACATTTAAGAAATATAATTTGTTTCTTTATTCTAAGCAGTTATTCTATTCTTGGTACTCAAGAACTTGTTCTTATTAACTCTTTGGTTCGAGAATTTATATATAATTTAAGTGACACAATAAAAGCTTTTTCTATTCTTTTATTAACTGATTTATGTATAGGATTCCATTCAACCCATGGGTGGGAACTACTTTTTGGCTTCGTTATAAAGATTTTGGATTTGCTCAAAATGATCTAATTATATTTGGTCTTGTGTCCACTTTTCCATTCATTTTAGATACAATTTTAAAATATTGGATTTTCCGTTATTTAAATCGCATATCTCCATCACTTGTAGTGATTTATCATTTAATGAATGATTGACAGAAAAACCGATTTACTTCAGTGAATTTCAAGTTTTTATCTAAAAAAGATAATTTTTATTTTTCCCCTCTTTAAAAAAAAGTTAAATAAAAATGGGGTTCCCACCTTGGATACGGAACTATGCGAGTGACCTACCTAATCTTATTGTAGAAATTTTCAAGATCAATGATTAGACCATGCAAACTAGAAATTCTTTTTCTTGTATAAAGGAAGGGATTACCCGATCCATTTCTATATCGGTCATGATATATATAATAATTCGAGCACCCTTTTCAAATGCATATCCAATTTTTGCACATCAAGGTTATGAAAATCCCCGAGAAGCAACTGGTCGTATTGTCTGTGCCAATTGCCATTTAGCTAATAAGGCCGTGGATATTGAGGTTCCACAAGCGGTACTTCCTGATATCGTATTTGAAGCAGTTGTTCGAATTCCTTATGATATGCAAGTGAAACAAGTTCTAGCTAATGGTAAAAAGGGAACTTTGAATGTGGGGAATGTTCTTATTTTACCGGAAGGTTTTGAATTGGCACCCCCGATCGTATTTCGCCTGAGATTAAAGAGAAGATAGGCAATATGTCTTTTCAAAACTATCGCCCTACAAAAAAAAAAATATTCTTGTAGTAGGCCCTATTCTTGGTCAGAAATATAATGAAATCATGTTTCCTATTCTTGCCCCAGATCCGGCTAGTAAAAGAGATATTCATTTCTTAAAATATCCTATATATGTAGGCGAGAACAGGGGAAAGGGCCATATTTATCTTGACGGGAGCAAGAGTAATAATAATGTTTATAATGCTACAACAACAGGTATAGTCAAAAAAATCATACAAAAAGAAAAAGGGGGATACGAAATCACTATAGTAGATGCATTAGATGAGCGTGAAGTGATTGATATTATACCTCCAGGACCAGAACTTCTTGTTTCAGAAGGTGAATCTAACAAATTTGATCAGCCATTAACAAGTAATCCTAATGTCAGTGGATTTGGTCAGGGGGATGTGGAAATAGTACTTCAAGATCCATTACGTGTTCAAGGTCTCTTATTCTTCTTGGCATCTATTACTTTAGCACAAATCTTTTTAGTTCTTAAGAAGAAACAATTTGAGAAGGTTCAATTGTTTGAAATGAATTTTTAGTTCCGCGTATTTATCAACGTATTAAACTCGTAAAAATAACTCAATTTTTTTGATAATTTTTGTAATTATATTCTGTATAATATATGTATAATAGAATATATATATATATATATATATATATATATATATATATATATATATATATATATATATATATATATATATATATATATATATATATATTCTAATATGGAAAAGTTACTCTAAGGGGGATTCTTTGTTTTTTCTTTTTTTTTCTTTGTCCATTCTTATTCCTTCTTGTTTGTGTTGAAATAGAAATATTCTAAAATATCAATAAAATACTATTTTTGAATCCCTTCCTGAAAAATCCTATATCTTAGTTTCTCTTTTTTCCAACTTAAAATCTTTCTGCCAGATAATCTTTTATGGTATATAAATAATATGTAGTGAACAAATAAAAAAAATAATGAAAAAGAATGAAATGGAATTTTTTGAAACATCGGAAGAAGTAGTCATTTATATGAAAAAAATTAGAATTCTTAAGAACTCAAGTGGGATCCACTTGCATTCGTCAAAGAAAGAGTGGATCCTTGTTCAGTTCTTACACTTTCATTTCCAAAACCCAAATAGAATACGATTACTACAGAGATGAGCCTAATCCAGAATATGAACCATAAAAGAAAATACCAATTAAACCGATCACAGTAATACCAGTTACAATACCTATTATCCAAAGAGGAATTCTTCCAGTAGTATCGGCCATTTATCCCATTTTCCTCCACATTTAATCACGTAGTCAGTCATGCTAAATACATTAACAAACAGTCATAGATAATTATGAAATGATATCCTTCCGAATGGGATAAAAGAATTCTTAATATATATATATATATATATATATATATATATATATATATATATATATATATATATATATATATATATATATTATATTGACTATTCCTATTTCTTCTATTATTTCTAATTAATTGAAGAAATAATTTGAAAATAAAACAGCAAGTACAAAAATAAGTAATAACCCCCAGTAGAGACTGGTACGATTCAATTCAACATTTTGTTCATTTAGGTTTGATTGTGTCATAGCTCTATAATTCAAATTAAATTTATCGTTGGATGAACTGCATTGCTGATATTGATCCCAAAAAAGAAACAGTGGGTACCGCTAGTCCGTGAACAACTATCTATCGTACTGTAAAAATTGGATAGGTCCTATCTATGGTCATTGGAGCTTCCTAAAAAGATCTACTAAATTCATCAAGTTGTTCCAAAGGATCAAAATGGCCAGTTATTAATGGAATTCCTTGTCGGTTCTCTGTAAAATACTCGTTTGGGCAAGGACTTCCAAATCCATCGTAAGCTAGACCTGTACTAACAAATAACAAACCTGCAATGAATAGGGAGGGTATAGTAATGCTATGAATAATCCAGTATCGGATACTAGTAATAATATCAGCAAAAGAACGTTCTCCTGTGCTTCCAAACATCTTGAACTCCACATATTCTTGTACAGTCAAAAGGGGGGGATCGAGTCCATAAAAGGCGAGATCAGTAAGGCGAAATTTACTGAAATAGAATCCTTGTTAGATCGTCCATTTTGTACCAACGGTGTCTTTTGAGTATACCGAATCAGTATAACTATCCTTCTTCTAACAGAGCAATGAAATTTCACAATTAGTGTAAAATTTTAGTACTAGATTTTTTTTCTTCTTTTTTCATTGATTGTCTCTATGTAGTCAAAAATCTGATAGAACATTTTGCAAAGTTTGGGTATATAAAATTTTTAAAGTAATAGTATAAAAGGAAGGTTCTTAACATTTCAAATTATTAGTTTTGGATTAGAAACTAAAGATCCATTAAAATCGGAATATGAGAAAAGGGTTTCTAATAATTCATAAAGTAGATATTCTATTTTAATAATTCAATTATTGCCAAATCAATAAATATATTTTTTGTGGTTGTTGAAGATCTTTTTTTCTATTTTCTTCTATATTAATTCAAAGTGAAATAAAATGAAATAACAAAGTTATTATTCTTTGTTTGAATATTCATAATTTTTCTTTTCTTTTTCCAATATAAACAGAATTCTATTGGATATTTATAGAATAATACTAAATATTTTATTTAGATCAGTTTACTTAATTCCTGAGTTAATTAAGAAGTCTGTTGATTTGAAATCACAGAATGGGTTGATGTAACAGATGAGGAATTTATTTCTAAATTATGTTACTCTATTTCTTTTTTTTTTTTCATCTCTAATAATTGAATTTATTGAGGAATTGCCAATTTTGAATTGTATCTTTCAAGTAGGATTTTTTATCTTCTTTTTTCTCTCAAAAATGGAAATTTAGGGAAGTGCTTTATAAACATATGTATAAAAAGAACGAACATATTTCATTTAGTTTCTATATGCCCACTATCACTAGTTATTTTGGTTTTTTACTATCGGTTTTAATTATAACCTCGTCTCTATTTATTGGTCTTAGTAAAATACGACTTATTTGATTTGTAATTTTGAGAGGAATAGTAAATTTTGGTATAAGACATTCTAGAATTCCTTACTATGTCAATTTACAATTCTTGATCGTTGAGATTTATGATCAATACAGATTTATGTTTAAGGCTAGATATTACCTTTCTTTTTACTTTTCGAACACATAAAAATGATTGAAGTTTTTCTATTTGGAATCGTGTTAGGTTTAATTCCTATTACTTTGGTTAGATTATTTGTAACTGCATATTTACAATACCGACGAGGTGATCAGTTGGATCTTTGATTCATTAATGTCTCTTTTTTTGTGATTCCCTATTTATTTAGTTTAATCCTAATCGACAAGGATAAAATTCAAACTTTCTTTTGAATGTTCAATTATTTCAGTGTAATTATCAGGCGAACAATACTAGAATCACGCTCTATAGGATTTGAACCTACGACATCGGGTTTTGGAGACCCGTGTTCTGCCGAACTGAACTAAGAGCGTTTTGTTTTCATAAAATTATATGATCCAAATCCATTTTGCATATAGATATTCAGTATGTATGTTCAATTGGAATTCGTCTTCACAAGTTCCTGGTTTATTGCTCATCTCATAGAATATGGAATATCATAGAATAAAGAATATCATGGAATAAGTAATTGTTAGGGTTAGGGATGACAGGATTTGAACCCGTGACATTGTAAAGAATCTTTGTCTTGTTTTCCATTTGTTTATAGTGTTATTATAAAGAATCTTTGTCTTGTTTTCCACATTTTTCTCTGTTGATATATATCAACAGAGAAAAAAATACTTAAATAATAAAAAGAAAGGAGGATTTGAAATGCGAGATCTAAAAACATATCTTTCCGTGGCACCAGTAGTAAGTACTTTATGGTTCGGGCTTTGGCGAGTCTATTGATAGAGATCAATCGTTTTTTTCCAGATGCATTGATATTCCCCTTTTTTTAATTTTAGTTATTGACACGGGAAGGGGTGAAGAAGATGAAAAGTCCAATTATATATTAAATATGTGTAATTAACCTACTCTTCTTCTTTTGTAGGAAAGATAAAGACGAAAGATTAAATTGGCCTCATTGAAATTCGGAGTGACACTCGGGATCGGGATCTGGTCCAGGCTTCAATGGAATTGAATTATTAATTCAATTCCTATGAAAGAGAAAGTGAAAGCAGAAATCCATAGGTTGGGGCAACAATATCATAAAAAATACCTAAAAAAAACGAAAATACTGGCAATTTGGAACGAAATATAGTTACAGATTCTTGTATTCTTTTTGTACTATCTTTTTTGTACTAGATTCAATTAAATTGGAACGAAATCTTTCATAATTTTTCGAATTCTTCTTTTTTATCTTATCTTAGTTGTTTTCATCTTTTTCTTAGATTCGAATCCGAAAAGAGTTATAAGTGAATTAAAAACCCAAAGGAGGGTCATGTCCAAGGGTAAAGATATCTGAGTAAGTGTTCTTTTGGAAGGTACTGGTTGTGATAAAAAGAGTCTAAATAAGGATTAAAGCGGTATTTATAGATAGATTACTAACAAGAATCGACACAATACGCCTAATCGATTGGAATTGAGAAAATGATGTCCCCGTCATTATATAACAACATATGCTAAAGAAGAAAGAAAAACAAATCCTTTATTATAATTATATTTCTTGAAATCAATGTTATTTTTGGAATAGGAATAAATAAACTATGGAAAAATCTAAGCGACTCTTTATTAAATCCAAGCGATCTTTTCGTAGACGTTTGCCCCCGATTCAATCGGGGGACTGAATTGATTATAAAAACATGGGTTTAATTTGTTGATTTATTAGTGAACAAGGAAAAATATTATCTAGACGTGTAAATAGATTGACCTTAAAACAACAACGATTAATTACTATTGCTATAAAACAAGCTCATATTTTATCTTCGTTACCTTTTCTCAATAACGAAAAAAAATTAGAAAAAAGCGAGTCGACTGCTAAAATTACTCCTTTAAGAAAAAAAAATAGAAATTCAAAATTCGAAATCCAATTTGAATTTAGATTTGAATTAAACATGGATTGATGTTTTGTTCAAAATTAGGATAATTCCATTTGATTTTTTTGTTGGAATAAAAAAGATAATAGGTAACGAAGAATAATTTTTTAAGCATGGTTGTTTATTTTGATAGCTTTATCATATGATAAAGCTATCAAAATAAACAAATTTCTAGTCTATACCTTCCTGTAGTAAATAAGGTGTTTTAAGTTTTTATGATATTATCGACAATCATAAAAAGATAATTCACTTTTAATATGGCAATTTGTGCAGCTATTTTACGATTAAGAAGCAATTGCTTAGTGTATAGACTATTAATTAAATTATTATAAATATAAGATACTTTTTGATTCTCACAAATTACTGCATTTATTCGACTAATCCATAAACCATGAAAATCTCTTTTTTTCCTATCTCTATCCCGATGAGCTGAAACTAAAGCTTTCAATTTCTGTTGGGTAATAGTTCACGTAAGTCTTGAATGAGCTCCGCAAAAACTTGATACGAATAAACAAATTTTTGTCCTCCGCTTTTAATTTTTTTAGTTATTCTTTTTTCCTTCCTAGTCTATTAATAACAAAAATGGATTCTTCCGATGTATAAAAAAAATTCCAACGGCTCTTGCTACTATAACCGCCCCAACCACGATTTTTTATATTAAACATTTAACCTCAAAATCAGAAATTGTATAGATACTAGATATCAAATAAAATAAAAATAGTAAATGAAATAGGACACATATTTTGATAATGAATTTGTGGGTTCCTTCATTTCTATGATTTTTTTTAGAAATGACCAGGTCCTCTCTATACACCGGAGCCTTTTTATTTTCATTTTTGATTCATTTAATGAATGTTATTGTTAACTTGTACAGTTCACACTTTGTGGCTATACTAATGCAATATTGAGTAAGTAGGTTTTTTCACAACGAAATCTAATTATATAGTAACGGTATTTAATCATGAAAATTTGCTGGGTAGCTGACCCTCTTATTCCATTCTTACAAAATCCATCAAAATACATTCATTAAGGACATACTTTATTTTTAATTGAAATAGTATTTTCTCCGCTTAACGGGTAACTTTTTTTTGTTACCGATGGGAAAGTCCTTCTCATATGAAATTGCAAATTTGTATTATTGGTTTTGCACCAATCGAAACCATAAATTTGATACAAGATAGAAGAATGTAAAGAATTATATAATTATATAGAAAAGAATTATATATTAAGTTAAGATAATGTGAATGTAGTTTTTGCATTCACACTATCTTAACTGATTACCAATACTGAAAAATTTTAATTTGTTTTTTCTTAGTATTTAAGCTGAACGAGTCGCACATACACCTTGGTACACGTTCCTCGATGTTGAGGGCATCCCCGAAGAGCTGGGGATTTTGTGATGTTTCGGATTGGCTATCTTGTGTTTCTAATAAGTTGTTTCATAGTTGGCATGGTAAGTCGTACTATATATATCTATATTTTTGTATAATGAGCAGGTTTATATCTATCCTAACCGTGAATTACTTATATTCTATATTCCTTATTTATATATTCTATATTCCTTATTTATAGCCTATATTAATTATATATAGTATATTAGTAGATTAACTCTGAGAGATTTTATTTTAAAATGTAAAGTAAGAAAGAGTAAACAATTAAATTTCCAATCCTATATTTAATTAGAATAACCTTTGCCACCAATTTTTTATTCAACTGCTACAAGATCTACAATTCCATGAGTTTGGGCTTCTGCTGCTGACATAAAAACATCCCTTTCCATGTCTTCCGATATAACCCATAAAGGTTTTCCCATTCTTTGTACATAAACCCTTGTGATAGTTTCACGCATTTTCAGTAGCTCTTCCGCTTCCAGGACAAATTCTCCCGCTTGTGCCTCATAAAAAGAACTAGCAGGTTGGTGGATCATTACCCTGATTATATCACTTAAGTAGTATTTCCCTTATCTTGATAAATCTTTTTAGAATTATTTTTACTATATTGGTAGATTGCTAAAGATTGTCTTTATTCCCAAAATAAAGGTAACAGAAAAGGGACAAAGACAAATAAGATAAAGGGCAAAAAGTATATTCAATAACCATACAAGCATTTTCTGTGTATTGATGCATACGGCTTTTGTACCTATGCAATTCATTTTTTCCACTATGGATAGAGTAGAGTATTTTCTTCGATGAATTTCGTTTCTACATTTACAAATTTCTTTTTTTCTATCAAAGAATAAAGAAGTACAAAATCTACTAGGTCTTTTGGATTCGGATCCTTAAATAATAAACAATAGAATAACCAACTTTCTTTTATCTTTTTGAATCTATTTTTAAATACTACGATGGTTCCGTTGTTTTTTATATCATTTTGGTATTCAACAATCCAAAAGTTTCTTTTTTTTTTCATATATTATGTTTTCTTCTGATTCAAATAAAAATTGTTACAAGCTTTCTGGTATGAAAAAAAAAAGAGTATGCGACACTAAAATGAAACTAGGTTTCTTATAGATCATGTAAAATTGAAAATACCCTCTTTTTCATGCTACTCTTTCTATATATAATTAAATGATTCAAAAAAATTGCATATGGAATTCAAAATACCATGCTATTATTACTTTGGTTTTTATGGCGAAGGTATAATATATATAGATAGATAGATATCTATTTTATATATTCTCAAAGAAAAGAATCATTGGCGCCAAGCGTGAGGAAATGCAAGACATTTGGTAATTGTGCCTCCTGCCCCAAAAGAAAGGATCCCATTGAAGCAACTAATCCCAGACATACTGTCTGTACATCTGGTTGTACAAATTGCATAGTATCATAAATAATTATTCCAGGTATTACCCACCCCCAGGAGAGTTTATAAACAGAGATAATTCTTTATTCTCTTTCTCTATGCTCAGATATTTCACTATCAACATCTTGACCTAAACAAAATAATCTTTCTCAATAAAGTCGATTGATTAGGATTCCATTTTTTCCTTAAAAGTCGTACATGCACCTTTTGATGCATACAGTTCTTCAAAAATTATATAAGCAAAAAAGGAATCAATGTGTCGATTTTAATCTTTATCTTTTTCTAATGGATTTCTTCGAACTAAAAAAGAAGAAGAATATACTTAATTTAGTGAACTATCTTCTCATTGATGTATTGCTTTCACCGAGATCGAAGCTGAATCACATTGTAATTTTCTTATTTCTGAATGAACTTTTTCAATTCTTTTAGGTTTCTTTTCTACTCTGAGTAAAGATTTGCCCGATTTGGATTTGCACATATAGAACAAATAGCCCAAAACTATGTATTTTTGTTAGAACTTCTTCCTTTTCTGAATTTATTAATGTTTTCTGTAAAATACAATATAAAGATATGATAGAAGTAGTGATCGTAGAAATATTACCAATTGGTTTTTTCTACACAGAGCCCGGGTACTTGATTTTATTGGTCCAATTAAGCCAACCATAAATTATTCATAATTTCGAGTAATAATCTGGAAATTTTATCTAAAAATGAAAAAATCGATTGAATAATACTTCATTACACTTCACGCTCCTCATTTTTTTATCTTTATGATTTCATCATTCTCTTTTGGGGGTGAAAGCGGGGATATCTCGATCGGGGGAGAAAACGGGTAAATCCCATATAACCTACTATATCTGACAAGTCGCACTATATATCAACCCAAGATGCATCTTTATCCCCGGGGGTTCGAAAGGGTACTCTTGGAACACCAATAGGCATAAAATGGACAAATAATAAAGTCATATATCTCACTTTAGTGTGGAAACGTAAGAATTAGCTTATCATGTTAAAAAAGATTTACTTGATTTTATATTAATATTGCTTTTTTTTATAAAAAAGAAGACTAAATAAAGTCGAGTTGTTATAAATGGGTCATTGGGGTGATAAGCGAATATGTCTACATTTACTTATTTAAATAGTCATAGAGAAAGTTGTCAACCCCTCTCGTCTCCCCACCATTGCGTATTGTTACTTATCCGGTATAGAATAAATCTGTTTCTTTGATTTTGACAAATATGATTGTTCCATTTTCCAAGAGAATCTACTGAAAAGCTATATTCATTTTTTTCCAGTGCGATAAAGTTACATAGTGTCTATTTTTTGTTGAAAGGGTATTTTTTCATGGGTTTACCTTGGTATCGTGTTCATACTGTTGTTTTAAATGATCCGGGTCGTTTGTTTTCTATTCATATAATGCACACAACTCTAGTTGCTGGTTGGGCCGGTTCAATGGCTCTATATGAATTAGCAGTTTTTGATCCCTCTGATCCTGTTCTTGATCCAATATGGAGACAGGGTATGTTCGTTATACCTCTCATGACTCGTTTAGGAATAACTAATTCGTGGGGCGGTTGGAATATCACAGGAGGGGCTATAACGAATCCGGGTATTTGGAGTTACGAAGGTGTGGCCGGAGCACATATAGTGTTTTCAGGCTTGTGCTTTTTAGCGCCTATTTGGCATTGGGTTTACTGGGATCTAGAAATCTTTTGTGATGAACGTACTGGAAAACCTTCTTTGGATTTGCCAAAAATTTTTGGAATTAATTTATTTCTTGCAGGGGTGGCTTGTTTTGGTTTTGGCGCATTTCATGTAACAAGATTGTATGGTCCCGAAATATGGGTGTCTGATCCTTATGGACTAATTGGAAGGATACAATCCGTAAATCCCGCGTGGGGTGTGGAAGGTTTTGATCCTTTTGTTCCGGGAGGGATAGCTTCTCATCATATTGTGGCAGGAACGTTGGGCATATTAGCGGGTCTTTTCCATCAAAGTGTGCGTCCACCCCAACGTCTGTATAAAGGATTACGTGTGGGAAATATTGAAATTGTCCTTTCTAGCAGTATTACTGCTGTCTTTTTTGCAGCTTTTGTCGTTGCTGGAACTATGTGGTATGGTTCAGCAACAACCCCCATTGAATTATTTGGTCCTACTCGGTATAAATGGGATCAGGGATACTTCCAGCAAGAAATATATCGAAGAGTTGGTGCTGGGCTACCAAAAATCAAAATTTATCAGAAGCTTGGTCTAAAATTCCTTAAAAATTAGCTTTTTATGATTACATCGGAAATAATCCAGCAAAATGGGGGTTATTTAGAGCTGATTCAATGGACAATGGAGATGGAATAGCCGTCGGTTGGTTAGGACATCCCATTTTTCGAGATAAAGAAGGACACAAGCTTTTTATACGTCGTATGACTACTTTTTTTTTGAAACATTTCCAGTTGTTTTAGTAGATGGGGACGAAATTGTTAGAGCCGATGTTCCTTTTCGAAGAGCATAATCGAAATATAGTGTCGAACAAGTAGGTGTAACTGTTAAGTTCTATGGTGGTGAGCTTAATGGAGTAAGTTTTAGTGATCCTGCTATTGTGAAAAAATATGCTAGATGTAACATCCCGTCAGGATATTACTAATTTATAAATAAATAATTGGAATAATTAAGACAACATGTTTAATAATACCTCATTTTCCCAAAACGCGGGAAAATTTAAAACTTTATTAATTGCTGATAAAAACTTAGAACGTCCATCACATAATTAAAATCCAATGTTATTAAGTCACCCATCCGGGTTTACAAATATTTCCAAAACAAGTAATACAAGTAAAAAGTTTCCCCAACTCAATCCCCTCTCCACGCCTAAGCTGCACCTGAGCCACCTGCATCACCAGCATCTGCTCCCGTGTACCGCGTACACGATCATCGCCACACACACGCAGATAGGGTGAGCTTAGCAGATAAAACACATATATATTCAAAGCTATAAACATATATATATAAATCAGTATACGTACACATAACATCACTTAAATTTAACTTTCCACATTGCCCTATTTTTTTATTCCCTCGATTCAATCTCCAATACGTTTATTCGTGTTCTACTTCGTCTGTTAATTACTTCAAGGTGACTTGCTGCCATACCTATCGGCCACAACCGATAGAGCACGTGCGGGAATACATGCTACGGATCATACACCGCAACGCCAGGTAGAGTTCCCACATACGAACAAAGTCCGTATCGTCCCAAGACTACCTAACTCGTCAGCCATCAACTGAGGAGGGCAATCTATCTGGACCCATCCGTACTGGCCACAACCAGCACACTCATACCGGCCACACTCGCCAACCCGAGCCACAACTCAAGGGTTCCTCGTGTTCGTCCGCCATCCCGAGCCACAACTCAAGAGATGCTATTCCGAGCCACAACTCAAGGAATACCACGTGCTTAACCCCTATCTCGAGCCACAACTCAAGGGATACGTTCCGAGCCACAACTCAAGGAACTCCAGCAACCTCACCTCTAAAGCACTACCAGAAGCCTTGTAGAACACCTTATGAAGTCCAACAACTGGGACTTACAGCAGCTAAACCGCCTGGCGGGGGACACGTACCGCTAGGCGCCACAGCTTCCAGACCGCTTGGAAGCTATGATGAGTCGAACCTTGGCTCACATTCAATAATTAACTTTTGGGGAATTTAATATTATTTTTGCGCTTACAAATTTGATATTAGTTGCATCAAATTTATTATTAGATATTCTTGAGTTTACTAATGCAAGTGTAATTTAATTTAGGTCCTTAAGGTTGTAAATAATGAATCTTTTAATTCATAGATTAAGTCCCAAAATAGGAATTTTGGAGAGAAATAGTTCAGGTAGTAAATGCACCCCCAATTCTCATGTTTACACCCCTTTTTCGAAATGGAATATCTATTATTAAAATAAAATATTTCTAGGGCTAGCTGCACCCCCTGATTTCAGGTTTACACCCCCTTCTGTAATTTAACTTTAAATTTCTGCTTTGCACCCCTCCTTTTTACTAAGCTGCACCCCTAATGTCACTTAAACTCTAGTCCACCAGATTTCGCCACGTGGCAATCCTCCACTTACTAAATTAACCATTCACAGTTTGTCACATCATCAATCTTCCATTAACTCAAATCACCAATCGAAACATGCCACATCATCACTCTCTCTCTCTCTCTCTCCTTCAAACAACCAAAACCCTAACCCTAACTCTTTCTCTCCTTCCATCTCCATGCTGCAGCCGCCAATCCCGACGCCGGCCGTCACCACTACTCCAACCGTCGTTGCAGCTTGCCGGAACACGGCCACCAGAACTCCGGCAATGCCTGCGCCACTGCCCACATCTTCTCGCACCAACTGCCATTCTCGCGCCTCTTCCTCTCCTTCATCCCGATGCAACCACCGTCGCTCAATCGCCGGAAAACATAGCACTCGTGGCTGAACCAGTTCTGCGCGACATCTGCGTCCTCTTCGCACTCCTGCAACCACCACCACACCGTGATAGCTTGCGTAGGGACAACGGCCGCCACCTCCTGCAACTCTCGCACCACCGTGAACCACCGTTGCGTCTTCTTCATCACGAAGTCACCACCAACGCGCGCACACCAAAACCGTAGCCCCTTCATCTTCGCATCATGCCAGTATCACCATGCCTGCAGCATTCTCTCACACGTCCAGACCCACCACTGCTGCACCAGGTCTGCTCTTGAGATCTGCAACGACCAACTCAAAGCTCCGCTGCGTTGCCATCGCCACCATCGTCTTCGTTCAGGATACTGTGGGAAACACCATTGCAGCGGCACTCGCGTCTTCTGCAGCAGCCACGGCCACTGACGGAACCACCACCAAACCCTAATTGCGGAAAGGAAATCTGATTTGGGAAGAGAGAGACTGCTCCGACACGTGGCAGCCTCTAGTTGGGTTGTCAAAAAGTCAAGACTGGTCAACCAGTCAACTCTGAGCAAGGATTTGGTCAACAGTGGTCAAATTATCTATTTTATGCTATATCTGGCAGGTGGTTCCTCTATAGGAACCCTAAATTGGCCTAGGAAGGAAAAGATAGTCTGGCGGCAGTTCACCACCAACCAGACTAATTCTGGAAATTTCCCAGAATCACAATCTTTAAAAATGGAATATACAAATCCTACATAATCATACCAAATTCAGCATACCAATCAGAATTAAATTAATCAACGCATGAATTACCCCATTTAGCATGCCATTCAAATTAAAAATAAATTTAACGCGTAAAAGCTCCCCTAACCTGGTTCCTTAGCTTAAATTAGAACAATTGATGAAGCTCTCCCTTGATCACCAATGGCCACCCTTGGTTTCCCTCAATTCTGCCTTCAACTCCCTCACGTCAGCCCCTCTCACTCACCCTTGCCTCTGTTTTTCTAAGTCTAGGTTCAGCCTTGCCAAAACCTTGCCTAAACTCCAACTTTTTCCTTTTAAACTAGTACTTTAGGTTACTTAAAAATATTAAAACGAATTTAATTTCATTTTAAACTAGTACTTTAGGTTACTTAAAAATATTAAAACGAATTTAATTTCATTTACCTTTTAATAACCCTCCATCTCTCATCATGAATGAGAATGCAGCCCCCCCTTGCCGTACTGCTTCCCATTGCCTTTGTTAACCTTTCCCATTTCCCTCTAAAGTCACCATTAGCAAAATAAAAATAAGCATAATTTCCATTTAGCCTTTCCAAGGTTTGAACCCATGACCCCATTGTTACCACTCAAGTGCATAACCATTTCAACCAATCATGTTTCATGCTAACCATCACAATTCAAGTATCATAACATACAAGAACATGTTTTCATAAATTTAAATAACAAAACCATAACATCAAAAGTTAGCATACATAGGACTCAAACCCAAGTCCTCTCGCACAATCAAAGTGCTCTCAACCATATGAGCTAGCACTTTTCCACGTCTTACCAATCATAATTTAATGTCATAATTATTACCCCTCCAGTATTTATTAATTAATTATTTATTTAATTAATTAAATTCTACGGGTCTTACAATACTCCCCCCTTTTTAAATTTTTCGTCCTCGAAAAAGAGAACTTACCAGTGAAGAGATGAGGATAGGACCGCCTCATGACATCGTCCATCTCCCATGTCATTTCTTGAGTTGCCTCATCCCATAGGACTTTCACGATTTTGATTTCCTTCCCTCTGAGCTGTTTCGTTTGAGAATCCAAGATTCTCACTGGTCCAACTCCCACTATTAGATCCTCACGTACATGAACGTCGTCCTCCTCTTACACAAGTGTAAAACTTGCAATGTACTTCCTTAACTGTAAATCCTATATACAAGTTTGCCAAGTGCGGTGGTAAAGCGATCGCATAGGCTGCTAGACCTATCTTTCGTGTTATCTGCTAAGGTCCACAAGAATTTTTTTTTTTTTTTTTTTTTTGATCGTTCTTTCGTTGCCAGTAATTGGAGAATTCTTGAGAATCTCATTCTCTCCATCCTTAAACTTCCACGACCTTCTCCCCATATTTGCATACAGCTTTTGTCTGCTCTGTGACGCGTTCATCTAGTCTTGGAAATAACAAAGATTTCTCTGTGGTCTGCTACAGCAACTCAGCCTAATAATCGCCAACTCCCAATCCAAGTATTCACACATCTAAATTTTGTCTCTTTTACCACCCACCGCCTCAGATAGTCCGATTCTTATCTTGATTAATACTTCACTTAAGTGGTTTAACTTACTGGTTTCTTCTTAGTGATCTACTAAAACTTGCAATCATTATAGTGTTTACACTAAGTCCTCGTCATCAAGTTTTCAGTATCTATTCCTATGCTCCTCTTTCTTCTCATTCCCCGCGACACCATCCGATTAGAGAGTATTGACACCATCTCTTCCTCAGGTACTAATGCGATAAAGACTTCACCACTCCAAAGTGAAATTCTAGCATCTACTTGAAAACGAGTCTATGACTCTTCCCCCATCTAAATGCTCTACAGCTATTCTTCTTTGGTCTTTGCTAAGTAACTCTAGTTCACACGACATTCTGTCCTCACCTTTCTGCTCCATTTACCATTGATACACCGTCGTCGATTTGTCTCTTTGGTTCATCGAACACTACCTTGTTGAGTACCACACTATTCCAGCATGAGATTGGAAAAATAATCTATCCATTCTCGTGTTGATGTCCCATTCTCACAAAAGAGTCAATTCCAATTAACCTTGAGTATAAATTCTTCGATCATCTCGAGACACCACCAAACCCAAGTATTCCGCACTCAGTCGCAACTGTAGAGTAAACCAACATCTCACTACCAATTCCCTCTTGCCGAAAACTAGAACCTAATTCTCATAATGGCGATACCAAGGAGTATCTAATCTCGATTAAAACCAAAACACATACCCCAAACACCACTTTTATGCCTTGTATCTTTTTAATTATTTACTTTAACCGATCCAACACCAATTAGTAGAGACACTCCTTCAGCTACACAAGAGTTTTCTCTTTTCCTTTCATCCTCCCTTGTGCCATGACCTTACCAACTGCCTCATTCCCATAAGAACAACTTAACGAAGTACTTCTTCTTTCGATACTTGAAACTGTTCATCTCATGCCCCAAGTCAGACCTTTCTCTCTCGTGAGCCACCTTACTTAGGACATCCATTCTACTCCTGACTTAAATTGTGGTTATTGCCGAGAATATTTAACTGCCTCTCATGGAGGTTGACCGGCATAAAACCTTGAACATACGGTATTCTTACCACGTGATTGGTTCTCCCCCTTTCTTAGAACATTTCCTGGTCGACCTAACCTTTCGAGCTCTACCTCAACTTTACCTTCCGCTGGAGATTCTCACTTCCTTGTCTCGACCCTTTTAGTTTAGCCTTAGCCCCCTACGTTTCACTACTTTCCGCTCCTACCTTTAACCCATGTTAGGATGTAGTACCAATTTGACTTCTCAACTTTGCTGCACAAGCATGCATTGAACACCTCTCCTTATTCTAACCTTTGAATTTGATTCCTCTCCCAAAACTTTTGGTATTCGTTCCAAGAACCTATTCTTGCCCTCAGTTTAACGCGATGTTTTTTTTTTTTTTTTTTTTAAACTCCTTTAGTGATTTTCGCCTACAAATCCACAACTTAACTTCACTCGTACACTGATACACAACCTTCTGCATATTCGTATCTTCGGTCAAGAGGCTACCTTAAAGGCCCTACACTAACCCTTGCAAGGCAAGCAGGTCAAGTTTGACCTTGAATCTGCATTCCTTTGCCACCATAAATAACAAACACATACCATATGAGTGCCAACATAAAAGGAAAAGGTATAGGAGAGAAACTCAACCTATAACTTCCCTCTCTTTTACCAAAACCTTTAGAATTAAGAAAGGAAACTATCTCTGATATAGTCATGAGTGTGCACCCTCATCACTTTACCAAGAAATTTTCTGTTCTTAATGCTTCCAGTTTCACAACTTTACGTAGTCCGCAATCAATAGTATGATCGATAGACTGCAAATTCATTCCTACACAGTTTCGCAACCGAAACACGACAAGCTCACTCCCCAAGGCCCAAAAAAATCATTTGAAAACCATTGCTCTGATACCAAATGTAACATCCCGTCAGGATATTACTAATTTATAAATAAATAATTGGAATAATTAAGACAACATGTTTAATAATACCTCATTTTCCCAAAACGCGGGAAAATTTAAAACTTTATTAATTGCTGATAAAAACTTAGAACGTCCATCACATAATTAAAATCCAATGTTATTAAGTCACCCATCCGGGTTTACAAATATTTCCAAAACAAGTAATACAAGTAAAAAGTTTCCCCAACTCAATCCCCTCTCCACGCCTAAGCTGCACCTGAGCCACCTGCATCACCAGCATCTGCTCCCGTGTACCGCGTACACGATCATCGCCACACACACGCAGATAGGGTGAGCTTAGCAGATAAAACACATATATATTCAAAGCTATAAACATATATATATAAATCAGTATACGTACACATAACATCACTTAAATTTAACTTTCCACATTGCCCTATTTTTTTATTCCCTCGATTCAATCTCCAATACGTTTATTCGTGTTCTACTTCGTCTGTTAATTACTTCAAGGTGACTTGCTGCCATACCTATCGGCCACAACCGATAGAGCACGTGCGGGAATACATGCTACGGATCATACACCGCAACGCCAGGTAGAGTTCCCACATACGAACAAAGTCCGTATCGTCCCAAGACTACCTAACTCGTCAGCCATCAACTGAGGAGGGCAATCTATCTGGACCCATCCGTACTGGCCACAACCAGCACACTCATACCGGCCACACTCGCCAACCCGAGCCACAACTCAAGGGTTCCTCGTGTTCGTCCGCCATCCCGAGCCACAACTCAAGAGATGCTATTCCGAGCCACAACTCAAGGAATACCACGTGCTTAACCCCTATCCCGAGCCACAACTCAAGGGATACGTTCCGAGCCACAACTCAAGGAACTCCAGCAACCTCACCTCTAAAGCACTACCAGAAGCCTTGTAGAACACCCTATGAAGTCCAACAACTGGGACTTACAGCAGCTAAACCGCCTGGCGGGGGACACGTACCGCTAGGCGCCACAGCTTCCAGACCGCTTGGAAGCTATGATGAGTCGAACCTTGGCTCACATTCAATAATTAACTTTTGGGGAATTTAATATTATTTTTGCGCTTACAAATTTGATATTAGTTGCATCAAATTTATTATTAGATATTCTTGAGTTTACTAATGCAAGTGTAATTTAATTTAGGTCCTTAAGGTTGTAAATAATGAATCTTTTAATTCATAGATTAAGTCCCAAAATAGGAATTTTGGAGAGAAATAGTTCAGGTACTAAATGCACCCCCAATTATCATGTTTACACCCCTTTTTCGAAATGGAATATCTATTATTAAAATAAAATATTTCTAGGGCTAGCTGCACCCCCTGATTTCAGGTTTACACCCCCTTCTGTAATTTAACTTTAAATTTCTGCTTTGCACCCCTCCTTTTTACTAAGCTGCACCCCTAATGTCACTTAAACTCTAGTCCACCAGATTTCGCCACGTGGCAATCCTCCACTTACTAAATTAACCATTCACAGTTTGTCACATCATCAATCTTCCATTAACTCAAATCACCAATCGAAACATGCCACATCATCACTCTCTCTCTCTCTCTCTCCTTCAAACAACCAAAACCCTAACCCTAACTCTTTCTCTCCTTCCATCTCTATGCTGCAGCCGCCAATCCCGACGCCGGCCGTCACCACTACTCCAACCGTCGTTGCAGCTTGCCGGAACACGGCCACCAGAACTCCGGCAATGCCTGCGCCACTGCCCACATCTTCTCGCACCAACTGCCATTCTCGCGCCTCTTCCTCTCCTTCATCCCGATGCAACCACCGTCGCTCAATCGCCGGAAAACATAGCACTCGTGGCTGAACCAGTTCTGCGCGACATCTGCGTCCTCTTCGCAGTCCTGCAACCACCACCACACCGTGACAGCTTGCGTAGGGACAACGGCCGCCACCTCCTGCAACTCTCGCACCACCGTGAACCACCGTTGCGTCTTCTTCATCACGAAGTCACCACCAACGCGCGCACACCAAAACCGTAGCCCCTTCATCTTCGCATCATGCCAGTATCACCATGCCTGCAGCATTCTCTCACACGTCCAGACCCACCACTGCTGCACCAGGTCTGCTCTTGAGATCTGCAACGACCAACTCAAAGCTCCGCTGCGTTGCCATCGCCACCATCGTCTTCGTTCAGGATACTGTGGGAAACACCATTGCAGCGGCACTCGCGGCTTCTGCAGCAGCCACGGCCACTGACGGAACCACCACCAAACCCTAATTGCGGAAAGGAAATCTGATTTGGGAAGAGAGAGACTGCTCCGACACGTGGCAGCCTCTAGTTGGGTTGTCAAAAAGTCAAGACTGGTCAACCAGTCAACTCTGAGCAAGGATTTGGTCAACAGTGGTCAAATTATCTATTTTATGCTATATCTGGCAGGTGGTTCCTCTATAGGAACCCTAAATTGGCCTAGGAAGGAAAAGATAGTCTGGCGGCAGTTCACCACCAACCAGACTAATTCTGGAAATTTCCCAGAATCACAATCTTTAAAAATGGAATATACAAATCCTACATAATCATACCAAATTCAGCATACCAATCAGAATTAAATTAATCAACGCATGAATTACCCCATTTAGCATGCCATTCAAATTAAAAATAAATTTAACGCGTAAAAGCTCCCCTAACCTGGTTCCTTAGCTTAAATTAGAACAATTGATGAAGCTCTCCCTTGATCACCAATGGCCACCCTTGGTTTCCCTCAATTCTGCCTTCAACTCCCTCACGTCAGCCCCTCTCACTCACCCTTGCCTCTGTTTTTCTAAGTCTAGGTTCAGCCTTGCCAAAACCTTGCCTAAACTCCAACTTTTTCCTTTTAAACTAGTACTTTAGGTTACTTAAAAATATTAAAACGAATTTAATTTCATTTTAAACTAGTACTTTAGGTTACTTAAAAATATTAAAACGAATTTAATTTCATTTACCTTTTAATAACCCTCCATCTCTCATCATGAATGAGAATGCAGCCCCCCCTTGCCGTACTGCTTCCCATTGCCTTTGTTAACCTTTCCCATTTCCCTCTAAAGTCACCATTAGCAAAATAAAAATAAGCATAATTTCCATTTAGCCTTTCCAAGGTTTGAACCCATGACCCCATTGTTACCACTCAAGTGCATAACCATTTCAACCAATCATGTTTCATGCTAACCATCACAATTCAAGTATCATAACATACAAGAACATGTTTTCATAAATTTAAATAACAAAACCATAACATCAAAAGTTAGCATACATAGGACTCAAACCCAAGTCCTCTCGCACAATCAAAGTGCTCTCAACCATATGAGCTAGCACTTTTCCACGTCTTACCAATCATAATTTAATGTCATAATTATTACCCCTCCAGTATTTATTAATTAATTATTTATTTAATTAATTAAATTCTACGGGTCTTACACTAGACGTGCTCAATTGGGTGAAATTTTTGAATTAGATCATGCTACTTTGAAATCAGATGGTGTTTTTCGTAGCAGTCCAAGGGGTTGGTTAACTTTTGGGCATGATTCATTTGGTCTGCTACTCTTTTTCGGGCATATTTGGCATGGTTCTAGAACTTTGTTCAGAGATGTTTTTGCTGGTATCAACCCAGATTTAGATGTTCAAGTAGAATTTGGAGCATTCCAAAAACTTGGAGATCCAACTACCAGATTTAGATTTTCTACTTTTTTATAATTTTGAATTTCATATAAAGAACTAGATAAATCTTGATTGGAATCATTGCATTTATTCTTTTTTTTTTCTTTTCGAAAAGAGCCCCACCCCAAGAAACAAGTATGAAAGCTATAATTGTAAACCACGATTAAATTTATGGAAGCTTTGGTTTATACATTCCTCTTAGTCTCAACTTTAGGAATTATTTTTTTCGCGATTTTTTTAGAGAACCTCCTAAAGTTCCGACGAAAAAGGTCAAATAATTTTTTATTATCTTAATTGAAGTAATGAGCCTGCAATAAGGAGGGCGCATTACTTCAACTAGTCCCCATGTTCTTCAAATGGATCTCTTAGTTGTTGGGAGGGTTGCCCAAAGGCAGTATATAAGGCATACCCAGTAAAACTTACAAGTAAACCAGATATAGAGATGGCAATTAGAGTTGCTGTTTCCATTATTTTAATTCTAAAGTTTCCAGATCACAATAGATCTATAGGATAAGATCCTTATATTTACAGCGGAATGGTATACAAAGTCAACATATCTAAATGAATAAAAAAGAGTATTTATGGCTACGCAAACTGTTGAGGATAATTCTAGATCTGGTCCAAGATGAACTGTTGTAGGGAATTTATTGAAACCTTGAAATTCAGAATATGGTAAAGTAGCCCCGGGGTGGGGAACTACTCCTTTGATGGGTGTTGCAATGGCTCTATTTGCGATATTTCTATTTATTATTTTGGAGATTTATAATTCGTCCATTTTATTGGACGAAATTTATATCAATTAGATTCACAAGAATCGAGTAATTAGTTTATAGAAAGTGAAGCGTTTAGGTTTCTTATTGTTTCTTAGTCTATTCCATGTTGATGTGGTAGTTTGATCGTAGAATTTCTTTATTTCTGTATTTCTGGAATATGAGTGTGTGACTTGTTTTAATTGGTCCTATTGAAAGTACAGAACATAAAATGGGTCTGTCATCTTGATATAAATGGTTTTATTCTGTCAGATATTTAATCTAGTATCTGAAGCACAAAATATAGTAAATAGATTCTAAAAATCTTAATACTATGATTCATACTAAATATTTAGACCTCGCAACTGGATTTAAAAACCTTTTCAAAGAGTTCTAAAAATATATTGAAAATTTTTGATTCTTTCAAGCTTCTCCAGTTTGTCTCTATTTTGAGCAAAGGACAAACCTTTCCTTGAATTTTTTCATTATATTTTATCTATTCATTGAATAAGTGATGATCTAGCAATTCTTACTCAGGGAATTTTTGGACTTCGATTAAAAGTTGTTTTGAATCATCGTGGTTCTAGTATGAATCTGATGTTTTTTTTATTCATTCATATGGTCCTAACAAGAGAATCCTTATCAATAATAAAAATTCAAGAATAAAGAAGACAACAGTAAATTCACATTATACAAATAAAAAAATGAAGTAAAGAATATTCAAGAGGCCTTAAAAATCACGATAAAGACGAGTGCGCCGACTTGATATTTTTGCATTATAACAAAAAAGAATAGTTTTCGAATTTTTATTTCTTTTTTATCGTAAGAGAAAATTAGAATTATAGGATTAAATAAAGCAGTTTCAAACTTTCAATTATGGATATCTGTTTTTGTTACAATCAATATTTGGGTATTTTTGTTTGAGCCGTACGAGATGAAATTCGTATATACGGTTCTCTGGGGGGTTGCTTTGGGTTACCTATCTCAATAAAGTTTATGATTGATTCGAAGAACGTCTTGAAATTCAGGCGATTGCCGATGATATAACCAGTAAATATGTTCCGCCTCATGTGAACATATTTTATTGTTTAGGGGGAATTACACTTGTTTTTTAGTCCAAGTAGCAACAAGATTTGCTATGACTTTTTATTATCGCCCAACCGTTACTGAAGCTTTTGCTTCTGTTCAATATACAATGATGATTTTACACGTATTTCGTGTGTATCTTACAGGTGCTTTTAAAAAACCTCGCGAATTAACTTGGGTTACAGGTGTAGTTTTGGCTGTATTAACTGCATCTTTTGGTGTAACTAGTTATTCCTTACCTTGGGATCAAATTGGTTATTGGGTAGTAAAAATAGTAACAGGCGTACCCGAAGCTATTCCTGTAATAGGATCGTCTTTGGTAGAATTATCACACGGAAGTTCCAGTGTGGGCCAATCTACCTTAACTCGTTTTTATAGTTTGCATACTTTTGTATTAGCTCTTCTTACTGTTGTATTTATGTTAATGCACTTTTCAATGATACGTAAGCAAGGCATTTCTGGTCCTTTATAGTGAATATGGGTCATAGATATTTGTAATCACTTCATTATCATTTTGTATTTGGGGGAGGATATTTTTTCATTGCTACAATTATGGATTATAAAACAAAATAAAACATGTATTTAGATATTTTTCTTCAACTTAACAAAAATTGAATTTTTTTTACATACAAAAATAGTTGAAGGGAATTCTCCAAAAAAAATGGATTATGGGAGTGTGTGACTTGAACTATTTATTTGGTCGCGCAGATATATGACTTTATCTTATCTGTCACATTATAATTTACAGTTAAATGTCTTTTTTCCAACCACCAAGCAAGGCTCTTACAGAGAGGGTAGGCTGGTTTTACTTGAAGAGAATCTTTTCTATAATCAGACTCGATTTTATTCTGCATCAACAGGCTCCATAAGATCCAGTAAAAGAAGTGATGTGGTATAGTTCGAATTCTATATAGTATGACAACGCATTCATTTCCTATGTATTGATTTGATTTTTGATACTATTGGAGTGAACAAAGTAGATCTAAAGAACAACGCAAGTTAGGTTATATTAGTAACAAGTAAATTCTTTATACATAAAAAGTATCAAGATTTTTTTTTTGATAGGATAACAATTGCAAAGTTTGAGATCACCCATAAAGCATTATCAACTTGAAAAGTCTACTCGGGTATTGAGCGTTTACTAAAATTTACTTAAAAAGAACTTAATTTTTTTTCAATAAAAAATGGTAACTTTGGAAAAAGAGAATAGAATCAAGTTTCTTTTATTATTTAGAATCTTCATATATGTGTGGATAACACATACATTTTTTTTCTAGTTTATTCTATAGATACAGTTGAAGAAAAATTTGATTAGTGCTCGAGTTGGATGATGAAAAATTATCATATTCGGTTCTTTTAGAGGATGGATCTATAAGAATTCACCTATCTCAATAACAAAAAAACTTGACTTGAATGATCCTGTATTAAGAGCTAAATTGGCTAAGGGAATGGGTCATAATTATTATGGAGAACCCGCATGGCCTAACGATCTTTTATATATTTTTCCAGTAGTAATTCTAGGTACTATTGCTTGTAACGTAGGCTTAGCGGTTCTAGAACCATCCATGATTGGGGAACCTGCAGATCCTTTTGCAACTCCTTTGGAAATATTACCTGAATGGTATTTTTTTTCCCGTATTTCAAATACTTCGTACAGTGCCCAATAAGTTATTGGGCGTTCTTTTAATGGTTTCGGAACCTACGGGATTATTAACAGTACCCTTTTTGGTGAATGTTAATAAATTCCAAAATCCATTTCGTCGCCCAGTAGCAACTACCATCTTTTTGATTGGTACTGTAGTTGCCCTTTGGTTAGGTATTGGAGCAACATTACCTATTGAGAAATCCCTAACGTTAGGTCTTTTTTAAAATTATAAGATTGGTTTCATTTTGAATTCATTTTGAAATAAAATATCATGACATCTGTATTGTATATCTAGGGAGAATTCTTTCTCAACCTACTAATCCCTAGATACATATATTCATTTTTAGATATATTCTGACCATTAGGATTTGTTCTAAATATTTAAATTACATATTTTGACCTTTCATTTTGAGTTTAGAAAAAAAATCAATTTGAAAAAATCCTATGTCAATAGATTTCAATTTTATGCAAAATACTTTTGTATTTTTAAAATGTCCAATATAGATTTTCCATCTTCTACGCGAAAATGTTCAAATTTCAGAAGGTCTTCTTGACTGTTATTCAAAAGTTCTAATAATGTATGAATATTGGATCTTTTGAGACAATTATAGATCTTGGGAGGTAATTCTAATTGGTCAATAAAAATATATTTCAATGCTATTTATTTTTTATTTTTCCTCAGTTCATCTTTAACCAATATATCATGAAAAGTAAAAAGGGGCAAAGTCACTTTGTCTTGATTTTTTTCTAAATGAAAATTATCTTTTTCTGCGTGTAAAAAGGGAAGAAATAAATCAATCAAATTTTGGGAGGCTTCATGAAGGGCTTCCTTAGGAGTTAAACTTTCGTTTGTCCATATCTCCAAAAAAAGTATTTCTTTGTTTTCATTCCCATTGACATAAGAATGAATACTATAATTTATATTTCGAACAGGCGTGAATCTAGCATCTATCTCATAACTTTCGTCTTGAAAGTTTTTTAGTGTTTTTATACGATACCCACGATTTCTCTCAATTTTTAATTCAATACACAAATTAACAGGTTCTGTTACGTTGGCTATATGTTGTCTATTATCAACGATTTCCACCGAGGGTGGTAAAATAATGTCTTGAGCGGTTATATATCCAGGACCTTTGAAAGAAATCCATGCGCCCTGTGTTCCATACAGATTACTTTTCAATACAATTTTTTTCAAATTCATGAAAATTTCATGTACTGATTCTTCAATACCTACTATGGTAGAATATTAATGTGGTATTTTCTCTGATTTTACACGTGTGATACATGTTCCCTCTATTTCTCAGAGTAAAATTCTTTGGATTGCAATGCCTATTGTATCGACTTGACCTTTCATAAGTGGGGACAAAATAAAGCGTCCATAATAAAGACGCTTACTGTCTATTCGTGATTCAACACATTTCCATTGTAGTGTCCGAGTAGAGACTCTTAATTTCTCTTGAACCATAGTAATTATTTTGATAAAACTCTTGACTTGTTTTTTTCTCTTGAACTATTTTTAATGTTTATTTTTAGTTTTATACACGTCTTTTTTTAGGAGACCTACATCCATTATGTGGCATAGGAGTTACATCTCGTATAAAATTTAATAGTATACCACTTCTACGAATAGCTCTTAATGATGCATCTCTTCCGAGGCCAAGCCCTTTTATCATGATTTCTGCTCGTTGCATGCCTTGATTCGATACTGTTCGAATAGCATATCCTGCTGCAGTTTGAGCGACAAAAGGTGTTCCCCTTCATGTACCCTTGAATCCACAAGTACCCGCGGAGGACCAAGAAATCATCCGACCTCGTACATCTGTAATAGTCACAATAGTATTGTTGAAACTAGCTTGAACATGAATAATTCCCTTTGGTATTTTACGAGTATGATTACGCGAACCAATACGTACATTTTTACGCGAACCTTTTTTAGGTATAGATTTTGCCATATTCGATTATTTCAATACAATATTTCATTAAAAAAAAAGATATAGGGTATGGAGATATCCATTTCATGTCAAAAACGGATCCTTTTCCAATTCTTTTCGAATTTGATATTCGATTTTTTCTATATTCTTTTTATTTGCTTTCGATTAATATCAAATAAAATTTTTGAAATCAAAGTTAAAAGTTGAAATATCAATAATATTTCAAAAATGGATTTTTCAGTTTCATAGAATAATATATATTCTAGATAATTTTATAATTTTCTCTCTTTTTTTATCTAGTCTATTTTTTTAGAAAGCTTCTGTTTGTTAAAATATTATCCTTGTCTTTTTTATGTTTTGGATTGAAACAAATTACTATAATTCGTCCTCGTCTTCGAATCAATCGACATTTTTCACAAATTTTACGAACCGAGGCGTTTATTTTCATATTTTACATTCCTTAATTAGTTAATCCAAAATTGTGGAAGAAAATAAAGGTTCCTTACATTTTGAACGTCTATTTGAACGTCTATTAGTGGCTTTCTCAATAAAATAGAAAATAAAGTTGAGATTAAAAGACATCCTAATTCAATTAAGTGACTTCTCTTTTTTATTTTCTTATCGTATGTCCAGAAAAAGTATTGGAAACATATTCTAGAACATAAATAAAAATCCAATTTGCATTAATTGTATATAAACCTTAAACCCCGGGCAAATAATTTATGGATAAGTTATTCATTTAGTAATTAAATCTTCGTGAATTTCCCTTTTTTTATAATTCCAGTGAAATCCCTTCTTACATTCATTAATAAATATATCTATGTAAAAAGTATATATATATTTCTATCTATGAGGGATGAAGTTCTATTAGAAACTTGCGTTTTATCTCTCTCTTTTTTTTTACATAAATGAAATGGATACAAGTTTCTCATCGAATTCAGATATTAGAAAGATTACCATATATAACATAAAACTTTGCCGCCGATTTTTTCTAATCGAGCCTCTCGATCTGTCATTATACCTCTAGAAGTTGAAAGAATGACAATCCCCATGCCTCCTAAAATTCGAGGGATTTGTTGATAATTGTAATATATTCGTAGACCTGGTGTACTTATTCGTTTTAAATTTAAAAAACTTTTATATGATTCTTTTCTATTTCTTCGATACCGTAGAGTTAAAATTAAAGAATATTTGTCGTTTTCTCTATGTTTTCTGATGTTTTCAACAAAACCCTCTCGTAAAAGTATTTTTACAGTTTTTTCTGTAATGTTAGTAAAAGGTAATTGAACCATTCCTTCTTTATTCATGTTAGCATTTCGTATATAGGTTATTATGTTGGCGATAGTGTCCTTCCCCATGGTAAACGAAAAAAATTGTTGCCTCTTACTTTTTATATAATCAACATAATCCTTACATAAAATAATATTTCTTATTTGTGTATTTTTTATCTATAGATAGATCTTTATAACTCATTATAGCTCATTGACTAAGTTCGTTGAAATTTCTATTGTGACTATCATCGACTATTGTAAAATAAACAATTCAAAAATTCGAATAAAAGAAGATATTCAACTAAAGCAAATAGAAAATTCAAATAGAAATTCAAGTATCATAATGTTTTATTTATGTACAAATCATCACATCAATTACTATTTGTACTGTGTGTTGTAAATAGACATGAACTTTTTTTTTATTTGACCAAAAGACAAGACTTCTGTATAGAGGTTCTTCTTTATCATAAGAGTCTATTTTGACAAATCAATAAAATATTGAATTAATTGAATTCTTCATTAAAAAAGAATTTTATTATTATTATGAATTATTGAATTCATTTAATGAATTCTAAAAGAAATGAGTTTAACTTCATTTTACTAAGAATTCAATTTTGTAATATTTCTTTATTCATTACTATTTAAAAATGGATGTTCAAATTAACGTTAACGACGAGATCTATTATCATTTTTCTCATGTCCTCGGAAGTTTAGAGTAGGTGAAAATTCTCCTAATTTATGGCCTACCATACGATGTGTTATATAAATAGGTAAATGTTCTTTTCCATTATGGATAGCAATGGTATGGCCAATCATTGTAGGTATAATGGTAGATGCTCTGGACCAAGTTAATATTATATCTTTTTCCGCTTTTATGTTAAGCTTCTTTATTTTTCTTAATAAATGATTCGCTGCAAAAGGATTTTTTTTAATGAACGCGTCATAGTTAATTACTCCTTTTTCTTGTAAAGATGAAGAAACAATTTCTATTTTCTCTATTATTTAGTACGACGACGAAGAATCAAATTATCACTATATTTCTTCCTTTTTCTACTTCTTCTTCCAAGTGCAGGAAAACCCCAAGGAGTTGCGGGTTTTTTTCTACCAATGGGGGCCCTCCCTTCACCACCCCATGTGGATGGTGTATAGGGTTCATAACTACTCCTCTTACTATAGGATGTTTACCTAGCCAACATTTAGATCCGGCTTTACCTAAATTTTTCCAGTTTACCCCAGCAATTCCCATTTGTCCAATTGTGTTGGTAAAAGCAATACAAGTCTAAATGCTGAGGCAAGATTTTGATGATGATAAAAGAAGCCTGAAAGCCATCTGGAAGTCAATATGAAGACCATGTGTTGTTGTGTTTAAAACTATCTTGTAAAATGTAATTAGATTAGTTAGAATTAGTATTGGACAAGAAAATTCTGGTATTTCTCAAAAAATCAAAATGATAATCGATTATCACTTAGAATAATCGATTATCCTGAGCTGAACCAATTTTTTCAAGAAAGCACTGGAATAATCGATTATCACCTCTGATAATCGATTATCTGCTCGAAAATTTGTTTTCCATAAACCACACTGGAATAATCGATTATCACTAGTGATAATCGATTATCCTGGTCAATTGGGCGCGACTGTTCAGCTTTTTGACCTAATTTTTGGAACCTCTATTTAAGGAACCTCAGAGTTACTTCTCACTTACCTTTTTTAGAAGCTTGAGTGCTAGTGTTGTGACTGCAAGAGAGTTCTCTGAGTGTTCTCAATAGAAGCTTTGAAAAACCTAGTGTGGGTAGAGCGATAACTTTTCCTGAGAGGTGTTCTAGGAGATTGAGTGTTGCTGCTGTTGCTAGGAAAGCTAAGGTCAAGTTTCTCTGTGTGATTCAAAGAAAGGTGTTCATCACTTATGTGTTCAAGAGAGGTGTTTTCTTTCCTTACACTCTTAATATCTGATTGTAAATCTATTACTTGTTAGTGATTTAGTTAATCTCATTTTTGAGAGATTAACAACTGGACGTATGGTCTTTTGATCCGAACCAGTATAAATACTTGTGTTCAATCTTCTTCTCTATCTCCTTATTTTATCTGTTATTGTGATTAAAAGAAATTAATATTTGATTTAATCGATAAATTTTGGAAAAATTTTAAAGTATTAATTTTAATACTTAAAACCAATTCACCCCCCTCTTGGTTTTTGTCCACACGTTTAAACATTTCGCTGCGCGATACCAACAATTGGTATCAAAGCTTGCTTTGATAGTTATTCAAATTTTTCGAAAATGGTTCGACAAAATCAAACCTTTGCTGAAGGTGCGTCTATCAACAAACCTCCTCTATTTACTGGTGAAAATTATCCCTTCTGGAAAGTTAGGATGCAAATTTTTCTGGAATCTGTTAATAGAGGTATTTGGGATGTTGTTTTAAATGGTCCATTTGTTCCTGTTAATATTGTAAATGATGTGCAGGAACCAAAGCCATTCTCGCAATGGACAGCAGACGAAAATAGACGAGCCTAGTATGATGTAAAAGTTAGAAATATAATTTCATCTGCCTTAACCCTAGATGAGTTTTACAGGATCTCAGTTTGCACCAGTGCACAAGAAATGTGGGAAATATTGCGTGTGACCCATGAAGGAACAGACGATGTGAAAAGAGCATGCAAGAACTCCTTGATCCAAGAATACGAAATGTTTCGGATGCAACAAGGAGAAACTATATACGATGTGCAGAAACGATTCACATATATCGTAAATCATCTCACAGGTCTAGGTAAAACTTTTAACACTGATGAATTAAATATAAAAATTCTTTAATCCTTGAACAAGACTTGACAACCGAAGGTGACAGCCATCACGGAGTCGCAAAATCTTGCAACAATGACGATGGCGGCTCTATTTGGAAAGCTGAGAGAACATGAGCTTGAATTGGGTAGACTAAATGAAGAAGAAGATATTGGAAGAAAGAAGAACATAGCCTTTAAAACTAAAGTGGTTAAAGACAAAAAGCAAAAGGAAGAAGAAGATTCGGATGACGATGAAAATCTTAGTCTTATGATTAAAAAGTTTACAAAATTCATGAAGGCCAAAGGTAAAAATCAATTCAAAAGCAACAAGAAGGATAATCAGGGTCATCCTCAAATTTCAAATGCTATGGATGTGGACAATTTGGACACGTCAAAACTGATTCAAAGAAAAGTGAAGAAAAGAAGGGCAGAAAATTCTTTAAAAAGAAAGCATACATAGCATGGGAAGACAATGCCTCAAGCCCATCAAATTCTAGCGATTCTGAAAAAGAAGAAGCAAATCTACGTTTGATGGCTAATCATGATGATTCTGACAGTAAGGTAAATTCTACTTGCCATGAAAATGACTATGATGATTTGTATGATGCTTTTCAACAATTACTTATTAAATCTAGTAAATTGGATACTACTCATAAAAAGTTAAAATCTGATTTTAAAGATTTACAAAGTAAATTCAAAAAATCTCTCTTGAAGAAGAATTTTTGAAAAGTAAAATTTCAATTTTAGAAAATAAAGAAAAAGAAACTGTTGAATGTGTTTCATGTAAAAGTTACTTGTTTGATATATGTATTTTGGAAAAACATCTTGAAGATGCCTTAGAAAATAAAAATTGTGAAAAGTTTGATCTCAAGAAAAACCCAAATAAGACCAAGCATGCTCATAATCATAGTTTTAAAAATAAAACTAAAAGAACTCGTAGAGTTTGGGTAGAAAAAGGAACATCTCATTTTATGAATACATATGCATGTACTGCTACATGTTTTTATTGCATGAAAAAGGGTCATACTTCAAACAAATGCAATATTAAACATTTTGGTGTTCCAAATGGGAAGTATCATTGGGTGCCTGTTCATACGTAGATATTTTTATTCTAACCCCAAGGACCCAAACAAATTTTTGGGGACCTAAATGAATTGTTTCCTTATTTTGCAGATGACTTCTAAATCCAAAAGGTCAATGTGGTATCTTGACAGTGGTTGTTCAAGACACATGACTGGAGACAAAAAGAAGTTTAAGAACTTTAAAAGAAAGGAACAAGGATTTGTCACTTATGGGGATAACAACAAAGGAAAAAGACTTGGAACGGGTGATGTAGGTGGAGGAAATACTTTGGAGATCAAGGATGTACTGTATGTGGAAGGACTAAAGCACAATCTTCTCAGTATAAGCCAATTATGTGATAAAGGACTCAAAGTAATATTTGAGAGTGACTACTGCACTATTCATCAAAAGGACTCCAAAGAAGTAACCTTAAAAGGTATGAGACACAATAACATTTACTTGATTGATCTTGATACTGCATCATCTAGTGATATAACTTGTTTGGTTGTTAAAGAAGAAAATCCTTGGTTATGGCATAAACGAGCTCTCATATTAACATGCAACAATTAAACAAATTGATTTCTAAAGAATTAGTAATTGGATTGCCAAAAATAAAGTTTGAAAAAGATAAACTATGTGATGCATGTCAAAAGGGAAAACAAGTAAAATCTTCATTTCATTCAAAAAATGTGATTTCTACATCAAAACCTTTAGAACTCTTGCATATGGATTTATTTGGTTCTTCAAGGACAAAAAGCTTTGGAGGAAATTATTATGTTCTTGTTATTGTTGATGATTACTCAAGATATACATTGACTTTCTTTCTCACATTAAAAAGTGATGCATTTAAAGCTTTTAAGAAGTTTGCAAAAGTAGTTCAAAATGAAAAAGATTTGAAAATTAAAGTTTTAAGAAGTGATCATGGTGGAGAATTTCAAAATGAATTGTTTGAAAGCTTTTGTGAAGAACACGGAATTATGCATAATTTTTCTGCACCTAGAACTCCTCAACAAAATGGAGTTGTAAAAAGGAAAAATAGATCTTTAGAAGAATTAGCTCGCACAATGTTGAACGAATATGATGTGCCTAAATATTTTTGGGCTGATGCTGTGAACACAGCTTGTTATGTATTAAATAGAATGCTCATTAGACCAATTTTAAAAATTACCCCCTATGAATTGTTTAAAGGAAGAAAGCCTAATGTAGCACATTTAAAAATATTTGGATGCAAATGCTTTGTTCTAAATAACGGAAAAGAAAATTTGGGTAAATTTGATTCTAAAGCTAATGAAGCTATTTTCTTAGGATATTTATTAACTAGTAAAGCCTATAGAATTTTCAATAGAAGAACCTTGAATATGGAAGAATATGTGCATGTTGTTTTTGATGAAATTGTGGACCTTGAGGAGAACCCTCTTGAGTCAAGTAAAACAAATGCAGGTGATGAAGAATATTTTAAAGAAGCTCTTAATGAGATGTACCTAAATGAGAACCCATTGACTGAACCTGAAGATCTTTCCAAAAGCTGGAAATCACCTAGAGGATTGTCTCTTGAAAATGTCATTGGAGATATAACAAAGGGAGTAGTTACTAGAAATATGTCAAATTTCTGTATGACTGTTGCTTTTGTTTCATAGATAGAACCCAAAAGTGTAGAAGAAGCTCTTCAAGATGATCAATGGTGTATAGCAATGCAAGAAGAGCTGAATCAATTTGAGAGGAATGATGTTTGGGAACTCATTCCTAGGGATGATTCACATCAAGTCATAGAAACAAAATGGGTGTTCAGAAACAAGCTGGATGAAGATGGAAACATCACTAAAAACAAAGCCAGACTTGTAGCAAAGGGGTACAGACAAGAAGAAGGTATAGACTATGATGAGACTTATGCTCCAGTTGCTAGGTTAGAAGCTATACGTTTACTTCTTGCCTATGCCTCTCTCATGAAATTTAAACTATATCAGATGGATGTCAAAAGTGCTTTCCTAAATGGATTTATAAAAGAAAATGTGTATGTTGAACAACCACCTGGATTTGAAGACTATAAGTTTCCTAATCACATTTATAAATTAAAGAAAGTATTGTATGGATTAAAACAAGCACCTAGATCTTGGTATGAAAGATTAAGTACATTTTTGTTAGAAAATGATTTTGAAAGAGGTAAAATTGATTTAACTCTATTTATTAAAAGAGTAAATGAGCATATTTTGCTAATTCAGATTTATGTAGATGACATAATATTTGGGTCTACTGATAGTTCACTATGTAAAGCCTTTGCAAGCATAATGCAAGGAGAATTTGAAATGTCAATGATGGGAGAATTGACATTCTTTTTGGGTCTTCAAATTAAGCAAATGGAAAATGGAACTTTCATTTCTCAATCTAAGTACTGTAAAGAAGTACTTAAGAAATTTGGAATGCATACTGCTAAGGAAGCAAGTACTCCTATGGGAACCTCCTGCTACTTAGACAAAGATGAATTAGGAATAGAGGTAAATCAAACTATGTTTAGAGGCATGATAGGTTCTTTGTTGTATCTTACTGCAAGTAGGCCTAACATTATGCAATCTGTATGTGTGTGTGCTCGTTTTCAAGCCAATCCAAAAGAATCACATCTTACTACAATAAAAAGAATTTTAAAATACTTAAAAGGAACTGCATGTTTTGGACTTTGGTATCCTTCAACAGCATCTCTTAATTTGATAGGCTATTCAGATGCTAATTATGGTGGTTGTAAAATAGATATAAAAAGTACCAGTGGTACTTGTCACCTCTTAGGTAGTTCATTAGTCTCTTGGCACTCGAAGAAACAAGCTTGTGTGGCTTTGTCAACTACAGAGGCTGAATACATAGCAGCTGGAAACTGTTGTGCTCAAATTCTTTGGATGAAACAACAACTAGAAGACTATAATATCTTTCTAAATCACATACCTCTGAAATGTGATAATACCAGTGCTATTAATTTAACCAAAAATCCCATAATGCACTCTAGGACAAAGCACATTGAAATAAGGCATCATTTCCTAAGAGATCACATTAATAAAGGGAATTGGGAGATAGAATACGTAGATACAAAGCATCAATTAGCTGATATCTTTACCAAACCTTTAGCTAAAGATAGATTTTATGAACTAAGAAAAGACTTAGGCACATTAGAGATCTCTTAAATTGCCAAAAACTCAAATTCCTTAAAAATCCGAAAAATAGCGTCAACAATCGATTATAAGTGTCAATAATCGATTATCAGACACTCTTAAAAAATCCCAAAACTTTCTGGAATAATCGATTATTTGGGGCAATAATCAATTATCCTTAAATTCTCAGCCTTAAAAATAAAAAACGTTCTGTAATAATCGATTATTTGGGGCAATAATCGATTATCCTTCATTCTGAGCCAAAAATTAAAAACTCACTGGAATAATCGATTATCACTTAGGATAATCGATTATCAGCTCGTCAGACTTCATATTTTGCCTAGTTCATGAACCAATAATCAATTATCACCTTAGGATAATCGATTATTACACGTCGTTGGACCAAATAAATTCAAAAACTAGTCGTTGCAACGGCTAGATTTGCATCAAATCACGTGTATATTGCCGTTGGAGACTCTTCTCTATAAATCTTAGCCATTTTTGTCACCAGAACACTCTTTTCTCTCCATCAACACTCAAGAACCTCTCATTTTCTCATTTTCTCAAAAACTCTCACAAGCTTCCCTCTCCTTACCTCAACCACGGCTGAACCCTCTCGTAGAAAGATTTCTACCTGCAGAAGGACTGCATCTCGTGCTTCTCAACCCTCAACTGCACCTAGGACTGCTTCCATTGAAGGATGGATTTCAGATGAAGAAAAAAGATCTGAATTCATCACATTGTGAAAGACAAACCCCTCATCACTCCAAAATTCATCCAGTCTCAATGGTTTGTCAATCGCCATTTCACAATTCAAAATTTTCTGGCTGAACAAGGGGTGAAATTCTTCACAGAGATGCAAGGCACCTACTACCCCGATTTGGTACGAGCCTTCTACTTCAATTACAAATTCATAGATGGAGTTGGGTTCACAAAGGTGAAAGGTGTCGACATTATCCTAGATGATGATATTTGGGAAAATGTTGCACAATTTCCCATTCATGATGGTACATCTCCAATCCTCACTACTGGCATTGAAGGGTTCAATAGAATTTTTGCATATAGATCCTTTATGCGACACCCGGATCAGGAAATCGGCTGCCAATTACAAGCAGGACCTCTCTAAGTCAATGAGCGTCTACTTCACTATCTCATTGTCTGGATTTTATGTCCACGTGGTACAAATCACGCACAGTGTAGTGAAGCAAATCTTATGATCATCTATGCTATGCTCAACCACATTCCTATCCATTGGCCAAGCATCATTCTTGACACCATGCTCAAAGCCAAGAGATTGTCTCAATATCCACTCCCGTATTCCTTGCTCATCTCTCGTATTTGTGAGTACAAAGGGGTAAATGTCTCTAATGAACAATCTCATAAAACCACTGAGGCAAACAAAATTGCAGAAAACTCCTTGAAGCAAATGAAATTTATTCCTTTTGGGAATACCTATATTCACAAGGATGATATGCCTTCCTCGGACAATGAAGTAGAAGAGAATCCTTCCATTGCTCTTATTCCTCCTGTTGACACACATATTGGATCATCCAGTGGTGTTGGTGGCTCATCCCCTTCTTTAGAGGCTCACATTTTAAATCTCAACCAGAGACTTGAAGAATTCTTTCTTCTCTCCACTCACAGACATGAGAAGTCACTGGCTTAATTAGAGGATTAGATTCTAGGATTTCTAACTTAGAACATAAATTTGATAAGTATGATGAAAGTGATGACATGAGTCAAGACTTTTAAAGGTCTACATCATAGTTATTTTTTATTACTATTGTAATATGTTTTCTAGTTGTTATTAATAAATGTCTATTTTTTGTTATTCTTTACCATTGTCAAATTGAGAGGGAGTTTCTCTGTTAAAACTTTTTTTCATATGATCAAAACAGGGGGAGAAAAAGTTTAAAAGTTTAAACCAAACAATGCTACTAACAAATCTACTTGTAAGATATTTTTGATTGTAGATACTTTAAACATATTGTTTTGATCATCATCAAAAAGGGGGAGATTGTTGGCAAAAGCAATACAAGTCTAAATGCTGAAGCAAGATTTTGATGATGATAAAAGAAGACTGAAAGCCATCTGGAAGTCAATATGAAGACCATGTGTTGTTGTGTTTAAAGATATCTTGTAAAATGTAATTAGATTACTTAGAATCAGTATTGGACAAGAAAATTCTGGTATTTCTCAAAAAATCAAAGTGATAATCGATTAGCACTTAGAATAATCTATTATCCTGAGCTGAACCAATTTTTTCAAGAAAGCACTGGAATAATCGATTATCACCTCTAATAATCGATTATCTGCTCAAAAATTTGTTTTTCATAAAATCACTAGAATAATCGATTATCACTAGTGATAATCGATTATCCTGGTCAGTTGGACGCGACTGTTCAGCTTTTTGACCTAATTTTTGGAACCTCTATTTAAGGAACCTCAGAGTTACTTCTCACTTACCTTTTTTAGAAGCTAGAGTGCTAGTGCTGTGACTGCAAGAGAGTTCTCTGAGTGTTCTCAATAGAAGCTTTGAAAAACCTAGTGTGGGTAGAGCGATAACTTTTCCTGAGAGGTGTTCTAGGAGATTGAGTGTTGCTGCTGTTGCTAGGAAAGCTAAGGTCAAGTTTCTCTGTGTGATTCAGAGAAAGGTGTTCATCTCTTGTGTGTTCAAGAGAGGTGTTTTCTTTCCTTACACTCTTAATATCTGATTGTAAATATGTTACTTGTTAGTGATTTAGTTAATCTCGTTTTTGAGAGATTAACAACTAGACGTAGGGTCTTTTGATCCGAACCAGTATAAATACTTGTGTTCAATCTTCTTCTCTATCTCCTTATTTTATCTGTTATTGTGTTTAAAAGAAATTAATATTTGATTTAATCGATAAATTTTGGAAAAATTTTAAAGTATTAATTTTAATACTTAAAACCAATTCACCCCCATCTTGGTTTTTGTCCACACATTTAAACATTCCGCTGCACGATACCAACAAACTATTGTCGAGCAGTTTTTGGATATCAAACGGACCTCCCCAGAAGGTAATTTTAATGTAGCTGATTTCCCCTTTTATGCAATTAGTTTCGTTACAACACCAGTTGCTCTAACTAATTGTCCACCCTTTCCGAGTGTGATTTCTATGTTATGTATGGTCGTGCCTAAGGGCGTATCGGTTGAAGTAGATTCTTCTTTTTAATCAATCAAAACCTCTTCCCAAATTGTACAAGCTTCTTACAAAGCATATGACTTTCTGGATGTAGATGATGATATCTATACAGATGGATCTTATATATATTTATATATCGTACAATGAAGTACCGCACGAGTGGGTATATAGGAATCCAAATCTGCCGCTCATGTTATGATCTTCTACATCCTAGGTCTTCTCGTTCCTTCATCTAGCTTATGTTCTTCATGTAGCATTCAGACTGAATGACTCTATGAAATTACATCGCTACTTCCACGTGGTACGGGTAAAGTAGGAGACATCTCTCTTCTTCCCAGGGGGAATCCTTAGAATTACCACAGCTTAGCTTTCAATTCGCCTCTGACCATCAAATGAAATGTGGATAACCCGTCCTCCCCTGTTTGAAATAAAGGGTGCTTTTGGTTCTGTCAGTGCTTGAAACAATTTTGTCTTCTCCATATTACTATATCTCTAGAGTCAATAATTTTATATGAGGAACTACTGAACTCAATCACTTGCTGTCGTTACTCTTCAGTTTTCTGTTGAGGTCTATCCTGTAGAGGTACTCCAATTGGATCATTGATCGATTTCTAGGTTTCACCATAAACCTAGTTGGTTACTTCCATTTACGTAAATCAATAGTTCAAACCGCACTCAAAGGTAGGGCATTTCCCATTTTGATAGGAACTTTTGTACCAGAAACAATGCTATCTCCAATTATAGCCCCTCTGGGGTGTCAAATATATTTTTTCTCACCATCCCCATAGTGTGTGAGACAAATGGATGCATTTCGATTAGGGTCATATTTTATGGTTACGGTTCTACCATATATGTTTTTTTCATTCCTTCAAAAATCAATTTGACGGTATAGACGCTTATGACCTCCCCCTCTATGCCCTGCGGTAATTATTCCTCTGGCATTATGACCTTTACCACAACGATGTTGTCCATAGATCAAATGATTTCGTGGATTGGATTTTACTTGACTGTCTATGGTTCCATTGCGTGTGCTTGGGGTAGAAGTTTTGTATAAATGTATCGCCATGCTATTAAGTATTTTGATTTAAGTTCTTTTCTTTCTAAGAGGTGGAATAGAATAACCCGGTTGAAGCGTAATGATCATACGTCTTTAATGCATTGTATGTCCCATAATAGGTCGTACTCTTCTACCCTTTACCGGGAGTTAATGACTAATCATAGTTATTACTTTGACATCAAAGAAGAGTTCGACCCAATGCTTTATTTCTGTCCTAGTTGATCCCGATTTGACATTAAAAGTATATTGATTTTTCCCTAATAACCAAATACTTTTGTCTATAAATACTACATATTTTATTCCATTCATAAATCTATTTTCTTCCCTATGAGTTCTAGTCTCAATTAAAATACTAGTTTTTACTATTCATATGTTATGATTTGAATATACCACATCAATTCGTTATGTATGGATGATGAGATTCCATTGATACAGAGCCACTCGTTCTTTTTTCTCTGACAGATGGTCAGAACTTCATCTAAGTTCGAATCCTACTGAGAGGTCTACTAGAGATCAGAAATTGTTGAAAAAAGAACAAAAGAAACATCTTGCTTTTTCCAGGCGATCAGAAAAGAAAGAAATAGTGAATTTCTTCAAGATAATTATGTACTTACAAAATACCGTCTCAATTCATCCTATTTCATCCTATCGAGGATGTGATATGGTTCCAAAGGGTGAACTGGACAGTTCCAGTAAGATTTCATTCTTGAACAAAAATCCGATAGACTTTTTGGAGGGAGGGTCCCATTGGCGTGCATGCAGTAGGAATTGAACCTACGAATTCGCAAATTATGAGTTGGGCGCTTTAACCATTCAACCATGGATGCTTAGCGGGAATCCTCGTACATGGTGAATAACCAAATTCCAATTGAAGTGAAATCTTTCGGATAAATCAATACAATTAGGAGGATTCGATGAAAGGACATCAATTCAAATCTTAGATTTTTGAATTGAGAGAGATATTGAGAGAAATCAAGAATTCTCGCTATTGCTTAGATTCATGGACCCAATTCAATTCAGCGGGATTTTTCATTCATATTTTTTTCCATCAAGAGAGTTTTATAAAACTCTTGGACTCCCGAATTTGGAGTATCCTACTTTCACGCAATTCACAGGGTTCAATAAGCAATCGACATTTCACGATCAAGTATGTAGTACTCTTTGTAGTAGCAGTCCTTATATATCGTATTAACAATCGAAAAATGGTCGAAAGAAAAAATCCCTATTTGACAAGGCTTGTTCCTATACCTATGAATTCCATTGGACCCAAAAATGATACATTGGAAAAATCATCTCAGTCTTCCAATATCGATAGGTTGATTGTTCCGCTCCTGTATCTTCCAAAAGGAAAAAAGATCTCTGAGAGTTCTTTCCTGGATCTAAAAGAGAGTACTTGGGTTCTCCCAATAACTAAAAAGTATATCATGCCTGAATTTTACTGGGATTCGCGGTGGTGGAGGAACTGGATAGGAAAAAAGAGCGATTCTAGTTGTAAGATATCTAATGAAACCATCGCTGGAATTGAGATCTCATTCAAAGAGAAAGATATCAAATATCTGGAGTTCCTTTTTGTATATTATATGGATGATCCGATTCGTAAGGACCATGATTGGGATTTTTTATCGTCTTTCCCCGAGAAAGATGCGCAACATAATCAAACTTGAATTCGGGACAACTATTCGAAATCTTAGTGAAAGACTGGATTTATTATCTCATGTTTGCTTTTTGTGAAAAAATACCAAAGGAAGTGGAGGGTTTCTTCAAACAACAAGGGAATGGGTCAATTATTCAATCAAATGATATTGAGCATGTTTCGCATCTCTTCTTGAGAAACAAGCGGGCTATTTCTTTGCAAAATTGTGCTCAATTTCATATGTGGCAATTCCGTCAAGATCTCTTCGTTAGTTGGGGGAAGAGTCCGCACGAATTGGATTTTTTGAGGAACATGTCACGAGAGAATTGGATTTGGTTAGACAATATGTGGTTGGGAAACAAGGATCAATTTTTTAGTAAGGTACGGAATGTATCATCAAATCTTCAATATGATTCCACGAGATCTAGTTTCATTCAAGTAACGGATTCTAGCCAATTGAAAGGATCTTCTGATCAATCCAAGGATTCTTTCGATTCCATTAGGAATGAGGATTCGAAATATCACACATTGATCAATCAAAGAGAGATTTAACAACTAAAAGAAAGATCGATTCTTTGTTGGGATCCTTCCTTTCTTCAAACGGAACGAACAGAGATAGAATCAGAGCGATTCCTTAAAATCCTTTCTGGATATTCCTCAATGTGCCGACTATTCATAGAACGTGAGAAGCAGATGAATAATCATCTGCTTCCGAAGAAATCGAAGAATTTCTTGGGAATCCTACAAGAGTCACTCGTTCTTTTTTCTCTAACAGATGGTCAGAACTTCATCTGGGTTCACATCCTACTGATAGGTCTACTAGAGATCAGAAATTGTTGAAAAAAGAACAAAAGAAAGATCTTGCTTTTTCCAGGCGATCGAAAAAGAAAGAAATAGTGAATTTCTTCAAGATAATTATGTACTTGCAAAATACCGTCTCAATTCATCCTATTTCATCCTATCGAGGATGTGATATGGTTCCAAAGGGTGAACTGGACAGTTCCAATAAGATTTCATTCTTGAACAAAAATCCATTTTGGGGTTTATTTCATCTATTCCATGACCGGAACAGGGGGAGATACACGTTACACCACAATTTTGAATCAGAAGATATATTTCAAGAAATGACAGATCTATTCACTCTATCAATAACCGAGCCGGATCTGGTGTATCATAAGGAATTTGATTTTTCTATGGATTCCTCCGGATTGGATCAAAAACATTTCTTGAATGAGTTATTGAACTCTAGGGATGAATCGAAAAAGCATTCTTTATTGGTTCTACCTCCTCTTTTTTATGAAGAGAATGAATCTTTTTATCGAAGGATCATAAAAAAATGGGTCCAGACCTCTTGCGGAAATAATGTGGAAGATCCAAAACCTAAAATAGTTGTATTTGCTAGCAATAACATAATGGAGGCAGTCAATCAATATAGATTGATCCGAAATCTGATTCAAATCCAATATAGCACCATGGTTACATAAGAAATGTATTGAATTGATTCAATTGCAACTTCGAATATGGAATTCAAAGGTATCAAATAGGAAATGATACTCTGAATCATCGAACTAGAATGAAATACACAATATACCAACATTTATCAAATTTGAAAGAGTCAGAAGAAATGGTTCGATCCTCTTATTTTGATTTCTCGAACGGAGAGATCTATGAATTGGGATCCTAATGTATATAGATACAAATGGTCTAATGGGAGCAAGAATTTCCAAAACATTTGGACTATTTCATTTATGAGCAGAATAGCCATTTTCAAGTTTTGTTTGATCGATTACATATTAATCAATATTCGATTGATTGGTCTAAGGTTATCGACAAAAAAGATTTTTCTAAGTCACTTTGTTTATTTTTGTCCAAGTTACTTCTTTTTTTGCCCAAGTTTCTTCTCTTTTTTGTCTAACTCACTTCCTTCTTTTTTATTTGTGAGTTTTGGGGGTATCCCCATTCATAGGTCCGAGATCCATATCTATGAATTGAAAGGTCCGAATGATCCACTCTGTAATCAGTTATTAGAATCAATAGGTCTTCAAATCTTTCATTTGAAAAAAAGGAAACCCTTATTATTGGATGACCAAGATACTTCCCAAAAATTGAAATTCTTGATCAATGGAGGAACAATATCACCATTTTTGTTCAATAAGATACCAAAGTGGATGATTGACTCATTCCATACTAGAAAGAATCGCAAGAAATATTTTGATAACACAGATTCCTATTTCTCAATGATATCCCGCGATCCAGACAATTGGCTGAATCCCGTGAAACCATTTCAGAGAAGTTCATTGATATACTACTTTTATAAAGCAAATCGACTTCAATTCTTGAATAATCAATATCACTTCTACTTTTATTGTAACAAAAGATTCCCTTTTTATGTGGAAAAGGCACGTATCAATAATTATGATTTTACGTATGGACAATTCCTCAAAATCTTGTTCATTCGCAATAAAATCTTTTCTTTTTGCGATGGTAAAAAAAATATGCTTTTTTGAAAAGAGATACTATTTCACCAATCGAGTTACAAGTATCTAACATATTGATACCTTTGCAAAGTGGCGATGAAGGGTATAACTTCTACAAATCTTTCCATTTTCTAATTCGATATGATCCATTCATTCGTGGAGCTATTTACTCGATCGCAGACATTTCTGGAACACCTCTAACAGAGGGACAAATAGTCCATTTTGAAAAAACTTATTGTCAACCTCTTTCAGATATGAATATACCTGATTTAGAAGGGAAGAACTTGTATCAGTATCTCAATTTCAATTCAAACATGGGTTGGATTCACACTCCATGTTCTGAAAAATATTTACCATCCAAAAAAAGGAAAAATCAGAGTTCTTGTCTACAAAAATGCCTTGAGAAAGGTCAGATGTATAGAACCTTTCAACAAGATAGTGTTTTTTCAACTCTCTCAAAATGGAATCTATTCCAAACATATATACCATGGTTCTTTACCTCGACGGGGTACAAATATCTAAATTTCATATTTTCAGATACTTTTTCAGACCTATTGCCGATACTAAGTAGCAGCCAAAAGTTTGTATCCATTTTTCATGATATTATGCATGGGTCAGATATATTATGGCGAATTCATCAGATTCCATTGTGTCTTCCACAATGGAATCTGATAAGTGAGATTTCGGGTAATTGTTTCCATAATCTTCTTCTGTCCAAAGAAATGACTCATCGAAATAATGAGTTACTATTGATATCGACACATCTGAGATCGCTAAATGTTCAGGAGTTCTTCTATTCAATCCTTTTCCTTCTCCTTGTTGTTGGATATCTCGTTCGTACACATCTTCTCTTTTTTTCTCGAGTCTATAGTGTGTTACAGACAGAGTTCGAAAAGGTAAAATCTTTGATGATTCCATCATACATGATTGAGTTGCAAAAACTTCGGGATAGGTATCCTACATTTGAACTGAATTCTTTCTGGTTAAAGAATATCTTTCTAGTTGCTTTGGAACAATTAGGAGATTCTCTAGAAGGAATACAGAGTTTTGCTTTTGGTAGCAACATGCTATGGGGTGGTGGTCCCGCTTATGGGGTCAAATCCATACGTTCTAAGAATAAATATTGGAATCTCATCGATCTCAAAAGTATTATACCAAATCCCATCAATCGAATCGCTTTTTCAAAAAATACGAGACATCTAAGTCATCTAAGTAAAGCAATCTATTCCTTGATAAGAAAAATAAAAAACGTGAATGGTGATTGGATTGATGATCAAATAGAATCCTGGGTCTCGAACACTGATTCGATTGATGATAAAGAAAAAGAATTCTTGGTTGAGTTTTCTACCTTAACAACAAAAAAAAGTATTGATAAATTCTATTGAGTCTTACTCATAGTGATCTTTTATCAAAGAATAACTCTGGTTATCAAGTAAGTGAACAACCAGGAGCAATTTACTTACGATACTTAGTTGACATTCAAAAAAAGTATCTAATGATTTATGAATTCAATACATCTTGTTTAGTAGAAAGACGTATATTCCTTGCTAATTATCAGACAATTACTTATTCACACACCTTGTGGGGGGCTAATAGTTTGGATTTCCCATCTCATGGAAAACCCTTTTCGCTCTGTTTAGCCCTACCTCCCCCTAGTAGGGGTATTTTAGTGATAGGTTCTATAGGAACTAGACGATCCTATTTGGTCAAATACCTAGCGACAAACTCCTATGTTCCTTTCATTATAGTATTTCTGAACAAGTTCCTAAATAATTAGCCTAAGGGTTTTCTTATTGATAATAGTGACTATATTGATGATAGTGACGATATTGATGATAGTGACGGTATTGATGATAGTGACGATAGTGACGATATCGACCGTGACTTTGATATGGAGTTGGAGCTTCTAACTATGATGAATACGCTAACTATGGATATGATGCCAGAAATAGACCGATTTTATATCACCTTTCACTTCGAATTAGCAAAAGCAATGTCTCCTTGCATAATATGGATTCCTAACATTCATGATCTGGATGTGACTAAGTCGAATTACTTATCCCTCGGTCTTTTAGTGAACTATATCTCCAGGGATTGTGAAAGATGTTCCACTAGAAATATTCTTGTTATTGCTTCGACTCATATTCCCCAAAAAGTAGATCCAACTCTAATAGCTCCGAATAAATTCAATACATGCATTAAGATACGAATGCTTCTAATTCCACAACAACAAAAACACTTTTTCACTCTTTCATATACTATGGGATTTCACTTGGAAAAGAAAATGTCTCATACTAATGGATTCGGGTCCACAACGATGGGTTCAAATGTACGAGATCTTGTAGCACTTAACAATGAGGCCCTATCGATTAGTATTATACAAAAAAAATCCATCATAGACACTAATATAATTAGTTTTGTTCTTCATAGACAAACTTGGGATTTCCGATCTCAAGTAAGATCGTTCAGGATCATGGGATCCTTTTCTATCAGATAGGAAGGGCTATTTCACAAAATGTACTTCTAAGTAATTGCTCCATAGAACCTATATCTATCTATATGAAGAAGAAATCATGTGACGGGGGGATTCTTATTTGTACAAATGGTACTTCGAACTTGGAACGAGTATGAAGAAATTAACGATACTTCTTTACCTTTTGAGTTGTTCTTTCGAATCGGTCGCTCAGGACCTTTGGTCTCTACTCGGACTTGATGAAAAAAATGGGATCACATCTTATGGACTCGTTGAGAAGAATTCTGATCTAGTTCATGGCCTATTAGAAGTAGAAGGCGCTCTGGTGGGATCCTTACGTAGAGAAAAAGATTGCAGCCAATTTGATAAGGATCGAGTGACATTGCTTCTTCGGTCCGAACCAAGGAATCCCTTAAATAGGATTCAAAATGGATTCAAAATGGATCTTATTCTATCGTTGATCAGAGATTTCTCTATGAAAAATATGAATCGGATTTTGAAGAAGGGGGAGGAGTCCTCGACCCACAACAAATAGAGGAGGATTTTTTCAATCACATCGTTTGGGCTCCTAAAATATGGTGCCCTTGGGGCTTTCTATTTGATTGTATTGAAAGGCCCAATAATTTGGGATTTCCCTCTTGGGCCAGGTCATTTCGGGACAAGCGGATCATTTATGATGAAGAGGATGAGCTTCAAGAGAATGATTCAGAGTTCTTGCAGGGTGGAACCATGCAGTACCAGACACGAGATAGATCTTCCAAAGAACAGGGCTTTTTTCGAATAAGCCAATTCATTTGGGACCCCGTGGATCCACTCTTTTTCCTATTCAAAGATCAACCTTTTGTCTCTATGTTTTCACATCGACAATTTTTTACAGATGAAGAGATGTCAAGGGAACTTCTTACTTCCCAAACAAATCCTCCTACATCTATATATAAACACTAGTTTATCAAGAATACGCAAGAAAAGCATTTTGAATTCTTCATTCGTTGCCAGAGATGGCTTAGAATCAATAGTTCATCATCTAAAGGATTTTTCCCTTCTAATGCTCTATCTGAGAGTTATCAATATTTATCAAATTTGTTCCTATCTAACGAAGCGCTATTGGATCAAATGACAAAGACATTGTTGAGAAAAAGATGGCTTTTCCCAGATGAGATAGTTGTTGCTAGCTGCTCTAATAACGAATCATTGGTTTAAGTGAATAACTAAAAAAAATAGATAGACATTTCTTTCTCTTCGTCTCAGGTCGATGGATCTTCTCACTTGAAAGATCCCTTATATCAATAATACACGTTCCAGTTGACCGAGCCTAATTCGAATTGTTTTGTTCCGAAGCAAAGAGATCCACGGGGCAGTTTGTCCTATTCAAATATTCACAACCAAGAAGTATTGAATTTTATTTTTGTTTTCGGATACGCCCTAAAGGGAGAAGAAAGGTTGGAATGCCAATAGGCGTCTATATTTTGAATTCATCCGACCCGAAAGTACACTATCCATTTTGGGAACGTCTAGTGTCAAAGTCATTGAATGGGTAAGTAGCCAATTCCTAAAACAAACTATTTAATGTACTTTATCCGCCCGCTGGGCTACGAGTGGGTATTTTACCAGAGGTTTTTATTGTATCAATCTACCCCTGTGTGATTCTTGTTGAAGCATATACTCCTCGGGGAGGGTAGTCTGCTCCAGTTCTTTATCCGAATCGAATTTCTTTGGAAAGAAAATCTTTTGTCTCATGGTAGCCTGCTCCAGTTCCCTTACGAAACTTTCGTTATTGGGTTAGCCATACACTTTACATGTTTCTAGCAATTCACATAGCATTTTCAAATGATACAAGTCTTGGATAAGAATCTACAACGCACTAGAACGCCCTTGTTGACGATCCTTTACTCCGACAGCATCTAGGGTAAATCTTTAACCCTCCCCCCTCTTACGAGGACTACAGAATGTTCTTGTAAATTATGGCCAATACTAGGTATATAAGCAGTAATTTCAAATCCAGAGGTTAAGCATACTCTGGCAACTTTATGTAAGGCAGAGTTTGGTTTTTTGGGTGTAATAGTGGAAAAGTTGACAGATAAGTCACCCTTACTGCCACTCTACAGAACTGTACATGAGATTTTCACTTCATATGGCTCCTCGTTCAATTTTTTTTAAGTCATTGGATCCGTTTCCTAGTTCGGTTCGAGAATTTCTCCCCTTCTTCTATTCCGTTCCGAAGAGTAACTAGGACCAATTCAGTCACGTTTTCATGTTTCAATTGAACACTTTCCTTTTTATTATTCTCAAAGAAGAAGATTTTTCTTTCTTTTTACCAGACACATGTGGATCCAATCACGATCTTCTAATAAGAACAAGAAATCTTTCGCGATCAATCCTTTTGCCCCATTCTTCAATAATCAAAAAGATCCTTTTCAATCAAGTTTTCATTTTTTCGTTTGGAATCAAGACTCTTCTACTGCATTTTTATTTACTTTCTTTTTTTCTTTTCTTTCATCATTCGTTAACTCCTACAAGGTTTGGTCTTGTAGAATCTGACCCATTTCGTCATTGAGCGAAAAGTACGAAAAAAATCAGATCGATTTTTCGATCAAAAGTACTATGTGAAATCCTCGGTTTTTTCCTCTTTCTCCATCCCTATCTCGTAGGTAGAGCGTTTGAATCAATAGAGAACCCTTTCTTCTGTATCTGGATGAATCGATATTATTACATTCCAATTCCTTCCCGATACCTCGGAACCGAATTGAATCCCAAATTGACAGGTTAGTGTGAGCTTATCCATGCGGTTATGCACCCTTCGAATAGGAATCTATTTTCTGAAAGATCCCAGCTTTCGTGCGTTGGTGGGTCTTCGAGATCCTTTCGATGACCTATGTTGTGTTGAAGGGATATCTATATGAAAAGACAGTTATATTTCTATTCGATTAGTATTTTCTATTAGTATTAAATTCGTTTGAGTTAGTGATCTCGGCTCAGCTAGTGCTTTCTTTCGTGATGAACTGTTGGCGCCAGTCTTACCTGTGGACCGAAGAGAAAAGGAGCTTGGCAGCAAGAGGATTGTAACATGAGATAAGCAAGGAGGTAACGCGTTAAATGTAAGACCCGTGAAATCAATTAATTAAATAATTAACTAATTAATAAATACGAGTAGAAAGCGCCTTTATGGCATTAATTATTGTTTAATGTGGCGTGGAAAAGTACTAGCTCAAATGGTTGAGAGTACTTTGATTGTGTGAGAGGACCTGGGTTCGAGTCCTATGTATGCCAATTATGTGTTGTTGTTTTATTATTAATTTTTAATAATATGTACGAGTATGGGATTGATAATGTAAACTATTATTGATTGGAGGGTATCACCAAATGTGAATGGGCATAGTGGTTGTGCTTGGCATTATGAGTGGAGGGTCACAAGTTCAAACCTTGGTAGACGGAACTTAACCTTTATTTTTACTAAACTTAGCTTGGGATGAATGTGGAAAGGTAGAGAGAAAACCTAGCATAATGGGACAACCAAGAGGGTTGGAAAACCACCAAATAATGAGCCTTGAAGGGAAATTAAAACCACAATAAAGCCCAATGTCGTTTTATTTTTAAAACCCATTTTAAAGACACTTATAAAAGGCAAACTTTAGGTAGAAAGAAGGGTTTCCGCAATTGTTTTGTGGTAGCGTGAGAAGAGAGTGAAATTGGAGAGTGAGAGGTTGAATTGGGTGTGCAAAGGGCTGAAGCAAGGTATTGGTGAACAAGGAACTCTCTCTTTGTCTCAATCTCATTCCAAAATTACAGGTTAGAGGAGTTGAACTCGAGATTTAGTATTGATTGTATGTAATGGCTTAATTGTGATGAAACTATGGTCTGAAATTTGTGATGCACATGAGGGGTTTTGGGGGTTGTGGGTTTTGGTGCTGTTGTATTGGAATTTTGACCCAAATGTACGAATATAATGGAATTATGCACTGGATATGATGTAACTGTGTGTACTTGGCATTTTGGGAACCAAATGGAGTCTAAATTATACTTGTGTATTGTTGAAATTTGTGTAAACAGAATTTCTATGATTGGAGTGTTGAATTGGGCATAGTTGCTAAGGTGTCGTGTGTAAACCGAATTGGGGTCTGCATTTCTCGCCCAGGCGAGCCAGGCTCGCTTAGGCGAGATTGACAGGGACGCTGATACGCGAACATTTCACGCTGGCGAGGGCATTTCGGGTTTAGCGACAGACATTCTCGCTTAAGCGAGAGTGCCTCGCCTAAGCGAGGTCGTGATGAAGTTTGGGCATGTTGAGCGCGAATTCTCGATCAGGCTAGGAGTTGCGTGGGTTTAGGCTTGAAGGACTAAGTCTAGTAGGGGTGTGGGATGTGCTTGGTGGTTGGACACATGATGGGCATGGAACTAGTTGAGTTCCCGTCGGCTACTAATGGGCGAGGAGTCCTTAGTATGGTGATTACATGTGTCGGGCGCACGATGGGCAAGGAACTGTTATGTTCCCGTCGGTTACTATTGGGCGAGGAGTCCATAGTATGGTGATTGCGTGCGTGCTAGGGTCCAAGTTGAGAAGACTTGGATGTTTTACTACAAACGAGGAGTCTGTAGGGCAGGACTAGAGTCGGAGATGCTTAGAGACGGAGAGCATGGGCTACTTGGGCTTTTGAAAGCAAACTTTATTGTTTTGATTTTGATGTAAATTATTTTATGCTGAACTTTAGTAACTTTTATATATAACGATAGTGTACATTCGAACTATGTATGGTTACTAGTTTTGGTTTAAATTTCCCGCGTTTTTGGGAAATGGTTTTATATTAAATGCGGTTTTTGTTTTATTTCGGAATTTAATTATTAAATATTAGTAATATTCCTTAGGGATGTTACAATTGGTATCAGAGCAAAAGTTTTGAAAATATTTTTAAATATTTTGGGGCTAGTGGGGAGTGAGCTTATCGATGTGGTTGTTTGTTGCATGTTTGTGTGTTGAATGTTGATTAGATGTGTGTGGTTTTGTTTGACTAAGCGACTGATTTTTAACAGTTGTAATGTGGCGTATCCAGGCTATGGCTGCTAACAGGAGGAGAAGGAGTAGTGGTACTGAGGAACAACGGGAAATTCGATCTCATAGAGTTCAATTCTCGTTCTCAACCCATGACAAATAGGAACTCGAAGTTTCCTTCGTAACTCGTCAAATTTCTTCACAGCGGCTCCCTTCCATGCCTCATTTCATAGGGAACCTCAAACTGGCTCTATTTCATTATATTACATCCATAAACTAATTCAATTCATTTAATATCCCTATCTTTGGTGTTATTGAGATAAGAGATGTCGTTTCTATTTCTAGTCTATCTATTTCTATAAATGGAAAATTATGCAAAATTGAAAATTGAAAAATTGTTATATAATAATCCAAAAATTGCAATAGAAAATAAAAAGAGAGGTTTGAGATGATTTTTCAATCTTTTATACTGGAGAATCTAGTATTCTTATGCATGAAGATAATGAATTCGATAGTTGTGGTCGAACTCTATTATGGATTTATGACCACATTTTTTATAGGGCCTTCTTATCTCTTCCTTCTTGAAGCTAGACTTGTGGAAGAAGGAATCGAGAAGAAAATAGCAGCAACAATTGGGTTTATTACGGGACAGCTCATAATGTTCATGTCTATCTATTATGCGCCTTTGCATTTAGCATTGGGTAGACCCCATACAATAACTGTCATAGCTATACCCTATCTTTTATTTCAGTTCTTCGGCAATAGTAAAAAAAACTTTTTGAATTATGGATACAAGAATCCAAATTCAATACGTAATTTTAGTATTCAATGAAGATTCTGAAAGAATCTTCTTTTTCAATTTTTAAATCCTTTTTTCTTACCGAGTTCAATATTTATTTGTTTCGAATAAAAACAAAATTACTAGAAAGATTAATATATCTAGAATATACAATAATATATACGAAGCTATTCGCCCACCCCCCACATCTTTGATAGCTTCTCCTAGAAAAAAACATATAATAACTATTCCATTTGTAATTCCATCAATTCTTTTTTTATCGAAAAAAGAATTTAATTTCACTAATCTTCTGATACTAGCAATTAAAGATTTTTCATAAAAAAGATCTATATAACCATGATTATACGACCAATTATATATGATATTTTGAAAATGATCGCCAACATTTTTTTTAAGAAAACTTTTTTCAAATAAATTTAATAAATTCAAATTTGTAAAAAAAAGACGCTAGAAATATTCCCCAAAAAGTGAAACTCAAACAAAAAGTTGCGTTTGTGAAAAATTCATAATAATTCATAAAATTGTCTGAATCTTTATGTAAAAGGTCTATAAACGAAATTAACAATTTTGATAAAATATCCAAATGTATTCCGTCTTGATTGAAAGAAATTCCTACAGCACCAACGAATAAAGTAAAGAGCGCTAATATAAGCATAGAAAATCACATAGTATTGTTAGATTCATTAGGATATAAACAAGCAATTTTTTTAGTGCCAAAATGGATAATAACAAAAACAAGATGTTTTATATTTTTAATATTTTGATTAACGCGATGTAGATATCTCTTCCGGATAAAAAAAGAAGTTATTTCATTCTTTTTGATTTTTAGTAAAACTAAGAAAAAAATTTCGTTTTTTCTTTTAAGTTTTACTTGTTTCTTCCCCATAAAGATATTGAATAGAATGAACTATTTTTTTTCCATTAAAATTCAAAAAATGAACATTTAAATATCCCTCAAAAACAAGTAAATAAATTCGAAACATATAAAATGCTGTTAATCCTGTTGCAGAACAAGCTATTATTGCAAAAATTGGTGAATACAACCAACTATCATTAAGAATCTCATCCTTAGACCAAAAACACCGTAAAGAGAGAGTGTACCCACTAAAATAAAATTTTTTGTAATCGGTACATGTTTTGTTAAACCGCCCATAAAAACCATATTTTGACATTTAGTTGGAGAATATTCGACAAGAGCTTCCATTGAATGAATAATGGATCCAGATCCTAAAAACAACAATGCCTTTGAATAAGCATGAGTAATCAAATGAAATAAAGCACCTCGATAAGATCCCATACCCAAAGCTAACATCATATAACCCAATTGAGACATTGTAGAATAGGCTAAATTTTTCTTAATATCTTTTTGAGCAATAGCTAAAGTAGCTCCTAATATTACTGTTATTATACCTATAAAAGCTATTGTGTTCATTATTTTGGGTAGCACTACGAAAAGAGGAAAAAGATGAGCCGCAAGAAAAATTCCAGCGGCTATCATAGTAGCAGTATGTATAAGGGTAGAAATTGGAGTAGGCCCCTCCACAGCATCGGGTAGCCATACATGAAGAGGAAATTGGGAAGATTTTGCAACTGAGACACAAAATAGCAAGAGGGAAAACAGAGAAAAAAAATATTCATTTCATTTTTAGAAATCATATTATTTATAATTTGAAATAAATGCTGAAATTCCACACTACCCGTTATCCAATAAAGACCTAAAATTCCCAATAATAAACCAAAATCCCCTACACGATTCGTTACAAATGCTTTTTGACAAGCATTTGTCGCAATAGGGCGGGTGAACCAAAAGCCTATTAATAAATAAGAACACATTCCTATTAATTCCCAAAAAAATAAATTTGTATCAAATTCGAACTAGTAACTAATCCCAACATTGAAATATTAAAAAGAGTTAAAATGAGCAAAAAATCTCAAATATCCTTGATCATGAGACTATAATTATCACTATAAATAAGAACGAGAATGTCAATCGTAGTAATTAATATTGACATAATAGAAGTAAGTGAATCGATCAAGTACCCAAACTCTAAAGAAATATCATTATTTATGGTCCAAGACCATACATATTGAAAAAACGAACTATTCTTGATTTGATGAATAGACAAATCAAGCGAAAAAATCATAACTATAGTTAACAATAAGATACTAGGAAAAGCCCAAATACGATGAATATTTTTCGTTGCAGTCGGAAAAAGTAGAAGTCGCACTCCTATTAACATCGGAACTGGAATGGAATAAAAGGTATGATCCATGAATATTGATGTGTATATTCCATACAATAAAGAAAAAAAATTAGGATTCTAATGAATTTGGTTTCTTAGGTTTTTCTTTTATCTTTTCTGTAAAGTAAAGGAATGATTTCAGTTAATAACAAAGAAAGATAGAATTTAATAAAATAGAATAATTGATTATTCATTATTCTGACTCTTTGGACAATATTTTTTGAACATTGGTTTAGTTCATTAAATTTAACTTAACTAATTCAGTTTTTATTACAATAAGAAATAGCGATTTGGGGAAAACTTTCTAAAAAGTATTATATTCTTATTATAAATATAATAAAAAATTGGAAATTCAAATATATAAAATATATGTCTAATTAGAGATAAACTTAATTTTAATTTACCGCAAAATGTCTTTCACATAAAATTCTATAACAATAAAAAACTATACTAATTCTATGGAAGTTCCAAAAAAGCGCACGTCTATATCAAAAAAACTTAATCGAAAAACTTTATGGAAAAAGAAGGGATATTTTACAGCATTAAAAGCTTTTTCATTAGGGCAATCTATTTTTACGGGAAATTCAAAAAGCTTTTTTTGTAACAAATATAAACGTTAGAATAATTTCAATTAACTGGATTCAACGACTCTTTTTTAAATACAAAAATATGAATATAAAATTTATTTAGAATATAAGATTCAGTTATGAATTTAGGATATTTACATTCTATATTATGATATTTACATTCTATATTTAATAGATTCTTGTAGAATTCTTTAAAATTATTTTATTGAATGTTTAGTAAACAAATATTGTGTTTTAATTGATTCTTTGAATCTCGACAATTGACTAAAATTGGGTTATTATGGTTTCGAGTAAGCCGCTATGGTGAAATTGGTAGACACGCTACTCTTAGGAAGCAGTGCTAGAGCATCTCGGTTCGAGTCCGAGTAGCAGTATCTTATCTTCTAAAAAAAGTTCCTATAAAGAATTATTATTTCTATTCCAAGTATTTCTATTGTTTCATTTTATATGGTATTTTCCACTTTAGAGCATATATTAACTCATATATCCTTTTCGGTCGTATCTATTTTAATTTCAATTCATTTGATAACCTTATTATTAGGCAATGAAATCATAGGATTATACAATTTGTTCAAAAAAAGCATCATAATAACCTTTTTCTGTATCACAGGATTGTTAGTTACTCGTTGTATTTTTTCAGACCATTTACCATTTAGTAATTTATATGAATCTTTAATATTTCTTTCATGGACTTTTTCTATCTTTTATATGGTTCTTTGCTTCAAAAAACAAAAAAAAAATGACTATTTCAATACAATAATAACACCAAGTATTCTTTTTACCCAAGGCTTCGCTACTTCGGGTCTTTTAACCGAAATGCATGAATCCTTAAAATTAGTGCCTGCTTTACAGTCCCATTGGTTAATGATGCACGCAAGTATGATGATATTGGGTTATACAACTCTGTTATGTGGATCATTAATATCAGTGGCTATTTTAGTCATTACATTTCAAGAACTCATACAAATTATTGGTAAAAGCAAGACTTTGTTTTTTTTAATGAATCCTTTTCTTTTGCTGAAATCAAATATATGAATATGAATGATAAAAAGAATATTTTACAACAAACTCCTTTTTCGTTTTATTCATCTTATAGAAATTATTATAGATATCAATTTATTCAACAATTGGATTGTTGGGGTTACCGTACTATTAATCTAGGTTTTATCTTTTTAACAATAGGTAATATATCTAGAGCAGTATGGGCTAATGAGGCATGGGGATCATATTGGAATTGGGATCCAAAGGAAACTTGGGCTTTTATTACTTGGACTATTTTCACAATTTATTTACATACTAGAAAAAATAAAAAAATTGGAATATAGAAATTCTTCAATAGTGGCCTCCATGGGCTTTCTTATAATTTGGATATGTTATTTAGGGATAAATCTTTTAGGAATAGGACTACATAGTTATCGTTCATTTACACCTAATTAATTCAAAAAAATTCACAAATATTGGAAACATTCTATAGAATAAGAAAAAAACTCCCAATAAAATGATTAAGACCCCATTGAATCAAGTAATGTAATATTGATTCAAGGGGTTCTCACAAACAACAAAAATATTCAATTAGAATTCAATTTCATTTTTATGTAATTAAGAAAATACAAAAAGAAATCCATTTTTTTTATTGTGCATCGGATTGATTTCTATTTTTTTCTTTTTCATTTATTCCCAAAAACTATCTATAAAAAAAGAGAGAGAATAGCTTCAACCTTGTCAGCCGAAAATGAAAAAATAAAATCTGGATAAATGCCAATACTTATCACGGGTATAAGGATAGAAATTGAAATAAATAATTCTCGTGGCCCCGAATCAAAAAAATAAGAATTTTGTTTATTAAAAAGCTTGTATCCATAAAACATTTGACGTAAGATAGATAATAAATAATAAGAGTTAATATCATTCCAATTGCAGTTACAAAAGTTATGAGTATTTTTGTGATGAAAAGATATTTTTGATTGGTAATTATTCCCAATAATACATTAAATTCTGCAACAAAACCGCTCATGCCTGGTAATGCAAGAGAAGCCATCGATAAGGTAGTGAAAATCGTGAACATTTTTGGCATTGGGATAGCCATTCCACCCATTTCGTCGAGATAAAGAAGACGTAGTCTATCATAACTAGTTCCTGCCAAGAAAAAAAGGGCAGCACCAATAAATCCGTGAGAGATTATTTGTAAAATAGCCCTAATCAGCCTTGTCTCGCTTATAGAACCAATTCCTAAAATTAAGAAACCCATATGAGAGACCGAGGAATAAGCTATTCTTTTTTTTACATTGCGTTGACCAAGAGATGGAACCTAATAACATTAACCAGGGACAAAATATAGAATGAGCGTGAGATAATAATTCCATATTAATTCGAACCAACCCATATGCTCCCATTTTTAATAATATTCCGGCTAAAAGCATACAAGTGTTGTAATGCGCCTCTCCATGGGTATCAAGTAAACATGTATGTAAGGGTATTGGTGATTTGAGAGCAAAAGCAATAAGAAATCCCATATAGAAGATTATTTCCAGTGCCACGGGATATGATTGATTACTTAATGATTCAAAATTTAATGTTGGTTCATTAGAACTATAGAAACCCATACCCAGAATTCCCAGTAATAAAAAAATAGAACTTCCCCAGTGTACAAAATAAACTTTGTAGCTGAATACAAACGTTTTTTTCCACCCCACATAGATAAAAGTAGATAAACGAGAATTAATTCTAATTCCCACATGATGAAAAAAAGTTAAATGTCTTGAGAAGAAAAATGTTCCTAGTTGACCACTATACATTGCTAACATTAGAAAATAGAATAATTTAGATTCTCGAGTAATCGGTTGAGCTGATAACGTAGCTAACGTAGTGATAAATCCCGTTAATAAAAGGGGTCCTAGAGAGAGTCCATCTATTCCGAATCTCCAGTAAAAATCAAAAAAATGGATCCATTTATAATTTTCTGTCAATTGGATTAGTGGATCATCTAATTCGAAATGATAACAAAATACATAGGTTATTAGAAGAAGATCTATAAACATGTACAATAAGTATACCATTTAATTGTCTTATTTCCTTTGTGGGGAAATAAGACAATTAAAGAACCTCCGACTATTGGCAAAACTATAACTGTTGTTAACCAAGGAAAATAATTCATGATAAAAATAAGATATACTTAGACTACAAAAACCCGGGCTCAAAATAAAAAAATATTTTGAGCCCGGGTTTTTGCCAGTAAAAAAAAGTACTTGTATGCGGTTCTTTTTGAAACGTATCAATAAGCTAGACCCATGCTTCGAGTTGTTTCATGCCATAAATAAACTCTAACACTTAAGAAATCTGTCGGACAGGCGGATTCACACCTCTTACAACCAACACAGTCCTCTATTCTTGGGGCAGAAGCAGTTTGTTTAGCTTTACATCCGTCCCAAGGTATCATTTCTAATACATCTGTTGGGCAGGCTCGTACACATTGAGTACATCCTATACATGTATCATAAATCTTTACTGAATGTGACATTGGAACATAATCCTTGAACACAAAAAATTAAACATTTTCAATCTAGTAAATTGGTAAACAAATTATATATATATATATATATATATATATATATATATATCTGATTGGGTCTTGTCGTCCAAATAATTTCGTGCCATGATGTCTCTAGAATAATAGTTATTTGTGAAAGAAAGATACTGGTACAAACCATCAAAGTAATTCCATCCCCAACGGTCCAAACATGATAATTTTGGTAATAGTCCGAACCATTCATAAACATCACAACAAATATTATTAAAACATTTATAGCGCCCACGTAAATAAGTAGCGGTGAGGCAGCTACGAAATGGGAGTTTGATAAAATATAGAATAAAGATACACAAACAAGAACTAGTCCCAATGAAAAAGCAAAAAAAATCAGATTCGTAAACAATACTACTCCTACACTTCCTAATATGAGACCTGATCCAAGAAAGATTAAAATAAAATCATGTAGCGATTCGGACAAATCCATTATATGTAAAATAAAAGATAAATAGAAATTTCATGACCTTATTGGTATGACCAGGAAAAAAACTTGTTAAATACGAAAATTATCTGTGCATAGAAATTCACCAAATCCTAAGATAAGATATGTGAATTGTTATTAGGTACAATTGTTATAGAATCAATGTAATTTCATTCTTTTCTTTATGCCAAAGAGTCATTTCAAAAAAATAGAATATCTTTTTTTTTTATTCTATATATAGAGAAATTCAATTATTTTTGTGAAGAATTTTGAAATCATTTTATTTGAATTGTTCGAATTGTATAATCATCAATTACTGATACTGGTAAACGACCCAAAGCAATTAGATTATAATTCAATTCGTGGTGATCATAAGTTGAAAGTTCATATTCTTCGGTCATTGATAAAAAATTTGTTGGACAATACTCAATACAATTACCACAAAATATACAGATTCCAAAATCAATATTGTAATTAAGCAACCGTTTTTTTTGAATATCAGTTTCTAGTTTCCAATCAACAATGGGTAGATCTATAGGACAGACACGAACACATACTTCACAAGCAATGCATTTATCAAATTCAAAATGTATTCGATCGCGAAAACGTTTTGATGAGATTATTTTTTCATAAGGATATTGAATAGTTGCAGGTAACCTATTTGCGTGAGATAAGGTAATCATGAGACCTTGACCAATCTATCTAGCACCTCGTATTATTTGTTCACTATAATTTATGAATTCAGTTACCATAAGGAACATATCGTGAATAGCTCTGAATATTTTTCTTCTTTCTCTTGTTTAAAGCAAGTTCTGAATTTTGAATATAGAAGGTCCACATTTTTTTTACGGTGAAAACAGTTGAGACGACTTTGTTAATAATAGATTACCAAGAGAAATGGGTAATAGAAACTTCCACCCAAGATTTAATAATTGATCTATTCGTAGCTAGGCAAAGTCCATCTTGTTGTGATAGAAACGAATATGAATAAATAAGTTTTAACTACTGTAATATAGATACCAATTATCGTTACAAAAATTCTGTATGTTTTATTTATTTGAAAAAAATTAGAAACGAAGATGTACGGAATAAAGAAATTTAAACCACCAAAATAAAGAATTGTTACAAATAAGGAAGAAACGAATAGGTTTAAATAGGAAGCAACATAAAATAAACCAAATTTTATACCGGAATATTCGGTTTGATAACCCGCTATTAGTTCTTCTTCCGCTTTTGGTAAATCAAAAGGTAATCTTTCACATTCTGCTAGGGAAGAGATTAGAAAAACGAGGAAACCCATAGGTTGCCGCCATAAATTCCATCCCCAAAAACCATATTTGGATTGTGCATCAACTATATCAATTGTACTTAAACTGTTAGATAATCCTAGTCGGTGATGACATTATTGTTACCATCTCTATTACAGAACCGTACATGAGATTTTCATCTCATACGGATCCTTTAAAGCCTTAAAAAAATATAAGAACCCGGTCGATTATTTCTCCCTTGATATATCCCTAAGATAGATAAGATTCTATTTTCTCGGACGGTTCTGAATTAGACCCATTGAATTCTGTCTGTTCTAAAAAAAAAATTTAAATGAATACACACTTATTTAAAATATAAAAACATTTGCACATTTATTGAATTTCTTTAGATAAATAAAAAAATACAATAGGTACTTCTGAATTGATCTTATCCTTTAAAAAATTCAAAATTAAATTTGTTGAGTAATAACTTAAGTTCATTTTTGCATAAAATACTCTTTTTAAATTATCAAGAACTCCCACATCATTTTCGATTCCGAAAAATAATTAGATGTTCTTTTTTTAAATTATGATTATCTCCAAAAATATGGAGTATATAAGACAAAAAAGAAAAAGGAGATCACTTTTACCTTTTATCTTATTCCTTTTTGTGTAAGCAAAAGGGGACTTCAAAAAATTAAAGGATTATTTTGTTCCTGATAGTTATTTATTCAATCAATGGATGGAAGTATACTCTAGACCGGAATTGGGGGGAGTACTGCCTTATTTTTTCTACCAACTTCAAGTCCCCTTTAGTATTCTTTTTATATTATACGTAAATTGGATAATTTAAAACAAAAATATACATTACTAATCTTTTGTGTATTTTGGTGTTTCTAGCCATCCATTAATTTTTTTTATTATATTAATCCCTTTTTTTAATTTTGTTAATATATGTATGCTAATTCATACAAATGATATTGAAAATTTGAAAAAGGTTGGTCTTTTGCGTCCGCTTCAAGACAAGATTACTAATCAACAAATCTTGGGAAAAACAACCACTTTATACATAGAATATAATATATAGAATCTAATTCTAGAATTTCATTGATTTTTTCACCTTATTCTTATACATAGAAAATTAGACTCAATATTTTTACCGCAATTTGAAATCATCATACTTTCTCTATAAGTAATAGAGTCTTCTATAAATTATATTCAAAAAAAGCTATTTTATTGCACTCATATAACTATCTGATTCAATTATTCAATCCAAATGCGAAAAGAATATATATATATATATATATATATATATATATATATATATATTCTTTATAGATTCTTTTTGTACTTTAAATATAAGGAGAGGCTTATAAGAAATAGTATCAAAAAATTTATGTCTCACCGAAGCACACATAGAGATATCGATAACACACATAGAGTTAATGGTATTTCATAACTAATTGATTGAGCAGCTGCTTGTAGACCACCCAAAAAGGAATATTTATTATTTGACCCATATCCTAACAGAAGAAGTCCAATGGGGGCAATACTCGAAATAGCAATCCATAAAAAAACACCAATATTCATATCAGATTAAACAAAGTCATAGCCAAAAGGAATTACTGAATAGCTTATTATAATGGATATGACTGAGATAGATGGGCCGAAACTAAATAAACGAATATCTCCTCTAGATGGAATAAGATTCTCTTTAAAAAGTAATTTTGTTTCGTCTGCTAGAGCTTGAAGAACTCCAAAAGGACCGGTGTATTCAGGTCTAATACGCTGTTGTATCCCTGCAAATATTTCTCTTTCTAACCATACAATTGCTAGTACACTTATAGTAATTCCTAATATCAAAATAAAAATAGGTATAAATACCCAAAGAATTCTATATATCTCTTTTAAAAATTGCAATCTGAAAAAAAATGTATATCTTGTATTTCTGTTAAATCAATTATCATTTCAACGATCAACTTCTCCCATAATAATATCTATGCTACCTAGTATTGTCATAATATCGGCCAATTTCATTCTTTTAACTAATTGAGGAAGAATTTGCAAATTTATAAAACCGAGCGAGTGAATTTTCCATCTCCAAGGAAAACCATTTTGATCCCCTATTAGAAAAATCCCTAATTCTCCCTTGGGGGCTTCAACTCTTACATAAAGTTATTGTTTTGCCAATTCAAAACTCGGAGACGATTTTTTACTAGTAAATTGATACTCAAACTCATTCCATTCTGGCTCTTTTTCTCTACCAAAGCAGCGGATTTCTAAATTTTCATATGGATCGCCGAGAAGTCCTTCCAAAGCCTGTTGAATAATTTTTATGGATTCTATCATTTCACCAATTTAAACTAAATAACAAGCTAATGAATCTCTTTCTTTTTGCCATTGAACTTCCTAATGAAATTCTTCGTAACATTCATAATTATCCACTTTACGTAGATCCCATTGTATTCTGGAAGCCCGAAGCATCGGTCCTGATAAACCCCAATTAATAACTTCTTTTACATCAACAACACCAACGCCCTCAACCCATTCTAAAAGAATAGGACTTCGCGTAATAAGTTTTTGATATTCAGCAATACTTGTTAAAAAATAATCGCAGAAATCATAACACTTATCTATCCAACCATAAGGTAGATCAGTCGCTACCCCTCCGATACGAAAAAAATTATGATATTTCTCATACTTGTGGCAGCTTCAAATAGATCATATATTAATTCTCTTTCTCTGAAAATATAGAAAAAAGGTTTTTGTGCACCAATATCTACCATAAAAGGTCCTAGCCATAGTACGTGAGAAGCTATACGACTTAACTCCAACATTATTACTCGGATATAGCTGGCTCTTTTAGGTACTTGAATATTTCCCAACTGTTCTGGTTCATTTACAGTTATTGCTTCTGTGAACATTGTAGCTAAATAGTCCCAATGTGTTACATAAGGCAAATATTGTATAATTGTTCGGTTTTCCGCTATTTTTTCCATTCCTCTGTGTAAATAACCCAATATCGGTTCACAATCAATAACATCTTCACCATCTAGAGTAACAATAAGTCTAAGAACATCGTGCATTGATGGGTGGTGAGGCCTCATTTGACTATCATGAAGTCCTTTCTTTTCGTTGAGATATTCATAGGTTTTTGCTCGATTTATTCTTTTATGAATCGCTTAAAAAAAAGTTCATCCAAATTCAAGATCTAATAAATCGAATAATTGAAAATTACTCTTCATTTTAACGAATTTGTGACTGCCGAATATTAAACTGATTGATTAATTTTTTATACCGTATTCCATCTTTCTTTCACAAATAAGACAATAATCTTTGCCATTTTCCCAAAATTTTACGTAAACCTGTTTGGGATGAGTAGTCTTTTCGGTGCAATTCAAAATGTGAAGTAAGTCTTCGTATTCTATTGGTAAATTTGAATATTTGAAATTCAACCAATCCCGGTTTTTTTCCTTTTTTTTTCTTGTGAAATAACAGGTATAAATGACTTTTTTACCATAAAAAATAAGTTTTTCCTTCTCCTCGATTTTTATAGATATTTTTATTGATCAGTAATTAGAATGACACTCATTTTTAATTTTTTGATAGAAATCCGAAATCTAAATTTTTTTATAACTGAAATCAATCCAATTTAAATAGAGAATTTAAATAGATATAGTATAAAGGAGACTAGTTTGATATATAAAAAATAATTGTATACATTACATTAGATAAAAAAGATAATTTTGTTAATGCTTTTTTTTAATGTATACATCATTAAATTAAAATCAATGTCATACCAAAATATGTGTATTTTCTTAACCTATGTATCTATCTATAGATAGATACATATGCTAAATAGAAGACAAAATTAGATTAACGAATTTTCACACGCGGATACATATGTATCCTTACTATACTGAAACGGCTTCCATTATGGGTATTAAACCAATAACGATTTATACAAGCTAAATCTTCTAATCGATATTTTGGCCAAAGAAAAATTTTGAAATTCATTAGTTTTTTTTTCCTTTTTCTCATTTCTTTTTTTAGTCAAAACTTTAAAACAATTTTGGACTTTATTTTCATTATAAAATATTGTGTTTCTATGCATACTATTTATATTATTTGGATCTAAACAAATTCTAATTCTCAACTCTCTACGACGTCTAGCAGATAAAATGTTTTCAGGAACAAGTAAATTAAAATTCTCGTTTTCTTTGTTTTCTATTATCTTTTGATCTTTTGTTCTTGTAATGTATTTATCAAAAAATTTCTTATTAACATGAATTTTTTCTGAGTATTTTTTATAAATTTTGCGTTTATTCTTATGAATTAATGAAGGACCCATCGTTTTATACTTAAAAAATTGTTTATTATTTTTTCTAGACAGGCAAACTGGTTCGATAACAAATAGTTCTTTTTTCCTAAATTTATTATTTTTCTTTTTCCTTAAGCCTGAAAGAGTTAAATTCATCTATTTTTGAATCATCATAATATCTAGACCTAGTTCTCCTCTTTGCATAGAGGCTATAGTAATTTTTCTTAAATTTGTCAATCTAATAAGGAGACAATATACTTTTACATTGTTAAATATGTTTTTACCTAAGAAATTTTTCCAGTTTAAATGGAAATTCAAAAAATTTCTTACTAAGAATTGAAGTTCTGCCTCCAGATTATTCTTGGGTTTTTTTTTTCGATGTTCTAAAAACATCTATTTTTTTTCTTTCTAGTAATATTATTTTCACTAACATTTTTATTTCCTTTAGAATGTAAAAAAAGAGAATGTAAATAAAGTAATTTTATTGGTATAATTTGCGAGTTACCCCTAAATGTATTATAAAATATCACAAATTTGGAAAAGAACCAAAATTCCGGATTGCATATGGAACGATTTAGTATTTTTCTATTGATTCTCGTCCAATCAAAATATTTTCTATCCGGATTTATAATAATAGTATCTTCTGCTATATAATTCTTGATAAAAAATATTACTTATTCTATCAAATAAGTCTTTTTTATAAGTATTGTAATTAGAAGAAATCATTGTGTTTCTATTTGATTGAAATAGGGATCTATATCGATAAATATATGGGTCTTTCTTATTTGCATAATTCATAAAATTATAGGATAAAAGATTGTATTTATATTGTTTTCTATTTTTTTTTAATGTGATTCCTTGTTGTTCTTGGTAAAGAATTAATGGGCTTTTTCCATATGAATCCCATTTGGTTAAATTTTTATTTTGAGTTACACCACATTTAGTGATTCTATTTCTCCATTTTTGTGATACTAATTTTGACTAGCTACTGTTAGATAAGTTATATTGATAATAATTATTCTTTAACCAATTTGTTCATTGATTTAGTTCAGAATTGAGCAGGTTATTTTGTTTTCTTTTAGAATAAACTATTCCTTGTGCTCAAAAAAAAGAATCCTTTATTTCATTTTTCATATTTGTTTTTTATTAGATTGAAAAAGAAGTCTTAACTTATATATGTTTATGTTAATAATTCGGGTTTGTAACAAATTTAAAAATACATATGGTTGTGACAAAAAGGAGACATCAAAATAATTATGTGAATTTGCATTCTTATTATTAAAATATTTGTGTAATTTTAAAAGAAAGGGAATTATAATTTGATTTGTTTTATAACTTCTTTCTGTATTTGGTTCATTATCATAAAGCCATTTATTTAAAAAAAAATTTGTTGATTCAAGAAAAAGTTGTAGCTGGATTTTCGAAATACAAATGATATATAGAAAGATATCTATGTATATTTTTTTCATCAAAAATTGCAAAAAAGAATGTGATATTTTAGTTAAGCTAATATTTCTTCTTTGGAATATCTGCAAATTTTTTTTTTCGAATTCTATCCTTTTACTATCATAAATTTTTTTCTTCAAATGAATATTTGTCTCGGGAATTCTAAGTCCTCTTCTCTTTTCTTCTTTTTTTCATTTTTTCTATTTTTTAATAACTACTTTTTTTTAGTATTGAGATCCTTTATAGATTTTTTTTCAATGAAAAATTTTTCGACTTTATCGATTGAATTGAAATGGTTGCTTCAGAAATCATTGAATTATTCTTCCAAATTATTGAATATTTTTTGTTTTCGCTCAATTCATCGAGTTTTGGGGGTTTCCTTTTAATAAAAAATATTTTAAATTTAAAAATTCTTGTTTTTTTTTCGTGAGGAATCCTATACTTTTCTAATAATTTCAAGAATACTTTGGATGATCCCTTTTGCTTTTTCTATTACAATATTGAGAAATAGTTTTAATTTTTCACTTAAAACTTTTAGAATTAAAAAAGTGAAAATTTCAAATTTTTTCTTTTTTTTAGTTCTTTTAAAATGGGGTCAAAAAAGGAAAGTGGATTTTTCGGGGAACTAGAAAAAGGCAATTCGACTTCCATCCCCCAAACTGTTAAAAAACAAAAGTTATTTTTTTTCTTTGATTTTTTTTTTTTTGTTTTCATTGCATTGTATTTTAGATTTATACCAAGGTTTTAGACGAAAAGGAAATAATATTTTTATCTGAATCCCATCTGTTAGCCATTTTTGCGAAAACTCTCTTTCGGATAATTGAACGCCGTTATACGTGCATTTAATATATATTTCTCTCTTCCAATCCATATAATCTTCAGACCATTCTGGAATTTGAAAAAATTGTATACGGATTGTATTTTTAATTATTATAAATGAATGTAATAGAATATATTTCCTAATAAAGCATTGGGTTATTAATAAAACACCTTTTATTACTTGAGCAAATATAATGCTATCCCAGGCTTCTGCTATTTCTATACGTTTTCTTTCTGCATTTTCCTTTTTTGCTTCCTCCTCTTTTTTTTTGGACTTTTTTTTTTTGTTTTTTCCTCTATAGAACCTAAAATTTGAAATTCTGTCTTTTTACGAATCCAAATATTTAACATAAAAAATCTTTTCATTGATTTTAAACTATGAAAAGAAAAGAATATTGATTTTTCAATTTTATCCAAAAAAAGCGGCGAATGCACCCTTTTTTGAAAAAAATTCCAAGTAACTGTTTTCCGTCTTTGAGCACAGATAGATCCTTTGATTATATCTCTCCGAAAATCCGATTGTTGGGAATAACGTCTTAAAGCCAATTTGGTTTTTTGTTCAGTATTTTCAGTATCGCCACGATCACGATAAGTCTTGTATTTTTTAAAAAATTTATCTTTATTAGTCAAAATGATTACACGTTTGCCTTTTCTAGAACGAATTTGTGAATTATCTGCTTCAATTTTTCCACCTAATTGTTCTAATTCGTCCATCAATTTGTATGACCACCGAGGTACTTTTTTACAGATTTCGTTTCTTTTAATAAACGTACTGTTCTTTCGATTTACTTTTCTTTTTTCGTTCAAATCAGTTGTAATTGCATCAAATAATATTTGGATTATTTGTTTTTTTTTCTGCGTCATAATTATAATTCATTTTTACTTGTTCAGGTTCTGTAAATAAATAAGGTACGTGTGAATTTAAGCTTGATAGTAATGAAAATTGACTGATTAGATTAAAAAGAAATGTAGTTACTAATAATTTTTTATCAAATGTTTTTCTATTTTCCTCTAATTTTGGAGAATTACTATTATTCTTTTTAGAAATCTTATTATAAAGAAAGATATCTTGAATTTTTTTTATAAAAATGTTATTTTTTTTTGTAAGTATTTTCATGTTGTATTGAGGTTGAAAAACTGTTTTTTATTTGTCCACGGAA
>NC_140796.1:26724574-26859574 GCF_037176805.1 Vigna unguiculata
TAATGTTTTAAAATATCATATATTTTCAGCTTTTTTGCCATTATTTTCACCCATTTCTTTTTCCTTTTTCGCATTCTTGTTCCACTTCTGTTGATGAAGTTTCTCTTGAAATTTCCTTTATAACCATGTTCACGACCATGATTAATAGCACGACCATGACCATGGCTACGACTGTTATATATTTATAATAACGTTGAAAAAATATAGTGTTGCAGTTGTTGCAACGTGAGCAAGCCTCCCTCCTTTTTAGGATGGTGCATGTTGTTGCAACGAGATTTCCTCCACATGTTGATCCCACATCCACTTTTGATGGGATATTATTTTTCATACTAGGCTTCAGTTACAAATAATGGATTTTTTAATCCATTCATCACCCAACCATTTTCTTATCTCTCGTTTTCTTATTTTCTTCTTTTTCTCTCTTCTCTTATATCCTGGGTTATTTACTCTTTAAAGAGTACTTATCTTGCTAGTTTCTATTATCCTCGGAATATATCTGAGATGTTCCTGTTGTATCCTAGAGGATTTGCATATATACTGCGGATAAATTATTAAGGACAGTATTTTTACACGCATGAGGAATTCCTTTTGTTTATGTTTTTATCTATTTTATGCATATTTACTGACCATCTTAGGGATTTATCTATTTATTGATTTTTCGATCCTTTGATTCTGGATTATTTTCGGAAGAAAGATGGATTATTTTTCTGACGAGATAAAATTACGAAACACGTGATTAGCTAAATGGGGAAGAATAGATGCGCACGAAAATGATGGTGTAGAAAACGATGGTGACCACTGGCGGCGACGACATTGGCTAGGTTAGGTGGTTGCAACTTTCGAAGGTGCTCTCGCAAGTCGCAATCCTGCAGCAGTGGAAACCCTTTCGTTGACAAGAAGAAGGCACTAGAGGGGATGGAGCCGCTGTCAGTGTCTACAATGGCTCTGGCGTCCCTGGCATCGGTGGATGTGCGAACGATGACGGTGTTTTGTGGAGGCATATTCCCACGAGAGAAAAAGGAAGCGATGATGCGAAACCCACGGTCTGGCAGTGGCTGGACGAGGTTGCAACGTCGTAAACGAGCGGCACTGCAGCCTCGACGCATTTGAGTGCTTCAACCTTGTCGGCTACTATCCAATGGTTGCAGGTGTCACCAGGAACGACGGTGGCTGGACGGGGTTGTGCAGCGAAAAGGTGCACCCATGGTGGTCGTTGGAGTAGGAGGAAGAAGATGTCCCGTTTCACGGTTCAAGGAAGAAGAAGAGAAGAACACATTCACCTTTGCCAATGTTGGTTTAGGCCGGCATGAGTCACGCGATGGCATCCTAGTCAGCAGTGGTGTCGACGAGCTTCCGATGGCGCCTCCAGCCTTCGATCATGGGCGAAACTGCGACAGCGAGGATGTGGTTGTTTTCTTTGTTGGCAGAGATGTTGCGCTCGCAGCTAAGACTGAGTTCGACGGTCAAGCGGCTCTAGCGCGCAAGCGAATTGCTGTTGGTGAACTTCTCCATGTGGAAAACGCAAATGAACCATCTTTGTACAATTCATTGTCTTTAAGGGAGTGGTGCTTCCCATCATAGCATTCCCGGCATCGGCATACATCCTGGCGAAGCTGAAGCTCCTCACCATGCACATGGAGAAGGTTGTGATGGTAGCAACGGCGTTCAACAACACAGACGCGTGGATCTTTTAACGCTGGTTGTGGTTTTGGCGGGCAACGTCAACGGGTCGTGGTACTCGCGTTGTAGGTGCTGCCACTACAATATACATTGCGTGAATGTTAATAAAAGATGTGAGTGGAGCATATGCTTGCACGTGACTTATGGCCAATGTCAAGGAGAGCTTAGTGCAGTAAAAAATGTTGGATAATGATATTCCAACAAAATTTTTTGACAAGGTTTTGACACAGCTTACGTGGCAGCAGTTTTTTTAATTTTTAATAACTGAAAATCTTTGTTCACACGTGCAGCTGAGAGGGAAAGAAACATGAGATTAAATGTCCTTTAGAAAGAGAAAGAGAAGAGAAAAAAGGGGGAGGTCCGTTCCGCAGTGAGAAGTGAAGAGAGAGAAGGTGGAAATACCAACTTGCGGCTGGAGTTAGAAAGTGAAGAGAGAAAAGGGGGAAAGTGAGGCCTGGGTGGGGCGGCCGGAGTTAGAAAGTGAAGAGATAAAAGGGGGAAAGTGAGGCCTGGGTGGTTTCGAACTGAGAAAGTCAAGACAGAGAAGGGGGAAAGTGAGATTCCGGCAACCATTTGGGTTGGTGGTGGTGGGTCGTTATCAGGCAATGCGAGAGTGAGAAGAAGTGGTCGACGACAAGGAATTCGTCAGCCCAAGCGTACAATCGACCCTTTGGCGGAGCCCATTTAATTTGTTTAAGCCAAAGGTAACGTTTTTCGGTCGTATTACGCAGAGGATGTGTATGTGGTTGTTTGGTGTTCTTTTCAAAGATAAACTGCATTCAAAAGCGGGGAGTTATGCGTACGTAAGTGGGGAGTAGAGTTTAACTTTTGCAACACTGCTACAATATGGAAGAAAAACTATTCTTAAGTAGCCTCTTCGAACCGTTGACCATGTAGTTGATAAATCACGACGTCTAATTGCCCAATTTAAATTGAATGATCGGAATTAGGTGGATTTAATATGGCCACACAACTACATAAACAGCTGAGGCCGATGTGGGGAGTAAGGAAGGAGTACGTGGGGAGTTGAAGCAAAGTTTTCTCAACAAAGGTGCAGGACATAGAAAAAAACCTAAGTAAAATGTCGTCAAGCTTTATTCCTATTTCATTCGTTTACAAATAAATTCCTTGGCGTGACTCAAGCGTTAGCCATTTTCAAATAATTTAATTTAATGTGACTGGACCCTCACAGAACCCCAAAGATATACTGCATTCAAAAGCGGGGAGTTATGCGTACGTAAGTGGGGAGTAGAGTTTAACTTTTGCAACAGTGCTACAATATGGAAGAAAAACTATTTTTAAGTAGCCTCTTGGAACCCTTGACCATGTAGTTGATAAATCACGACGTCTAATTGCCCACTTTAAATTGAATGATCGGAATTAGGTGGATTTAATATGGCCACACAACTGCATAAACAGCTGAGGCCGATGTGGGGAGTAAGGAAGAAGTACGTGGGGAGTTGAAGCAAAGTTTTCTCAACAAAGGTGCAGGACATAGAAAAAAACCAAAGTAAAATGTCGTCAAGCCTTATTCCTATTTCATTCGTTTACAAATAAATTCCTTGGCGTGACTCAAGCGTTAGCCATTTTCAAATAATTTAATTTAATGTGACTGGACCCTCACAGAACCCCAAAGATATACTGCATTCAAAAGCGGGGAGTTATGCGTACGTAAGTGGGGAGTAGAGTTTAACTTTTGCAACACTGCTACAATATGGAAGAAAAACTATTTTTAAGTAGCCTCTTGGAACCCTTGACCATGTAGTTGATAAATCACGACGTCTAATTGCCCAATTTAAATTGAATGATCGGAATTAGGTGGATTTAATATGGCCACACAACTGCATAAACAGCTGAGGCCGATGTGGGGAGTAAGGAAGAAGTACGTGGGGAGTTGAAGCAAAGTTTTCTCAACAAAGGTGCAGGACATAGAAAAAAACCAAAGTAAAATGTCGTCAAGCCTTATTCCTATTTCATTCGTTTACAAATAAATTCCTTGGCGTGACTCAAGCGTTAGCCATTTTCAAATAATTTAATTTAATGTGACTGGACCCTCACAGAACCCCAAAGATATACTGCATTCAAAAGCGGGGAGTTATGCGTACGTAAGTGGGGAGTAGAGTTTAACTTTTGCAACAGTGCTACAATATGGAAGAAAAACTATTTTTAAGTAGCCTCTTGGAACCCTTGACCATGTAGTTGATAAATCACGACGTCTAATTGCCCAATTTAAATTGAATGATCGGAATTAGGTGGATTTAATATGGTCACACAACTGCATAAACAGCTGAGGCCGGTGTGGGGAGTAAGGAAGAAGTACGTGGGGAGTTGAAGCAAAGTTTTCTCAACAAAGGTGCAGGACATAGAAAAAAACCTAAGTAAAGTAAAATGTCAACCATTATTACTATTTCTTTTCTTAACACATAGATTCCTTGATGTGACTCAAGCGTTAGTCATTTTCAAATAATTTAATTTAATGTGACTGGACCCTCACAGAACCCCAAAGATATACTACATTCAAAAGCGGGGAGTTATGCGTACGTAAGTGGGGAGTAGAGTTTAACTTTTGCAACACTGCTACAATATGGAAGAAAAACTATTCTTAAGTAGCCTATTCGAACAGTTGACCATGTAGTTGATAAATCACGACGTCTAATTGCCCCAATTTAAATTGAATGATCGGAATTAGGTGGATTTAATATGGCCAAACAACTGCATAAATAACTGAGGCCGATGTGGGGAGTAAGGAAGTAGTACGTGGGGAGTTGAAGCAAAGTTTTCTCAACAAAGGTGCAGGACATAGAAAAAAACCTAAGTAAAATGTCGTCAAGCCTTATTCCTATTTCATTCGTTTACAAATAATTTCCTTGGCGTGACTCAAGCGTTAGCCATTTTCAAATAATTTTATTTAAATACCTCATTCATATTTCATGCTTTAAGAAAATAAATATTTGTCATCATCGAACTAAAAAGGGGAGTTAGTCACCCGTATGTGGGGAGTACAGTTCGACTATTTCAATAGTGCTTCCACGTTGAATCAAAACTATTCTTTAATCGCCTGAGTCGACCAATGGCCATCATGTAAGTGAACAATGAAGTCAATCACCAAGTCCAGTACAGTAATTAACATTGCATTCGTTTAATTTTGTGCTTTGTCAACTACATAAACCGCTAAAAAACATTTCACGCATATATGGGCACTTATGCATACATATGTGGGGAGTAATGGAAACTTTTTTAACAAAACTGCAGAAAACGTTAACACAATTACTAAAATGTGTAAACACATGATTTGTGTTTCATTTTTCCCAACAAATTTTCCCGTGTATTATCCATTCCAAATGAAGTAATTTGTTTGGATGTAGACTTAGTACAGGCAACATTCAAACCTCTGATGGTAAGTGGGGAGTTAGGTGTAACTACTTGTGGAGTGGAGTTGAAATTAATCAGTATTGTACAATGAATTAAAAGTTGTTAAATACGTCTACAATATTGAATTCTGTCACACATATGCTCCATACATTAACTGGGGACTAAACCAGTACTATGTGGGGGACTAGTGCTACCTTTTCCTATTTGCACTGCAATAACTAAAAAACATTTTAACCTGCTGTTGTAACCTGACATACAATTGCCAAAGGGTCGATTGTACGCTTGGGCTGACGAATTTCTTGTCGTCGACCACTTCTTCTCACTCTCGCATTGCTTGATAACGACCCACCACCACCACCAACCCAAATGGTTGCCGGAATCTCACTTTCCCCCTTCTCTGTCTTGACTTTCTCAGTTCGAAACCACCCAGGCCTCACTTTCCCCCTTTTATCTCTTCACTTTCTAACTCCGGCCGCAAGTTGGTATTTCCACCTTCTCTCTCTTCACTTCTCACTACGGAACGGACCTCCCCCCTTTTTTCTCTTCTCTTTCTCTCTCTAAAGGACATTTAATCTCATTTTTCTTTCCCTCTCAGCTGCACGTGCGAACAAAGATTTTCAGTTATTAAAAATTAAAAAAACTGCTGCCACGTAAGCTGTGTCAAAACCTTGTCAAAAAATTTTGTTGGAATATCATTATCCAAAAATGTTACCAAAAAACTGTGAGGGTGCAGGTAATGCTAATAAATTTCTGAAAAAAAAAATCATTTAACTAAAATTTTTAAAGAGAAAAAATCATTAATTAAGAAGATGGCTTTCAACTAATAATGATTTTGATAGTATCTTTAAATTTGAAAATAGAGAATATGTTACTATATAAGTGGATGACATACTAATGATTGATTTATGAAATTTGAGATATTATTTAGAATTAATTTTCTTCTAGGTGAAGCCAGTATGAATTTAGAAGTTAGAATCGAATCATATAACAAAGAGAGATAATATATTATTATCCTAATGCAATACATGAGAAACTTCTTAGGAAGTTTAGAATTGATAAACGAGTGAATATCCCTTACGATACTAATTCTGAATTAAAGAGAAATTGAGGAGAATTATTTTTCTCAAACTTACCTTAATATTCTAATTAGGAATATTGAGATGTGCTTATGAAGAGTTTAAATGGAATATGTCATTTTATTGAATATAGTGAGTTTTCCATTGTACTAGAAGGGTACAGTGATGCTAATTAAATCTCTGATTCAGACGAGACAAAATTCATTAGTGGTAATAAATTCACACTTAGGGGTAGTGTGATTCCTTGGAGATCAGCCAGACAAATGATATTATTAGATGAACAAATGAATTATGAGTATGTTGTTCATGAAATGGTTGATGGTGAAGCTGAGTAGTTGACGAACTTCTTAGCTAACATTCCATTAGGAATGAAAATACATTGTGATTGTCAATCGGCAGTAGCTACTGAAGAGTGAAACAATTTCCATTGAGTATGTGAAGTCAGAATGGAATCTAGCAGATCCTTTGACAAAATCCTAGGATGAAATATGATTATATAAACATCGAGGGGAGTGAGACTTGAGCCACTTGAAACAAACAAGTGATGGTAACCCAACCTTTGTGATTGGAGATCCCACGAATAAGGTTCATATGGGTAAGAACAAGTCACTTGTTAGTTCTGATAACACTAGATTAATTGATTGATTTTAAATCAATTATGTCCATTCCTATGGTGTGTGTGAAAGTGCTAAAGACTGCATTATTGAGAGTTTAAACTTTGTAATTAAAATTCCTTGAGGTGTAAGAATTTTAAACAAAGTTTTAATATTTTTCATATCCCTTATGGGTGGTGTATGATTTGCAGCATACACTTGATGAAATCACCTATATGAGTGTCGAGTGGGGCCGCTTGTATGAGATATTGGCATGATCTCTAGAGCACTCATGAATACCAGGCACGCATATGGCCTAATAGCGCAACACAGCGATAACAGCAAGAATTGTGGAGGTGTATTGTGATGATAAACCGCTAACACACATCAAGTGTTCTTGGTTCATATAGCTTGCTATACCAACTACACTGTGTGTTAAGTTTTTCAATCTAAGACTGGTTCATATAGCTTGCTATATCAACTCTAATGCATTACATCTTAGTTGAGACCCAAAATTTTCTTTCTTTCTTTCTATCTCTTATCTTTTGCAATATGTGGGGAATTGTTATATATTTATAATAATATTGCAAAAATAATAGTGTGATATATATGTGATATTAATGATTTTTTGATTGTAATCTTTGTATTAACTTAACATTTTGTTGGTAGTTCTATTTCCACATGCGATAATCGTGTAGGTTGCATTGGAACTTATGATGAAGTAGATTTAGATGCATAACAAAGATGATAAATGAATGGAAGGTGGAATGAGTTTGAGCTAGTAATTTAGAGTTTATGATTTTCTTCTATTTATGTTACATAAAATAGTTATGTAAAGATAATTGATTTTTTTTTACTTCTCCCTTTGAAAGTAGTACTTATCGTATATTTAAGCATTACACTACTCAATTTTCTTTAAAAAAAATTAAAAATTCATGTTTTCCATAAGTTTAGTGATGAACAACTTTTAATTTGAAACGAAGTTTTTTTTCTAATTATTTAATTTTTCTTCGTTAGTAAATTGTATTGGTCATTAGTAAATGTATTAGTCTGTGAATCTTTAATATACACGTATAAACAAAAACTTTACTATAAAATATGCGGGGACAGATAATATATTTTACGGTTTAAGTAATCATGTGTTTAAATTTGTACATCATTTGTTTGCTATTATCTATTTTTATTATGTTTTTAAATTATGATTTTGAAAATAAAAGTTTCGTATATATAGACAAAAAGTACATATTTTTTACACTTTTATTTAATGTTGAAAATAATTAATGATATGCAATATATGAATACAATTTTTGAATAAGTAAAATAATATATTCTTTTCTTTATTTTCAAGATTATTATCATTTGAAAGAAAAAAAGATATGATAGAAGGAATAATAGACAATGAGAGGATAAGGAACAACTTTTTTTGTGTGTTTTATTATTAATAGAAGAAGTCTTATTTATAGATACAATATGGTAAAATAATAATAAAAGAGTGATTAATGATAAAAAATAATTTTTGTGATTGATATATTATATGCAATCATTTGACATGTTATATAAATGGTAATTAATTTAATGTTGAACTCTTTTTTCTTTAAGATTGATTAACAAAAATAAAAAATAATTAATTAAATAGATGTAATTTTTTTCTCGTCACATATACAAAAACAAATCATATAAATTATATAAAAAATCATCAAACAATTATTCTACATGATAAAAATAAACAACACATAAAAATATTAAAAATAAGTAAAAAATGATAAAATGTGTGTCTTAAAAGCAATTTGATACACCATTAAATGAGAATGTTCAAACGAAAACAAGTGTATATATAATTAAAGGTCTGATAAGATGAAAAACACTTTGATATCTAAAAAAAAAAAAAGCAACTTTCAGATATCATAGTAGTCAAAGTGGTAAGAGATAACAAAAAATGTTTAAGCAAAACAAAAAGTTCTTAATGCGATATAAAAATTAAGTATCAAAGATAATAAAAAATATAAGTTTTTTATATTACTTACTAAATAAAAGGTTTATGTAATTGAACATTTGAAATTATGTGTCAAATATTTTCATTTGAAAAAAAAAATAATAAATAAAATATTAGAAAGGAGTAAAAATATTCAAATGTAAAAAATAGATTTATTTAATTGACCGTAATTAATAATACACTATTTAAATATAATTGTACAATATAAAGAAAAATAAGGGTTATAGAATTAAGAAATAAGATTATATATATATATATATATATATATATATATATATATATATTATTTAGGATAGTTAATAAACTGTGAGTACTTTAGTAATTCAAATGGGATGAGATGAGTATTAGGATGAGTATATGTTAAATAAATATATTTGTAATTCTTAAACTTTAACACAAGTTTAAATTTGTTTCTATTCCAAATTTCGATATAGATTATTTGTAAGCTTAAAATAAACAAATATAATTCTTTTAACCCAACTGAGTTTAATTTTATTTACATGTCAAGAGGTATTTTAGACTGATCTCTAAGATATTTACACCGTTTGACATATTCCAACTCAAATGTCAACTAAACATCGTTTAACATATAACAAAAAGTAATGTCATTAAGTAAAGATGACTATATATATTTTTTAAGTTTAAAGATAAAAAAAATCAAAGTTTGAAACAATTGTGAATTCTAATTACATACTACAAACATATTTAACCCTTAACTAATAATATTAAATTATTTTACTTATCCTTTTAAAATTAATTTATAAAAGTAAAATAATTAATTCGTAATTTATTTTATTTTATTTGCTCTTCACGTATACAAAACAAATAAATGTATGTATTATTTATTTAAAGACGAGAAGAGTGAGTTACTCTCTCAAAGAGAATAAAAAACATAATATTTAACTTTTATAAATAATGAATAAAAGGAACTAAAATTTTGTGTGGGGTGAAGAAAATATCTTTCTTAAAACTTTCAATATTTGTTTATTGGAGTATTTTGTTTAAAAGCATTAATTATTGCAATTAATGCCCTCTATTAATATTAAAGAGTTTAATAATGACATAAATTAGAAAGTATGTATTGGTACGCGGTTAGTTTTAAATGGTCGTTTGTATTCAACATTTAGTGAAAGTGCGAGGGACCACAGAATTAAACATCTCTGAGCAACTTCTGACAATGATAATCTGCACTTTCTAAGAAAACGATGTCGTAACGGGTTTTGATATCTCATATCTATCCTTATAAAAAAATTTATTTCTATTCTCATGGTCAGATTTAATGGATATTAAATTTTTATCTCATTTTTATCTTCAGCAAATAATGGGTATAATCTCATACACATACCTGTATCCATTCTCTTACTATTCCAATATTAATTTTAATTAATTTTTATAAAAAAAAAAATACGGTAAAAAAAACATAATATTATCAAATATTCAATATTAGACGATAGTTGTTTGTTCGATATCAAATATTTTAAAATAAATTATAATTGTTTACATTTTAAATTAGAATACCAAATAAATTTTCATCATAATACCAAAACATTTATTAAATTTACAAACTGCAAACATTAATGAAACCTAGTTGATAAAATTTAAAAATATAAAAGGAAAACAAATATTCAAATTAAAATATATTTTAAATGTTTGTTTACTTTAATTTTTAAAATTCTAATGAATCTCTTTTTTATACACTAATAAAAGTTACAATACATCATTTCATCAAAATGATGCAAAAAACAAATAATAAAATTTTAACATAGATCTTGTGTCTTTTGAACTTCAATGTATGTTGGATGGTGATAAGAAAAATATTCATGGCAATTACATTAAATTTTTATATTGTAGTAAATAAAATTTATTTATACAATTATAGTAAAATTTACAGTATGATTGATAAATGAGTTAGAAAATAAAAAATAATTAGATAAAATATATCGAAATAATATTTTACATGATAAAAATAAACAATAAATAAAAATATTAAAAAATTAACAAAAGTGTGTCTTAGAAGTAATTTGAGAGACTATTGAAAGAAATCGTACAAAGGAAAACAAATGTATAATTAAGGGTACGATAAGATGAAAAGTTTTCAAATACCTTAGAGATCTAAGAAAACTTTTCAAATATCAACATACATACTTAATACTCAATGGTTGAGAAATAACGAAAATTGTTTCACTGAAACAAAAGTTCTTCAAATGAAACAAAAATTAATAACAAGTAAATAATTTTTTTTATATTACCTATTAAATGAAAGATTTATGCTATTAAACACTTAAATTGAGAGTATTAGACATTTTAATGTGAAAGGAAAATATACAATAAATAAAAATATTAAAAAATAATAAAAATATTCAAATGTGAGACATAATTTTTTTTAATTCACATACATCATTTTAACATAATTACATAAATGTTATGATAAGATGAAAAATACATTAGAGATGCGAATGAGTTTCATGACAAACCAAATAATTAGAAGAAATAAAAAATAGAATATATATATATATATATATATATATATAGATGGTTACTTAATTAATTATGAATATTTAAATAATTTAAACGGAGACGAAGATATGGCGGGGAGGGGTATTTTGGCGGAGATATGTACATCCCATACCCAATTGAAAAAGTCGGGAATTTCTCATACTCATACCCAATCAATGCGAAAATTTCCCATCAAAACGAAGACGGATTCGGGTAATACCCACGACAGGGACGAAATTTATGTCATATCTAGGTTTAACACAAAATTTTGGCACATTTTGACACCGTTTAATTTTATTTTTATTTAGTGATAGCGCGTGGACCTATAGATTTAAACATCTCAAAGCAACTTTCTTCTTCCTTTTTAAACCATTTTTATTTCTAAGTTTTAACAAAATATATTACTATTTTTCTCGGTGTGCTTACGGAAAAAAGATATTTGAAATTAATTAATTAAAAAATAAAATTAAAAGTGGGAAAAAGGCTTTTTGTATATCTTTATTTTTTTTTTGGAAAATAGAAAAACAAACAATGGATAAGAGTGGTTAGTAGAATTGTTGAAATAAATTAGTGATTTGTAACATGATTTACCTTTATATTTATTTTTAATAGGGATAAAATAGAACATGAAAATATGTACAATGAAAAATGTTTTTACATATTTTATTAGGTTTACAATTATTATTATTATTATTATTATTAGTGAAAAAACAAGTATAAATATTTTAACGATTGTTAATTTTTATAATTATATAATATAGTTTTTTAAATATTAGAAATAGGGTCCGTAAATAGAAGGATATAAAGAGAATAAAAAAATGATGCAGAAACTATTACAAAAAAAATCGAATGTGTATGGATCCACGTTGATAAATTCTAATTTTGTATTCGAATTTAAATTATAAATATATTTAACTATTAATTTAATATTAAACTATTTTTATTTAATCTTTTAACATTAATTTATGAAAAGAAAAATATTTAATTAAATAGTTGTAATTTTTTTTTCTTTTTCGACTTTTAAAAATAATAAATAAAAGAAAACTAAAATTTTGTGGAAAGAAGAGAATAATCTTTCTTAAAACTTTAAATATTTGTTTTAATTGAGTATTAACTGCATAAAAATTTTATATTTGTATGCAGTTAATATTAAATGATAATTTATATTTAATATTTAATAAAAGCGCGTGAGACTAAGATAGTTAATATTAGATGGTTATTAATATTTAATATTTAATAAAAGCGTGTGGGACTATGATAGTTAATATTAAATGGTCATTTATATTTAGTATTTAGTGAAAGCGCTAAGATAGTTAATATTAAATGGTCATTTATATTTAATATTTAATGAAAGCGCATGGCACTAAGATAGTTAATATTAAATAGTCATTTATATTTAATATTTAATGAAAGTGCGTGGGATTAAGATAGTTAATATTAAATGGTGATTGTATTTTATTTGACGTTTCAAATATATTTCATGATAATATTTGAATTGTTTATACCATTTAAGATATTTTTGCTTCAATGTTAATTCAATTATTATCGTAAAATGAATTTAAAATGTCAAATAAATTTAATAAAATTTGGTAAAAATGACTAAATTTACACATTTATATTATAAAGATGAAAGACTAAATTAATATGAATTAATTCCAAAATTTATTTAAATTTTAATAACTAAAAACATATTTAACTCTTTCAAATTCACTTTATTTATACCGAGTCAGAGATATTGTGAGAAAAAATTGTGAAAATTTTGTTTTATAACATGATTGTCCTTTTACAAAATTGAAGGGTGTGTTCCGCATCCTCACTATAAAAGCTTCTGAAGTTTTTATCTTCAATGTGACCATTTCTCTTTCCTTCTTATCTGATATTTCATTTTCCAATCTGCACCTTCTTCTCAACCGTTAAACAATTGCGTGGGTTTTCCCTGCTGCAGAATGTCTTCTGCTCAGAATTATAGTTGTGTTCTTCCCGAGAATATGCTCATGGAAATTTTGTCATGGCTTCCGCCGAAGGATGTCGTGTGATTCAGATGCGTTTCAAAAGAGTGGAACCACCTTGTCTCTGATCCTGCATTCGTGAAACTTCATCTTCAAAGGTCTCCAAAAAACACTCACATCCTATTGACCTTTGTACAGGACAAGGATTATGCCGTAATTTGCCCTATACAAGATTTACTAGACAACCCATCATTCACCCTTGAAACTTTACATCGCAACAATCGCCCATTTACACTGTCTTGGGTGTCTGCAATGGCTTAGTATGCTTACAGCAGGATACTTATAATGGAGAGGGCTTTTCAGAATACTGGTTTCGGATTTGGAATCCGGCCATAAGGGTCATGTCTAAAGACTCTCCACATATTCGTCTTAGAATCAGCGATTATAAAGATGTTTCCTGGTTTAGGTTTGGGTTTGGATATGATGAATGGAGTGACACTTACCAAGTTGTGTTCTTGGATAATAATAAGAATGAATCGCAGACACTGGAGGTAAGAGTTTGGTCTTTAGGAGATACTTGTTGGAGGAATACGTTAACTTGTGACCCTGTTCCTACTGCTAGCTATGGAACTCCTCGATTTTTTGGAATTTTTATGAGTGGTACTTTAAACTGGTTAGCATTTCCCAAATCCTACTCTGATGATGATGTTAAAATGAATTAGCTTGAAATATTTTCTTACCATCTAAAGGATCAGACATGCAGATATTTTCCTATGCCTGATGGCATTTCAGAAGTCTATGTTTGTGGTCATGAGCTTGATGTTTTGAAGGGTTGTTTGTGTCTTTTTCATCATTATGAAGATAACTTCATTGTTTGGCTGAAGAGAGAGTTTAACGATGAAAAATCTTGGTCCAAGTTACTGACTTTTAGTTATCAGGAATATCTCAATGATTACTCTCCATTAGAGTTCTCGATTATCTATATTTGTGAGGATGATGAGGTTGTGCTGATTGCAGACACTTATATATTTGAACCGAGATTTATTCGGTACAACACCAGATATAGTAGAATAGATGGGGATGAACTCCGCAAGAATGACAAATGGTATCTTTTCTCTCATGAGTATGTTCACAGCTTGGTTTCTCCGTGTATGAATTAAGTTGTCTTAATTGATGTTGATAAGGCTATGACATATCATATGAGGTTAAGGATGATATGAAGTTTCGTAGTCTTTCTGGAAATGTATTATGAATTGTAGAATGCAAGTTGTCTTTCTGAATTATGTAATTCATGCTGTATTTTTAATTTTCCATTGCATAATTTATAATAATTTTTAAATTATGCAATACATGATTAAATCCACCATGAACAAATTAAGGATCACTTATAGAGTTCAGTGATATATTTTAATTTTGTGTCTTGAATTTAAAAATTAAAACATTTTTTTACCATTAATTTAATATTAAATTATTTATATTCATCCTTTTAAAATTAATTTATACAAACATAATTAATTAAATAGTTATATATATATATATATATATATATATATATATATATATATATATTATTTAAAGATGAGAAGATAACTCGAGGTAGAGTTACTTGGAAGAGAATAATGAACATGATATTTAACGTTTTAAAACAAAAAATAAAAAGGAAACCAAAATTTGGTAACGAAGAAAATATTCTTTCTTACAACTTTAAATATTTGTTTTAATTTAGTATTTCTTTAAAAGCATTATTTATTGCAATTGATGCACTCTATTCATATTAAAGGGTCATGACATAAATTAGAAAGTTTGTATTCATTGTTCTTAAACGTCTCAAAGCAGTTCCTTATAATGATATTCATTTTCCTTTTAAACCACTTTTAATTTCAAGTTTTAACAGAATTATTTTTTGTATCCGTGTGCTTATGAGAAAAAGATATTTGAAATGAATTAATTTGAAAAAATAAAACTGAAACTGGGAAAGAGATTTTTGTATCTTTTGAAGTGATTAGTAGAATATGGTATTGTGTTATTGGTGGCCTAAGTATATCTAGATGTACATAAGTCTAGACGGAGATATATCATGTAGTCTCGGTTTTCACTATGCTTATATTATTTGAATTATCATGTTTTATTTTTTTATTTTTATATTTTATTATTATTTTGTTAGATATTTTAGGTCTTTTTTAATAAAATTAGAAAAAATAAGTATTTGGTTTACATATTTAATATTTGACAAATAAGTAATAATATCGAAAAAATTAAGAAGAATATCAACAAAATTTAATTATCAAGTACAAATGTTTGGATGTTCTCTTCCTATAAGGATAATGTGATCTCGGCGAGGGAGTCTCGTACCTTGGGTTGATATATCTTCTAATTTGATATGTCGTCATGTCTTCTTCCGGAATGACTAGGGTGTCCCATATGGAGGGAGTGCCTGCAAAAACACTCTGACGCTGAAGTTAGAAACATGTTACAGATGGGGATACATAACAAAATTGATTCTTCTCACATACCTTATGAATAATGACTATATATAATACCAGGATGAGTCCTATTTATTAGGCCTAGGATTCCTCATATTATCTCCTTTTAGGATTTTCTAATGTGTTTACTTATCCTTATCTCCTCATATTATCTCCGTTTGTAGTGACTTTCATGTCCCTTACTTCGTGGTACAGGCTGAGGTACTAGGGGTGGTCATGGATTGAATTTTTAATGATCCAATCTACATCCATTTTAGATCCAAATAATTAGATCAAATTTTGGTATAATTACTCGTATAGTACCTAGTTTGGGGCTAGTGTGTCAAATAAGTACCCAGTTTAAAAAAAGTGTCAATTGCATCCTAACTTTTGAAAAAGTGCTTCAATTAGGTCCCTTTCAAACAGAGTTGACTAATGCCGTTAGTCAACGTGTCACGTGTCAGTATGTGGTTTTTTTTAATATTTTTAATTTTTTTAAAAATTTTTTAAAATTTTTTGAAAAAAAAATGCCATGTGTCAAATCCTTGTGTGTGACACGTGGCATTGTCAGTGCCACATGGCATTGTCACTATCAGATGTCATTGTGTTGATTTCGATTTATTCCCCATATATGTCTTTTTGTTTCAATTTAGTACCTAAGTATGTGTATCTGATTCAATTTTGTCCCAAATTTTTTTAATAATTAAAATGTTTTTGTAATCCATTTTTTATATGATTAAAAATAATTAAGTATAAATATTTTTACAAAATTAAGTACTAATATTTATATTGTTTCTCTCAATTTCACACCAAATTTATTATTTGTATAAATGTTATACAAATATTTTTTATTAAAAACGAATTTTTAACATATTACTTTATTAATTACTTTTTTATTAAGTACTCATGTTATATATTCTTTTACTAATTTTAAACCAAAATTTCTATTGGTATGAATGTTATACTAATTTTTTTTTATTAAAAATGACTTAATAAAATGACTTTTACCACTAAATTTTAATATAAATATCAAATACTTAATTTTTGTAAAACTTTTATACTTAATTACTTTTAATTTTATAAAAAATGGATTTTAATTATTAAAAAATATTAGGTCAAAATTGAATCAGATACACATAAGTAGGAACTAAATTGAAACAAAAAAATATATATGGGGACCAAATCGAAATTAACACAATGGCATCTGATAGTGATACTGACACGTGGCATTGCAATGTCACGTGGCACTAACAATGCCACGTGTCACACACACGGACTTGACACGTGGCATTTTTTTTAATATTTTTTTTCAAAAAATTCTAAAAAATTTTAAAAAATTAAAAAAAAATCACATACTGACACGTGGCACGTTGACTAACGGCGTTAGTCAACTCTGTCTGAAAGAGACCTAATTGAAGCACTTTTTCAAAAGTTGGGATGCAATTGACACTTTTTTAAAACCAGGTACCTATTTGACACACTAGGCCTAAACTGGGTACTATACGAGTAATTATACCTAATTTTTATCTAAATCCATTTTTTTAGCAAAATTAGTTTGAATTTTCTTAAAATTCAAATCCAAATATTTGGATCAAGATTTAAATCCAGTCCAAATATTTGAATCAAGTTCAAAATCTAGAATCTATTTTTTGTAAAAAAAATTTAAATTGAATTTTTAAAATTTGTGTCCTTAAGGTCGACTCGATACAATTTGGCTAGAGTTGTCAATTTAGTCCAACCCCCACGTGGGCTAGGGCCAAAAAAGCCCACAGGGCAAAAAAGCCCCCATTAAAGAAGTCTGTAGGGCCAAAACCCACACAAAAACCTTATGGGTCAAGGCCCGCCCATAAACTTTCTTCTTAAACATGAAAAATATATTATTAAACTTTCTATCGCAGCTCAAGGTCAACAGGTCTAGTCGTCGTGCTGACCCGACCTCACATAGTCGGGTCATCGGGTCCAGCTAACCCGTAAGGGTCACCGACCCTACCCGGTCCATACGAGTCGTTGGGCCGACTCAGCCTCCCCAGGGATTGGGTCAACTCAGCCTGTCCAGGTCATTGGGTCGACTTAGCCTGTCCGAGTCGTCGGGCCTGCCCAGTCCGTATAGGTCGTTGGACACAACCTGTTTGAGTTGTCGGGTCAGACCAACCCCTCCGGGTCTTCGGGCTCTCCTGGCTCGTTCAGTTCATCGGGCCCGTCTGACTTTTTTGGGTCGTCGAGCCTGATCGACTCGTCCAGGTCTTCGAATTTGCCCAGCCTGTTCGTGTCTTTGGGCCCGCCCGACCCGTTCAGTTTGTCGGACCCACCCGACCTTCATGATTGTCGGGCCTGCTCGGTTCGTATAGGTCATCAAGTAAGGCCCATCCAAGTCTGGATTTAGCCTAATCCATTTGAACCTTTAGCCTAACCCAACAAAAAATTTAAATTGAAATTTTGGATTGGATTTTTTGGATTATCCGTATTTGAAAATCTTGATTTAGAGAATGGAATACAATTCATAAAATATATAAAATGTAGATTAGATTGAAATCCAGATCCATTAAAATTGATTTTAAATGATTGGATTAGAGCAAAAGTGGATCAGATCAAGAAAATTAGATTTTTTGCCCACCCCTAGTACTAATCCTCGGGTCTTCAATGTGCATTGGCTGACATGTTCTCATCCATGGGTCTTCAATGTGCATTATTTGAGGTATCCTAGATGTTGACCTAGGTGTCCTCATCCAACCACTATACTATAGTGTAAGTTAGTGCATCCTCCTCTTTGACTCACATGGATATGCATGTCGAGGTGTCCTCTTTAACTAATGTGGGTGTGCAGGCCGATGTGTCTTCTTCCTTGGATCACTAGTACATTAACCCAGGGTCGAAGAATTCTAGCTAAGAGGAGTCATGCACAATCAAATTATAAATAGATCATTAAATTATAATATTATTGTTTATTTGATAAAAAAATGTGTAATCCTAATTTATATTAAAAAGTCTAATAATGACATAAATTAAAATTTTTGTATTTCTTTGTAGTTAATGTTAAATGGTCATTTTATTTAAAATTTAACGATAACGTGTGAGACCTACAAATTTAAACATCTCAAAGTGTGTGGATCTACATTCTCTTTATAAAAGAGTTTGCAAGATAATATAATATCTGTGATGAAAAATTGGTACCCGTAGGTAGCATGTATTTTTAATATCCGTCTACAAATGAATCAGGTACAAGTATCATTTTATCCATACCACGGGTATCCATTACATGCAAAAAATTCAAATTCAAATTTAATTTATATTTTATTAAGTTAAATTTAATTAAAATTAAAATTTAATTTATATTTTATTAGTTTAAATTTAATTAAAATAAAAATTTAATTCATATTTTATTTTATTTTTTAATTTAAATTTTATTTTAAAAACTTATAAAATATATTTTTTAAAATATCCGTGAGAATCAACGGGTAGCCGCAAGTTTTATAAAACCCACAAGTATTTTTTAAACAGGTATCCAACAAGTAATGAGATAGGTAATGAATGGATCTTTTTGTTACGAGTCGAGTTGTGGGTAGGCATTATTCGTGTCCGACTTGACCTGTTTCCGTCACTTGTAACATAAAACATCTTTTCATCTTTAATGTGACCATTTCTCTTTCCCTCTTCTATGTTACTTCATTCTCCAATATGTAATGTGTGTTTAGGGATGACAACGGGTTAGGTCAGGCACAAATAGTGCCTACCTGCAACTCGACCTACAATTGGAAAATCTACTTATTATCCGTCACGTACACATTTAAAAAATACCTACGGAATAAACCCTACTCATGGATACTCTCAAATATTTAAAAAATGTTTTATAAATTAAAAAATATATATAAAAAGTATAAAATTAAATATAAATTAAATTTTAATTTTAATTAACTTTAATGTAATAAAATATATATTAAATTTTAATTTTAATTAAATTTAAGGCTTAATTACTATTTTAGTCCTCTAATTTGTTAGCAAATTTCAAAATGATCCTTCTATTATTCAGAGTCTCAATTTAGTCCTCAAATTATTAAAAGTGACTCAATTTAGTCCTCAAAGTTAACAGCGTCAAAATGAATAACGGAACAGTGACATGGCTGTTTTACTCTGTCTCACTTCGAATTACGTGGCCCGTTACACTGTACTTATGTGGAAAGTGAATTGGGTTGAATGTAATTAGGGTTACTAATATTGGAATTGGGATCAAGGGTGAAAAAGATTTGTCGAGACATTGCGTTGGTGTGAGGAATTGGGATCATCATCAATTTCGTTCTTGGGGTTATCATCTGTAATCGAAATCGTGGAGCATATTCCAGGTGAGTTGTGCTTCGAATTTTATGACTTGCGTTTTAGGGTTTTGTGGATTTTGGGTATAGGGTATAGGATTTTGATTTTGATTTAGGGGGTTTTGGGTACAACAACCTCTCCACATTGACAAATGGGAGATACACCCAACCCTTCCACCCACCACCAAAAGAAGACACACCACGAATTTCATTGTGTGAACAAGTGCAAGACTTATAGGAGTTGGCTTCGGACATGTCTCTCAACAACAAAATCTGGGGCCAAAATAATTAGAAGAATGTTGTGCAGCAACGTAGCGGAGGAGAAGAATGAATTTAGGATGCTGGGAAAAATTTAGGGTTTCATGATACCCATTTCTAAACAAAGTTAAACCTTTTCAACATATGCCACGTCAATTGCTCTTGCCTCTTAAAAATGTTGACACGTATCAGTACAATTGTGCCACCTCACTACTGTTTGAACGACGTTTGTTTAAATTAAACGGAGAGGACTAAATTGAGTCACTCTTCAAAACTTGAGGACTAAATTGAGACTCCGAATAATAGAAGAACCATTTTGAAATTTGCTAACAAATTAGAGGACTAAAACAGTAATTAAGCCTAAATTTAACTTAATAAAATATAAAGTAATTTTCAATTTTAATTTTTTTATGGGTAAGGGATAACCACAGATACAGATAGTATGAACCCCATGCTCGACCCATTTATGAACAGGTACCAAAATACATGTTATACGTGAATAATAAATACTTGTGATTACCAACTATTTGTAGTAAATTTTATCTGCGGATTCCTGCGAACACAAGTATTTTTGTCATCCCTGTGTGGGTTTTTCCCTTCTGCACAATTAGGAACGACAAATAAACTTGCCCCTTTGGGTATTGCCCAAACCCATCCCCATTTTGACGAGGATTCTCCGCTTTGACCGGGTGTGGCATGGGTATAAAGACTACCCGAAATTTTTAATTGGATATGGGGATGTACATATATGTGCCTTATCCCTGTCCTCATACCTGCCATAATTAGGGATGGCAACAAAGTGGGGTGGGGACGAGTTTCGCTATCCCATACCCATTCCCATCGAAAAAATGGATCCCCATTCCTAAACCCAACGGATATCAAACATTTGTCACATCTCCATTCCCACCGGGTAACGGGTATATACTTTTTGGGTATTTGGCTCCCTTCCTATGTGGAGAAAAGGCCCAAAACTTGAAAAGCCCATGTCTCACTTAACCTAGTGGAGAGGGGCTATAAAATAAAGAGAGAGATAGAATAATAGAGTCAGAACACACTGAAAGTCCTAACTCATAGAGGGAGAGGTAGAGGGAAAATTCTGTTCACGTTTTTCATAGAGCTGTCGCCGTAAATTCGGCACTGCGGGTTCGTTCACCATTGGATCGCGCTGAAATTTTTACAGCAGGTTCAGGTTTCATTGCTCTTCAATCTAACCGGTTGGATCGTTGATATGAGATCTTAGTTGGGAGATATTAATTTCGCACTGCAGTAGTGATTTTTAGAGGTTTTCCTCTCTTGTTCTTCTCTATTTGAAGCTTTGTTGCTTTGTTATTTGGTTGGGTGTTGGCACTAATTTGTGCTATTGATTGAGACTCTTTTGTACTCTTGTTGATCATAGTGAAGCTATTTCTTTGGTCTGGACGACTCGTGATTTTTACCCTTGATTTGAGGGGTTTTCCATGTTAAAAATCTTGGTGCCTTTATTTGTGCTTTTGGTGATTTATTATTGCTGCTCTTTGATTATTTCTCCTCATAGATTCTTGCAAGTTAGGGGAAATTATATCCGCTGCATTCTCTGGTATATTGTTTATGTTATTGTTTTCCCCATCAGAGTGGCATCAGAGCTCTTGGTTGGGCTATATTTACTTGTTTGAATGATGGAGGCAAATGCAAAGATGGTCGCTTTGAATGGTGCAAATTATCATTTGTGGAAGGGCAAGATGAAAGATTTATTATTTGTCAAGAAATTGCATCTTCCGGTCTTTACTACACAGAAGCCAAATTCTATGTCTGAAGAAGAATGGGACTTTGAGCACCAACAGGTATGTGGTTTTATTCGGCAATATGTTGAAGATAATGTTTATAATCATATTGCTAATGAGACACATGCCAGAGCTTTGTGGGAGAAGATTGAGTCTTTGTATGCTTCTAAGTCGGGCAATAATAAATTGTATTTGTTAAATTGCTTGATGAATTTGAGGTATAGGGAGAATTCTTCTATTTCTGATCACTTAAATGAGTTTCAAGGGCTCCTAGATCAATTGTCAGGAATGAGCATAAAGTTTGATGACGAAGTTAAGGGATTATGGTTGCTTAATACTCTACCAGAGTCTTGGGAGGTATTTCGGGTTTCAATTACGAACTCTGCCTCGAATGGTGTTGTTTCTTTTCAGATGGCAAAAAGCGGTGCTCTTAATGAAGAGATGAGAAGGAAGGCACATGGTTCTTCATCTCAGTCTGAGATGCTTGTTACAGAAGCTAGGGGGAGAAGTCAGAAAAAGGAACATAAAGGTGGTAGAGAGAAGAGTAGGAGCAATCCAAGTTAAGATACAAGAATTTAGAGTGCCATTTTTGTCATAAAACTGGGCACATTCAAAAATACTGTTTTAAGTGGAAAAAGGAGAACAAAGACAAGAAGGGCAAACAAAGAGAGAATGACCATGATGATGATGATCGTGTCACTACTGCTACAGATTGTGATCTTGTTCTTCTTCGTGACTTTGAGTCCGTTAATCTTGTATCTGATGAGAGCATGTGGATTATTGATAGTGGTGCTACACTGCATGTTACACCTAGGAAGGAGTTCTTCACATCTTACACTCCTGGTGATTTTGGAGTGTTGAAGATGGGTAATGATGGTGAGTCTAAAGTGATTGTTGTTAGTGATGTTTGCCTGCAAACCAACATGAGAGTGCAGTTGTTGCTTAAAGAAGTCAAACATGCTCCGGATGTCCGTTTTAATTTAATCTCTGTGCAGTTGCTTGATGATTGTGGTTATGACAATCACTTTGGTTCTAGTAAATGGAAGCTCACTAAAGGTAACTTGGTTATGGCCAGAGGGGAGAAACAATCTAAATTGTACTGGACTAAAGCTTTGGTTGCTAAAGACAGTGTGAATGCTATGTATATGGAGGCATCTTTGTGGCACTGGAGGCTTGGTCATATAAGTGAGAAAAGGGCTTAACTACTTAGCTAAAAAGGATGTGCTTATGGGATTGAGGAATGCAGAATTGGAGAAATGTTCTCATTGCATGGCTGATAAACAAACCAGAGTATCTTTTAAGAAACATCCTCCCTCAAGGAAGTCAGAATTGCTTGAATTGGTGCATTCTGATGTTTGCGGCCCATTAAAGGTAAATTCGTTTAGTGGTGCACTTTACTTTGTTACTTTTATTGATGATTGTTCCAGGAAGCTATAGGTCTATGCTCTTCAGCGGAAAGGTCAAGTACTTGAAAAGTTCAAAGAATTTCATGCTATGGTTGAGAGGCAATCAGGCAAGAAGCTGAAATGCATCCGTAGTGATAATGGTGGTGAGTACCGTGGACCTTTCGATGTTTATTGCAGGCAGCATGGTATTAGACACAAGAAGACTCCTCCTAAAACTCCTCAGTTGAATGGTCTAGCGGAGAGGATGAACAAGACCTTGGTTGAAAGGGTTACATGTATGCTTTCAGAAGCAAAGTTGCCTAAGCACTTTTGGGGAGAGGCATTGCTTGCGGCTGTGCATGTTATTAATCTCAGTCCCGCAGTTGCTTTGAATACTGAGGTGCCAGAAAAAAAATTGGTTTGGTAAGGATGTTAGCTATGATCATTTGCGTGTCTTTGGTTGCAGGGCATTTGTTCATGTTCCTAAGGATGAAAGATACAAGTTAGATAAAAAGACAAGGCAATGTATTTTTATTGGCTATGGTGAGGATGAATTTGGCTACAGGTTTTATGATCCTGTTGAGAAGAAGCTTGTTAGAAGTCGTGATGTACAATTCATGGAAGACCAGACCATTGAAGACATTGATAAGGTGGAGAAGACCACACCCGAGAAAGATAGTAATCTCACTGATGGTAATCCGATGAGGTTGCCCGCTCACAATTTGGAGAATGTTGAAACGGAAGCTCAAGACAATGAGCAACATGGTGATGTTGATGATCAACCGTTTGGAAGTGGAGTAGAGGTTCCAATTGATGATGCTCAAGAGGAACATGATGATATGATCTTGGTGATATATCTGAATCACCTCAAGTCCAACTCAGGAGGTCTAATAGACAGAAACAACCTTCTACAAGGTATTCTTGTGATGAGTACATAACCTTGACTGACAGTGGAGAACCTGAGTGTTTTGAAAAGGCAAAGTTCGTTGCTATTACTGAAGCATGCAAGGAGTTGTTATGGTTGAAGAAATTCTTGCAAGAGCTTGGTTTTAGGCAATATAACTATTCATTGTTCGTTGATAGCCAAAGTGCTATCCATCTTGGTAAGAATCCAACTTTTCATTCTAGATCCAAACATATTGATGTGAGGTATCATTGGATACGTGATGCTTTGGATGCTAAGTTGTTGGAGTTGGAAAAAGTTCATACAGATGATAATGGTGCTGATATGATGACTAAAGCATTGCCAAGAGGGAAGTTTGAAGTTTGTTGTGAGATCGCTGGTTTGGTGGTTATCTCCACATAGTTGTGAGGGGGAGATTTGTTGGGTATTGGGCTCCCTTCCTATGTGGAGAAAAGGCCTAAAACTTGAAAAGCCGATGTCTCACTTAACCTAGTGGAGAGGGGCTATAAAATAAAGAGAGAGACAGAACAATAGAGTCAGAACACACTGAAAGCCCGAACACATAGAGAGAGAGGTAGAGGGAAAATTTTGTTCACGTTTTTCATAGAGTTGTCGCCGTAAATTCAGCACTGCGGGTTCGTTCACCGTTGGATTGCGCTGAAAGTTTTACAGCAGGTTCGGGACTCATTGCTCTTCAATCTGACCGGTGGGATCGTTGATACGAGATCTGAGTTAGGAGATATTAATTTCGCACTGCAGTAGTGATTTTTAGAGGTTTTCCTCTCTTGTTCTTCTCTATTTGAAAGCTTTGTTGCTTTGTTATTTGGTTGGGTGTTGGCACTAATTTGTGCTATTGATTGAGACTCTTTTGTACTCTTGTTGATCATAGTGAAGCTATTTCTTTGGTCTAGATGACTCGTGGTTTTTATCCTTGATTTGAGGGGTTTTCCACGTTAAAAATCTTGGTGCCTTTATTTATGCTTTTGGTGATTTATTATTGCTGCTCTTTGATTATTGCTCCTCATAGTACTTGCAAGTTAGGGGAAATTATATCCGCTGCATTCTCTGGTATATTGTTTGTGTTATTGTTTTCCCCATCAATACTCGTACCAACTTTTTTACTACTTTAATATTAATTAATTGTTTTTTATAAAATAATAAAAAATTACGGCAGAGGAAAGATAATATTATCAAATATTCAATATTGAGATGAAGGTTGTTTCTTCAATATCAAATATTTATAAAGAAATTATATTATAATTGTATAGATTTCAAATTAAAATACCAAATCAAATTTCACGAGAACCAAAACATCTATTAAATTTGCAAACATTAATGAATTGTAGTTGATAAAATTTAATTTTTTTAAAAGAATATTAAAGGAAAATAAATATGCAAATTAAAAGATATGTTAAATGTATGTTTACTTCAATTTTTTAAATTCAAATGAATATCTTTTTTATACACTAATAAAAGTTATAATAAATCACTTGATCCAAATAACTTAAAGAACAAATATTAAACTAATAATAATAAAATTTTAACCTAGATATTGTATCTTTTGTCCTTCAATATATGTTGGATGGTGATAAAAATAAATTCATTGCAATTACATTAAAATTTTATGTTATAGTAAATAAAATTTATTTATACAATTATAGTGACAAAATCAAAGTATGACAAAATATAAAAAATAATTATATAAAATATATCAAAGTAGTATTTTACATTATAAAAATAAAAAACAAATAAAAATATTAAAAAATGATAAAATGTGTGTCTTAGAAACAATTTGAGAGACCATTGAATGAAATCGTACAAAGAAAAACAAATATATAATGAAAGGTATGATAAAATGAAAAATACTTTGAGATCTAAGAAAACTTTTCAAATATCAACCGACTCAATGGTTGAGAAATAACCAAAATTGTTTTAGCGAAACAAAATAATTCTTCAAATGAAGAAAAAATTAATAATAATAGAGTAAAAAATATAAAATTTTTATATTACATAATAAATAAAAAGTTTATGTTATTGAACACTTAAATTGAGAGTGTTAAATGTTCTCATGTGAAAAGAAAATATACAATAAATAAAAATATTAAAATAAATAGAAATATTCAAAAGTGAGACATAAAAAATATTTAATTGACATACATCATTTGAATATAATTGCATAAAGGTTATGATAAGATGAAAAATATATTGGAGATTTAAATGAAGTCAAATGAATTAGTATTTTTATTTGTTTATTATTTTTATCATGTATTGATATTTTTTATATAATTATTTTTATTTTCTAACTTATTTTCATACGTGTAATTTTATCACTATAATTGTATAGATAAATTTTATTTACTGTTATATAATAATTTAATATAATTGTCATGAATCTTTTTTATCACCATCCAACATATATTGAAATTCAAAAGATGAAATATCTTTGTTAAGTTTTAATTATTATTAGTTTAATCTTTGCTCTTTGTGTGATTTTGATAAAGTGATGTATTATAATTTTTAATAATGTACAAAAAAGAGAGATTTCATTAGAATTTGAAAAATTGAAGTAAACATACATTTAAAATATTTTTTTATGAATATTTAATAAATATTTTGACTCTCATGAAATTTTATTTTTTATTTTAATTTAAAATGCATATAATTATAATTTTTTTATAAATAGTTGATATTGAAGAAAATATAATACTCTCCCTTTAATATTAAATATTTGTTAATATTGTACTTTATTTACTGTAATTTTTTATTAATTTATAAAATTTAACTAATTGAGAAAGAGTAAGAAAGCGGATATGAGTATGGATATCAGTATATACATGTTACCTATGGGGATCGGGATGAGACAAAATTTTGATAGCGTTTGAGTTTGGGTACGAGAATGTGAATGAATTTGTTTTCATGTACAATAACAACTATAAGATAGCGAAATCCATTTTCGCCCCACTCTGTTGTCATCCTATACAATGTCTTCCTCTTCTCAGAATAGTTGTAAAAATTAAAAAAACAAATGCTGTTTTTTTTTTTAGAAAATAGAAAAAGAAACTATGTTTATTTTATTTAGAAAATAGAAAAAGAAACGATGGATAAGAGTGATTAGTAGAATGATGTAGTGTTAAAATTATTGCTTATATAAGTTTTTCAAAAATGGTTTTTTGACAAATAAATTTTTGACAAAATTACTAAATAGAAATTTTTTTTTATTTTTTTATGAAAGTTACAAAATTAAAATAATAAAGTTTTAGAATTTTTTTTTCTAAAAATATTGTTTGTAAAAACAAACTTTATCAAAATATTAAGTTTTTTTAATGTAGGAGTATTGGTTAAAATGTGTAGAAGGAATTGAGAATCCTATATGTATACTCATACCTCTATTTTTTTAGAAGGAAAATGAAGCTTTGACAAACAAATTTTTAACAAGGAAGGGCGTGGTCCGCATTCTCGCATTCTCTGTGACATCCCATTTTAGAAAGATTATACTACTAAATAAAATGTCACAAGATCATAATAACGATAAGCACTTAGGGAAATATAAAACGTAAGAAAGATAACTATTACAGTCATCCAGAAGTACTTAAAAGGAAACTTAGGCATACCACATAGTCCTAAGCAAAAAAGAATTTAAAAGAGTGCAACAGTTTTGCAAAAAGGTTGCCACTAAGGCAACTAATACAAAAGGCCTCATGGCCATGAAACTACTCCTAAGACATCCAGACAGGGAAATCTAGGTCGCACCGCTGCGTCTCCCGGATCCATCTCGAACCTCCCTCTCATCTGCTCCCACCAGAAGGTGATCATCGCAAAAGAGAAAACATAACAGAAACAACACAAAATGCAAGGGTAAGCTAGTGCAATTTAATCTTATCATAATATAAAGGAATAAGTGCATAAACATTCCCAGACATACAACACAGAGGCACATAATTCATGTTATGACAAGCAAGCAAGACACTATGACTCGATTATCCGGATACATATATTAAGATCGGATTCACTGGACGCTTGCACTTGTGGTGGCCTCTACTGCTCTGCAGAGCCATTGCCAATGGGTTTCACCCTACCACGCACAAGGTTAGCCTTTAAACGTCTAGGGCCATTATCTTGCCATAGACTAGGGCCTCCCGCTACTCTCACCACTTGGGTCAGTTTGCTCTACTTGAGACTCACTGACCCTTTAGAGCTTCGGGATGCAGTCCTTACTTGAATCCTTATCTTAATATATACACTACACGCCACCACGAGGTCTCCCCACGAGACTCAATGGAATTACGCCTATCTCACAATCAGAATCATGTTTCTCATACAATCCCCACCTCTTCTTGGTCATTCATCCAATTTTTCATGTTAAAACATCACAAAGCCACAAACTCATGATCAATTTCATACCAAGCATGCCAATTTCTTTCATAAAAATCCAAACACCCAAGTATAATCACGTACGTCATTTTTAGGAGGAAAAAGTCTAACCAATAAATGCAACAAATCATTCAAACAGTCAAGAAAACATGTCACACATTCGCAAACTCGCTCAGGCGAGAAGCTGGCCTCACTGAAACAGCGGATTCTCGCCCAGGCGAGACGCGCGACAGTGGAGGCTTCACGAATTCTCGCTCAGGCGAGGCCTTCTCGCCTGAGCGAGACTATGCGTCGCTCAAAACGGGAATGGGCCGCCTAGGCGAGTTCTCGTGGCAGTGAGCACTCTGATATACTCTCGCCTAGGCGAGACGAGCTCGCTTGGGCGAGAATAACAGATCTCACCACTGTCAGCACACAAGCAGCGGCGAGAATGGCTCACATCATCGACCAAGTACACATGCAACTAAATTTCATCCAACAAAAGCACACTATGCACGCATATAAACGTAAAAACGACCAAAAACAGCCAAGAATAGTTCGAGATCGATAAATCTAGCTTCCCTTACCTCTATATTGAGCACCAAAAGCAAACCGATCTGAACTAAGGGGTACTACAGCTCCAGGAATGAGCTGAAACATGGAGAAAGGGACAAAACGAAGTCAAGGAACTTAACCCCAACTTGACCCACGCGTTTTAAACAGAGTGAAGAGGAGAATGAACGAACCCTGAGCTCTAAAGGTCAGCTTACCTGGAAAAAGGGAGAGTTTTGCTAACTCAGAGACGTGAGGATGGAGAGCCCTAGCAGAGAACCTGGCTTGAGATGAAGAGAGGGAACAGAAGCTGGTTTCTGAAAATGGAATAGAAATGAAGGGGTTAGGGGTCCTACTGAAGGGCTGGCCTTGGGCCTCCGAAAAGGCCAGGCCCAAAACTTTATGAAACTGAGAAAGGGACTTACATTCTCTCTGTAAAGAGAAATGATAGTTTAATAAAGTTTTTTTTAATAAATTTTGATAAATTACCTATTTAGATAAAAATAACACTATTTTATTATTTAATTTTGGTTAAAAAATAAAAATAATTTTATTTTATTTTATTTTATTTTTATATATATGAAAACTTTGTCAAATTTGTTAAAATTTGTTTTGTCAAAAACATATTTTCCATCTATAAAAGCTTCTGAAGCATCCAACATCTTTTCATCTTGGATGTGACCATTTTTCTTTCCTTCTTATCTGTGAATTCATTCTCCGATCTCCACCTTTTTCTCAACAGTTAAAACCTTTGTGTGAAGTGGGTTTTCCCTCCTGCACAATGTTTTCTCCTCTGAATAGTTTACTTCTTCCCGAATATATGTTCATGGAAATTTTGTCATGGCTTCCGTTGAAGGATGTCGTGCAATTAAGATACGTTTCAAAAGTGTGGAACCACCTTGTCTCTATTCTGCATTCGAAACTGCATCTTCAACTATCTCCAAGAAACACTCACATCCTATTTCCGTATACAAGATTTACTAGACAACCCATCATCACCCTTAAAACTTTACATCACACCAATCGCCCATTCAATCGCAGTTACAGTGTCTTAGGTGTCTGCAACGGCTTAGTATGCTTACAAGATTCTTGTGTTGAAGATGGATTTGAAGAATACTGCGTTCGGATTTGGAATCCAGTCACAAGGATCATGTCTAAAGACTCCCCACATATTTGTCTTGAACGCAGCTATTATAAAAATGCTTCCTGGTTTATGTTTGGGTTTGGGTACGATGAATTGAGTGACACTTATCATGTTCTGTTCTTGGATAATAATAACAATGAATCGCAGAAACTGGAGGTAAGAGTTTGGTCTTTAGGGGATACTTGTTGGAGAAATACTTTAACTTGTGATGCTTTTCCCACCGTGATTGGGCGTGAAAGTCGTGGAACTTTTGGAACTTTTGTGAGTGGTACTTTAAACTGGTTAGCATTCCCCAAGTCCTACTCTGGTGATGTTAAAACGAATCAGCTTGAAATATTTTCTTACCATATAAAGAATGAGACATATGCAAATATTTTTCTATGCCTGATGGCATTTTAGAAATATATGTTTGTAATCCTGAACTTGAGGTTTTGAAGGGTTGTTTGTATCTTTCTCATCTTTATGAAGGTAGTTTTATTGTTTGGCTGAAGAGAGTTTAACGATAGAAAAATCTTAGTCCAAGTTACTGACTTTATGTTATGAGGATCATTATCTCAGTCATGGTTTTTCATTAGAGTCATCGATTATCTGTGTGTGAAGATGATGATGATGACGTTGTGCTGCTTGCAAACACATATATACATAAACCGACTTTATTCGGTACAACACCAGATATAATAGAATAGATGGGCGTGAACTTAACGAAACTGACAAATTGCATCTTTTCTCTTATGATTATGCTCAAAGCTTGGTTTCACCGCGGGTAGGAATTAGGTAGCCTTAGGTTTTCTTAGTTGATGTTGAGGAAAGCACCAACCATTTGTTTTTCTTCAATGCAAAACACTGCTATGAAGGTTTGGTAAATGTACTGTGTTGTCAAGTTAAGGAGATCATATCAAGTTTCACGGTTTTTCTGGAAACGTACTTGGAATTGTAGGAATTGTAGGATGTAAGATGTTTTTCTGAATTATATGCTACAATATCTTTAATTTTCGATTACATAATTTACAATAAGTTTTTAAATTATGCAATACTTAATGATTTCGACCCATATTGAGACTTGTTCTCATACCTTCTGTTAGAATAATGGTTCCTAACATTATTTGTTTAATGTTTGAATAACAATAAAATAAATATTTGGTGTGTTCCTCTTTCGTTCGTTTTAGAATTTTGTTTGAATCAAGTGTACTCTAAGAATGTTGTGGATGTAATCAGTTTCCAGCTTCAATCAAATAGAGATTTCACAAGACAATGCAGCCAAGAGGAACACATAAGACATATATATTAAAGAAAAAGAAGAAAAACATGATGAATAGAGATGATTTATGATAGTTTATAATTATATGGATGAAAATTAGTGCTTTTGTGATGTGTTCTTCTTATATAGTTATTTTTAATGTTAGTATTGTTTAAAATGTAATATAAAAAGTGCAGCAGAATCCCATTATATACTCATGCCTCTACTTCTTAGAAAATAATAAAAAACAATTCCATACAAAAGCATAAAATTTAATGGATGGTTTATCTACCATAGCAGCAAGATTGGCTGCCATGAACCAATGGCTGAATTAGCCTGTATCACATAGGGCAAAACATGGAACCTGAAACTGTGCCCATATGAATCTAACAGAGGCCCATAAGGGCCCACATAAGCCCAATACAAGATCCAACTCATAACTTAAAACTAACTTAATTAATTGTCTATAAATAAGAGTGAATCTCAACAATTAAAGGTACACAATTCATTAATGTTAAGATTGAGACACTAGTGTAAAAAGAGACTTTCACGACGTCAAATAAAGATAGTTAAAAAATCAATGTTGTAAAAAAAACACAGTGGATTTTGCAATTTCTATTAACTTTTTAACAACGGTTATATAGACAATTGTCATTAAAAGTGGGAACAGGCAAGAAATAACAACGATTATATAAAGAGCCGCCGTTAAAAGTGAAGTGCTTTCACACAAAAAGAAGCGCGAGTTTCTTTTCCCTGTGTGACTTTCATTTTAGGTTTTCGACTTCCCCTGCAATTTTGTTTTTTCTTTCCCTTACATTTTCGCATATGTCAGTGAACCTCTGTGAGTCTCCTCTAGGGTCGCTCCTCTACTCGTGAAACTTTGCACCAATCACAAATCTCTCAGTGCAAACCTTTGCTAGTCGCGAAACAATGTCAATCTCGTCGCACACCGTGAATCTCTGTCGCACACCGCAAATCTCCGTCGTGATGGAAAACCAATGTCGTGAGGCTCCTTCATAAACACATTGCATCACTAGGCTCTTCCGCAAAACTTTCTACGTTGTGTTGAAAAACCCTCGCCGCGAGAGGTATTCTCCCATGTGCTCCAGGTTAGGTTTTTTTACCTATATTATTTTCTTTATTTAGGATAAGAGAAGTGAAATGTGGTAATTAAATCTTTTTTATCCTTTCATAGGAATGTGGACATGTTGAAGGTTAGTAGAACCCCTACTTCTAGTGGAGTTGATAAATTGTAGTTCGTTGCTCAAGCGCTTGGTGACATAGCATTCTCATATCATCTCAGTTACTCTAATAGAATGCCTTTCTCGGTGAATATTGAGTCGAGAATGTATCAAACAGCATAAACAACTAAATGCGTTCAAAATCTATAAAAAAAGTTAATAAAATTGGGTTAAAAGGACTATATTAATTCATTTTTAAAGTTTAGGGACCAAAATATATCAAAGTTTCGACCAGGGACGGATTCCAATTTTAGACCAAAGTTCAGGGACTAAAAACATACTTAACCCTTTTAATTATTTTCTATTTAAAAAATTTGACTATTAATTTTTTGTGTTGTATTTGCAAAAAATCATATTGTATATTTTTAGAAGGAGATATTATCCCTTTACATCAATTTTATACTTTTAGAAGTACGTGAAGTTTTAAAATACCGTAATACTCTCTCTTTCATGAAATCTTATCTTAATTTCTAAAATTTTAAATAATATTTTTCCTTTCGCTTATCTTTTAAGTCGTTTCAAATAATGTAATTTTCTATATATTTTCTCTTCGTCTCTTTTCTTTCTTTTTACCTTAATGGTATTCGATTTTCATTTCACATAATAGTTAAAATCCATGACTCAATGTTTGATGGAATATGAATTTCATATCTATTTTTGAACGTAGTTTATAAACATTGAAAAAATAATATCACCTTTCAATTTAGTGGATTTTAAGAGATGTATCATTATTAAATTTTTGAAGAAGATTATTATAGAAATTTGAAGGATAATAAATATGTGAAGACCCAATGAAAAGGCAAAACCTTATTATATAATATTTAAATAATGAATATGTTGGCTTGTTTATCATTCATCAATTTGGATGCAAACACACAGGCACTTCGGAGTTGACTGGTTCATCATCAGCATCCTCACTTTGGCTGTTTTCAGAATCCATTAAGGCTCCCTTTTGGAAGTAATCTGTTTTGAAATCGTAATCACCATCCATTGAAGCTTTCTTATTCTTTCTTCTTTTGTTCTTCTCTGCGCGCCTCAGTTTTGTATTAAGCATACCGTCCGCAGTGTATAATTTTTCATTTTGCCTACTTGCTGCATTGTTATCCTTCTTCTTTCCACCATCATCTTCCATGGCTTCATCCACCTCACCCACATTTCCGGGACCTTCCCCTTGGTTACCTGACTTGGTTTCTGTCTCATCCTACAAGAGAATGTTTTAATTAGTAAGTGTGAAAACACTAAAATTTCCAACATACGATTCATATCAACAATAGTCAATTATCTAAACGGTTTCAAGAAACAAACCTCCAACATCATTTCAGTAAGATTAAGAGGGTGACTTGAAGGAACTTCAACAACATTGAAGTCATCAACATATTTAAGGCTCCCAATATATGAAGATTCATTGTTGTAGACTTCATCAACGTTAAACTCTTTTGCAAATTCAGAAACTATCTTCGCCTCTGAAGGTTCACCTTGATCCCTATTTGGGGGCATGGTATAATACTGAATTTTACCTGAAACATACAAACAGAAAGAGAAATTTCTACGTAAAGTTCTTTCTCAATTTTAACTTCAAAACACAAAAAAGTAATTGGTTCTCTGATCATAATTTAAGAAATTCCATGCATGCGTACCCTCGTTCCAATCACGAAGAACGATTCTTGCAGTAGTAGCAACATCATGTATTCCACCCTCCTTGAGTTTGCGCTTCTCTTCAGCTACCTTCAGCAGAAAGTCGTCAACATCACCTACATTGAAACTACCAATTTTGTACAGAGTTACCCGCTACTCAGGCAGACAGAGCTTTAGAATTTCCTTCATTGCGTTGGCCAAGTTAAAAGTAAAGAAATAAGTCTTTCAATTTACTTAACAAGAGTCGGTACAACTTAAATCAGGATTTTCTATAAATAAAATAATTGTATCATGCAAACTTCTAAGCGTTTTGGAAATTAAAATTCTCATTACTAAATCAAGCATTAATTTATATCTAAATAAAATAAAAACAACCATAGAATTTTAAAAAAGCATAAAAGGAAGCTAACCCAATAGCCCATGCATAAAAAAAATCCAATGTTCTATAACATCACCTATCAAGTTGCATTTTTAAAACCTAACAAAACTCCATTTTATAACAAGGGTAAGTAACAAGATTTAACCAAAGGGTGCTATTATCACCGACATTCGGAGAATGGTTAGATCAAACCACACACAACCATATATTAAAATACAATGTACACACCCAGTGACCCACGGACTAACCTCATTCACACCATCATTGTTAACACAAAAGTAAAGGGAAGTTGTAAAGAGGGAACGATTCTGAAAATAATTGAATTTATAATTTAAAGTAATTCTATTTGAGAAAATGGAGGAAAAGGGGATAAGAAATTTACACAAAAATAACATGTTTAAAGACAAAAAGCACCCTTATATATATAGGCACTAGTCAAACCAAATACACCAAAAAATAGAAAATACTTCAAACTGTTGTAGAATTGAATAGAATTTCTTCAATGTCACAAGCTCATTTTCTTTTACTATTTTTTTCATGTAAAATACCTATAAATCTTCTACCATTCATTTCAAACTGAATTAATGCAAATAAACACCTGAATAACCAGATAATAAGGGAGGGGGGAAATGACTCGGTATACCAGGGCTAATTGGATCCTCTAAGTTCTCAATCCTCTTGCAATTTTTTAAGGCAATGGAAGCATCATTATGTTGAGACTTCAGCATAACAACACCAAGGCAATCTAGCAACTTAACATTTTTGTCCAATTGAACTTCTTGCATTGATCTTGTTAACCCCGGAGTAGAGCCAACATTGACAACATGAGACCTTTTTAAACTATTAATAAGACTACTCTTACCCACATTGGGCAAGCCAATCAAACCCACGGTTATTGACTTCTTGATCTGTCAAGACAAGGAAGCAAAACAACAACAAAATCAATTATCTATAATTAAAGGACAAAAGCAGAAAAAATAAAACAATTAATGTATAAGCAATAGACATTACAAAGACTAGAAAAACAACTACACATGGGAAAATAAAAAATAAGTCAAATGAAAATCCTCAAAAGATAGCAATGATAACCCATGAAGATGTGCACAAAAGCATATTCTTCCAACTTAAAATCCGTATATTTAGTTTTTACTATGTGATTGACCAAAAGTTGACACATTCATGCACAGGCAAACAAATGTCAGAGATCAGTGTCACCTAGATGACTAAAATAGACCGTGTGTGTGCATGATTTCAACTACGTGCAAACTTCCTTTTTTTTTGTAGAGTTAAATTTTAAATTAGACCTAAACAGACATTTCTATGGTTCTGATTCTAAAAATAAAATATATTTGGATAATTAAATCATGTTCAATAGATAAAATAGCACCAACACCACAATAGTAAGAAAAAACCCTATCTAACAGGATTGATACTTATCTTGCAATAGAAACTATGACTCAGAAAAAGGCATCAGCAATATAGAGAACACTAATGCCAACAATTCTCAAATCCCAACTAGAAGTGATATCATTTTAGGAGCAAGCACCATAGACATAGGATTTCGTAATAATTTAATTTCTGCTAACATATGAAAAAAATAGTTTGATCTACCACTTTATTTTTCTTTTTGAGCCGGAGCACAATACCCATCCATCTGTAAACATTGCTTCAAATTGACTCTAAATGTAAGAGACAGAGAAAATGAAAACCAACTCACTTAGGCTCTTCACTTCTTCCTAAATTTATGTAGTATGAATTATTTGCACAACCTTCTGATTTTATATTTGGTTCAACATTTAAGTTTGCCAATTTGACAACATTTAAGTTGGTTTTTCCAATAAAGATATCCTTTATTGTATAATTTTCATGTCAAGATGGTTTATCCAACGCACATTAGCAACACCATATATTTAAAATATCCCAGGCTAAATGCATGGAAACACATGCACAACCACACCCATACGCACCAAAAAAAGGATCAGCAGTGAATACATAAAGGTTTCTCAATAATATATCAGATAACAATTCCATGAAGGGAAGCACAATACAGAAACCAAAATTGTAACTCTGACAAATGATTCACAAGAAACTAATTCAGCACAAAATTTCATTATGAAGTTGCAATTTTACAAACACCCATCATTATTAAATTTGTTACCTCATGACTTCTTGAGTAATTCTTCAACAATTTGAGTAGAGTATCAGCTCCAAGACAATTACTTGATTTGGCTTTCTTAGAAGCTATCCTCCCTTTTGATCTTTGTTGTTGTGTGCTACACTTGAAGGCCACGGTAGGTAATTCTTCTCTAAGGTATTTAAGCCACTTTTCTAAAGCTTCTTCAAGCACAAGATCTATTATATGGGTCAAATGATTAGGCAGTGCAAAAATAAATATACCAAAATGGAGAAAGGAGACAAAAATGAAATGTGATCAGTAAACTACCAATTTTATTTAAAACCAAGACAAGACGTTTATTAGGACCCGATTTCATCACCATGTTTTCTATCTCAGGACAGCGAGTCCTCAAGGGGTTCCAGGCATCAAGGACCTCCAGTAAGACATCAGAGGCTTCAATGACCTTAAAAAGATCCTTGTAAAAGGCTCTATCTGAGCTATCTATGGAATAAGAAAACCAAAAATAACAATTTTCTGAACACAAGCAAGCAAGCACTTGAAAGGTCAAACTAACCAAACTGTCAACAAAGTACAAATAAATGCACACCTCTGGTCTTTGCAGCATTACCAAAATCATTAGTATTTTTATTAGAATCCTCTAGCAACTTAGAGTCATCTTCCTCCTCTAGCAAGCCCAATTTACTTTTATGAGCCTGAAAGAAGTAATGAATAGTAAGTTCCTAACTGCAAGGAAAACAGAAATCACAAAGGACTATTTTTTTCATAGCAACAGTCAATCTTCACTGATACAATAATACAAAAACATTTTAATATACCAACAGTCAAGCACCCTCATTATCTTCTATCATATATCTTTCTTCCTATCCATGAAGAACTTTCTACAGGAATAAGGTTTACATAAAACTTCTACCGATATTTTTTATTTATTCATTCATTTAGTTGATCATGTAACATAACAAATCATAATAAACATAATCAACCAACGATAGAAATAATTCATGAAATGGGAGTTAAATAATGATAAAACAATTACCCTCTCCTTGTGTTCGGCTTTCTTTTGCTCCAATTCCTCAATGGCCTTCGTTCTTCGAGCTTGAAGGGCTTTGAGTTCCTGTTCCTTAAAAGGCCAATTGTTGGGAATACCAGGATCCTTCTCAACTTTATTTTTCCACTCAGCCTAAGCTTCTTCGCTTCCTTCGCTTTTTTTTCTATTGTGCTCTTTCACCTTCCGTATCACCTAGTACTTCTTCTTCAACGAAACCCTCTTAATCTTACTCTCTATAACCAAAAAAATTCACAACAATAAGAACAAAATAAACAATTAAAATCATTGCACACTACTGATATCAAAGAACAAGGATTGGGTTTTCTTACTCTTGCTCTTCATCACCATGCTGTGTTCTCTACCTTAAGAGGAGAAAAAGAGATGAGAACGATAATCCACGTCGAAAGTAGTAGAAAACGGAGAGAAGAAGGGAAAAGATTTGAAGAGGCCCTGAAGCAAGCAAATAGAGAAGAGGGTGAAGGAGTTTGTTGTACATTGTTATCAAATTTTAGAAGGTAAAATTAGATAATCAACATATTAAATTTGATATTCAATAAATTTTGTTTTAGTATTCTAAAACAAATTTTTTATATCCTCATCTTTTAATTTGATATACTAAAATAATGAATTTTAATATGCCTAGATTTTTTTTATAAGAAAATATAATTACTTAAATATATTATAAAAAACTATAATGTAACAGAAAATTTAAGAGGTGTTTTCTTAGGCTAACTTAAGCTGAATTTGTTAATATTTTGAGCTTAAATAACATGTGTTTTTTGATAAATACTGGTTAGTAGTAAGGTTTCAATTTATAAAGTTTTTATTATTATAATTTAGTACATATTTAGCTTCTACAATTTAATTTTATTAGAATATAAAGTAATATATATCCAAAACTAAGATATCTAAACTAGCCTAAAAAGTGTGGGCAATCCAAAAGCGTATTTAAACCTAAAAATTGTATATATCCAACCTCTCTCACTACACTGCTTGAGAGAACACAAATTTTAACTCCCTCTCTTCCTTTAAGTTCTTCTTTGTTTAGGTTACACATTTGTGATAGTTTTAGGGTTCTATGAGTCAAGTGTTGACACAATATTAATAGTATTATACTGTAGTTATATGAATGAGTTCTTCCAATATTTGAAGGAGATAAAATTAATACATGATTTAACCAAAAAATTTCGATTGGTCTCAGAATAATATATTTTTTTCTTTATTTAATATTGCTGATTTGTTATTATTTTTAGAATTGAATAGATTTAATGGGTATTAAATGCTGTGGACTGTTTTTATTTTTCGAAATGTTGATATATATATATATTCTAAGCTGTGAATCGAAAAAGTTTCATATTTATGTATCTTCTATTTCGACGTATATTAGTAGAAGCATTATCTATTATATGTACATAATAAATATATAAATATATACGAATATGTGTGTGTTATGTTTGATAGCATATATTTAATGTTAGAATGATAACTATATAAAAAGAAATGACTGGGAGTGAAATCCATCAAACGTAACTATCAAATAATATTATAATCTTATTTGGAAATTTTAGGAAGTTTCGGTTATTTTTATTTTTTCATTCATAATATTATTATTAATAATATGATTACTAATGGTGATTAAATTAATAAATTAAATTATGTATAAATTCTATATATATATATATATATATATATATATATATATATTACAATAACTAATTATTTAATTTAATAACTAATTATACAATTGTATAAATATTTATATATAGATACTAATAATATGATTTTATACGATCAAATTCATGTTTTAAATATTAATTTAATTTTGTACAGTTTTAAAATATTTTGTATTTTGTATAAAATTCATTCTAGAAATTTTATTTTTTAGGACGAAAAATTTATTTATTAAGAGAATATGAGATCCAAAAAATTATAATAATTATAAAAATAAATAAATGTGATTAAAGAAATATTTAATGTAAAAGAAAAAATGGTTTAAAAATTATTTAATTAAAAAGATATTAGGTATATGTAGTTTAATATTATAAGATATTGTTAAAAGATGTTAAATATTTTTAAGTGACCATTAATTATTTAAAAATTAATTATTTAAAAAGTTATTATAAGAAACATAATGATTTATTATTTTAAAAGATTTATTTTATTAAAATGATGTTTTTGAATATGAATGGTAGGAGATTATTTTGAAGGATATATAAAGTAATTATTGCACTATAAATGAGTTATAAATGATGATTATTTGTTAAATGGATTTATTGAGAAGATATATTGTTATGTGGATGAATATGGTTATATACATGAGATTTAAAAAGATTTCCTAAGAATTAGAAAAAAAAGGTAGGAAAATATGTATATGATATTTTATAGTTATTAGAAAGACAACATAAATGCACTCCTCTAGTCTTTACATCTGTCAACACCCAAATTCGTCCAGATTATTAAAAAATTATTTCCAAAATATCCAAAAAAAATAAGTGGTAATAAATTGTCTTAAAAAATAATAAAATTGATTAAAAAGTTTTTCTTTAAATTTTTATTTTATTTTATTATATTTTTGTTTTTTGTTTTATTTTTAAATAATAAAAAAAAAGAGATTTTGTTTTCAAATTAAAGATTGAATTAAAATAAATTCATTTCTTTTTACGTTTTCTTTCTTTAATTAATTGAAATTTAAAAATTAAAACAAAAAAGGGAAAACGGTTTTGATTAATGGGAGGGAACAGTTGATGTTTTGTTAGCAGTGTAACTTCCATCAATTTTTAAAGAGCACATTATTAATATAGAGGGAGGAAATGCCATTTTGAGGGGAGAAAAGGAGAAGATTCACTGTAATAGGATCTTCTCACAATTTTCGTCCAAAAAAGTTTATCTCATATCAACATTAAGTTACTCATCTCCATTTCAATTCAATTGAGAGCCATAACCCAGAAAATAAACAATTAAAATCATTGCACACTACTGATATAAAAGAACAGGGATTGTGTTTTCTTACTCTTGTTCTTCATCACCATTTTGTGTTCTCTACCTTCATAAGAGAAAAAGAGATGAGAACGATACTCCACGTCAAAAGTAGTAGAAAACGGAGAGAAGAAGGTGAAGGAGTTTGTTGTATATTGTTATCAAATTTTAGAAGGTAAAATTAGATCATCAATATATATATTAAATTGATATTCAATAAAATTTGTTTTAGTATTCTAAAACAAATTTTTTATATCCTCATCTTTTAATTTGATATACTAAATTAATGAATTTTAATATGCCTAGATTTTTTTATAAGAAAATATAATTACTTAAATATATTATAAAAAAACTATAATGTCATAAAAAAATTTAAGAGGTGTTTTCTTAGGCTAACTTAAGCTGGATTTGTTAATATTTTGAGCTTAAATAACACGTGTTTTTTGATAAATACGAGTTAGTAGTAAGGTTTCAATTTATAAAGTTTTTATTCTTATAATTTAGTACATATTTAGAATCTACAATTTAATTTTATTAAAATATAAAGTCATATATATCCAAAACTAAGATATCTAAACTAGCCTAAAAAGTGTGGGCAATCCAAAAGCGTATTTAAACCTAAAAATTGTATATATCCAACCTCTCTGACTACACTGCTTGAAAAAACACAAATTTAAAATTGGTCCCTCTCTTCCTTTAAGTTCTTCTTTGTTTAGGTTATATATTTGTGATAGTTTTAGGGTTCTATGAGTCAAGTGTTGACACAGTATTAATAGTATTATACTGTAGTTATATGATTGAGTTCTTCAAATATTTGAAGGAGATAAAATTAATACATGATTTAACCAAAAAATTTTGATTGGTATAAGAATAATATTTTTTTTGTTTATTTAATATTGCTGATTTGTTATTATTTTTAGAATTGAATAGATTTAATGGGTATTAAATGTTATGGACTGTTTTTATTTTTCGAAATGTTGATATATATATATATATATATATATATATATATATATATATATATATATATATATATATATATATATATATATATATATATATATATATATATATTCTAAGCTGTGAATCGAAAAAGTTTCAGATTTATGTATCTTCTATTTCGGCGTATATTAGTAGAAGCATGATCCATTATATGTACATAATAAATATATAAATATATACGGATATGTTTCTGTTATGTTTTATAGCATATATTGAATGTTAGGGATGATAACTATATATACTGAAATGATTGAGAGTGAAATCCGTCAAACATAACTATCAAATAATATTATAATATTTTTTGGAAATTTTAGGAAGGTTCGGTTATTTTTATTTTTTCATTCATAATATTATTATTAATAATATGATTACTAATAGTGATTAAATTAATAAATAAAATTGTGTATAAATTATATATATATATATATATATATATATATATATATATATATATATATATATATATATATTACAATAATTAATTATTTAATTTAATAACTAATTATACAATTGTATAAATATTTATGTGTAAATACTAATAATACGATTTTATACGATCAAATTCATGTTTTAAAATATTAATTTAATTTTGTACAACTTTAAAATATTTTGTATAAAATTCATTCTAAAAATTTATTTTTTAGGACGAAAAATTTATTTGTTAAGAGAATATGAAATCCAAAAAATGATAATAATTTGAAAAATAAATAAACGAGATTAAATAAATATTTAAAGTAAAAAACAAAATGCACTACAAGAATCACACAATTTAGCTTCCGTTGAGCTGCGTCGGATTAGAGGTGAACATCATTAGAGTCGGTTAAAAAGCTTTTTAGTTGGCTTAACCGACACATGTTATATGAGTTTTATTTTATTGAATAAAAATGTTACGTGAGTGGGAAACAGCTAATATATGATGCGGTGTTTAACTTTCTATATCTAAAGCGTCGGTTTTAGGGACTCCATTATATATTTTAATATTTAATGTCTAAGGAAAATGAAAATATTGATTAAAAAAACAGTATATTTGTAAAACTTGAGGTTACAAGGAGGTTTCATTGTCTTAGCCATTTCACACCGTCCAATTGCTAACCCTAACCCATTTCGTTTAGTGCCAGAATTCGACTGAAGCTAAATAGCTTCATGAATCAACCTCTAAAATTTGGTGTTGGCCCCTGATGTGCTACCAATAAAAATCCCTAATGTACCCGGGACGTTGAAGGTTGGGAGCTAGTAACTCTGCTCATTCAAAAAGGCAGGTTTCGCTCTGCTCCGCTTCTTTTTTTCCCTTTTTTTCTCCAACCCTTTTTCTATTTCCCATTTCCCCTTTCTTTCCAACCCTGATTTCAATTTCCTTTGCCACATCGATGACTCCCAATGTAAAGCCCTAATTTTAGCTCCCTTTGTCACTGGTGACTCCCAAAACGGAGGTGTGGTAAGCAACATCTCTAAAGTTAAGCAAGTCATGTGCTTTTATTACTTTCCCCTTCGATGTCTCTCGCTCTCTCACCCAAACTTGTCATTTTTATAATTTAGTACATATTTAGCTTCAACAATTTAATTTTATTAAAATATAAAGTAATATATAACCAAAACTAAGATATCTAAACTAGCCTAAAAAGTGTGGGCAATCCAAAAGCATATTTAAACCTAAAAATTGTATATATCCAACCTCTCTCACTACACTGCTTGAAAAAACACAAATTTCAAATTGCTCCCTCAGTTCAAGCGAACTGAACTGCACTATTTTTTTTTCTAATAAACTGAATTGAACTGAACTGCACTATAATATGAACTGAACTGTTATAAACTGAACTGTTTTATGAACTGCACTACATTTGAGCTGAGCTGCACTATTTTTGAACTGAACTACACTATTTTTTAACTGAACTGCACTACTTTTGAACTTAACTACATTATTTTTGAACTGTTTTTGAACCAAATTGCATTGATTTTGAACTGAATTGCACTAATTTTGAACTGAATGACACTATTTTTGAACCGAATTGCACTGATTTTGAATCAATTGCTCTATTTTTAAACTAAAAAATAGTTTACCTGAACTGAATTTAACTAAATATTATTTTGTTATATCTAACTGCACTGAACTGAATTGTACGTGCAATATGAATTAAACTGACTACTATATACCATATCATATTTTTGAACTGTACTATTTTTGAACCGAACTACATTAATTTTGAATTGAACTATAATATTTTTGAATCGAAATGATTGTGAACGATTTTTGAGTTACTTAAATAACTTATTTAACTAAACATTGCATCTCAATTAAGAAACTAGGTAGTATTTACCCACTTCATTCAAAATATAGGTTCTCGTAAACAAAAAAAAAAAAGAAGACATAAAACTAAGTAAATAGTAAATAGGAAAAATTTATCTTTACTTAAAAATATAGATTTTCCTATAAACAACAAAATTAAAAAATTAATACATCTCCAAATATCTTGTTTGTGATTATGTGGTTTGTGGATTATCACGAAACCATTAAAGCATAGCTTAGAGACATTAAACTAAAAAGTTGTGCAAAAAAAAATATCAGTCACTTCCAAAAATGGTTTTTTTTTAGTCAGAGTTCATGTATCCATCTCTTAAAGAGGAAAAATAAAATCTACCAACCAAAGTGTAAGGAGAGAAGTGGGTTTTTTTATTTTTTTTAAGTATAGGCTTGAACTTCTCCACATCTAGGAGACTATTGATTTCTAAAAAGTTTTTTTAAAATAATTAAAATTAACTATTTTGTAAATTAATTTATGAAAATTTTATCAAGTTTTGAAAAGAAATAGTAGTGAAATTAAGTATCAATAAGTTATAAGAATGTTATCACATTTTTAACACAAGATAATTGGTTTCGATTTTTTTTTGTTCAACAACTTATACGGACACAAACAATTTTTTCCATGTAATATTATATTTTAATTTTTAATTTACATATACATAATTTAGTTTATACATAAATTTCATTTTTCTTAAAAATCTTATGAAAAAAAAAACACGAAATGGGATGTAGGGTTAATAAGTTAAGGATAAATGATGCGTGGTTTTAACTTTTTATTTTGGCCTCTTTGAAAAAAAATTATGCTAACTCTCATATTTGTGTCGTAGTACAGTGATGATCGAAAAAGACATGGGATTGGTACCATAAAAAAGAAGAATAAAACACACAGTTCACACAATTAATTGCACTGAAATACAAGAAGTTCAGTTTTTTTTAAACCAAACTACAAATAATACAGTACCGTTTTCATTGACAATAGTTTAATTCTTTTAGTATAATATAGTACAGATAACTTATAGTTTAGTGCAATTAGAATAACTTTGCCCAGCCCTAACATTTGTGATAGTTTTAGGGTTCTATGAGTCAAGTGTTGACACAATATTAATAGTATTATACTGTAGTTATATGAATGAGTTCTTCAAATATTTGAAGGAGATAAAACTAATACATGATTTAACCAAAAATTTTCGATTGGTATCAGAATAATATATTTTTTTTGTTTATTTAATGTTGCTGATTTGTTATTATTTTTAGAATTGAATAGATTTAATGGGTACTAAATGCTATGGACTGTTTTTATTTTTCGAAATGCTGATATATACGTATATTCTAAGCTGTGAGTCGGAAAAGTTTCAGATTTATGTATCTTCTATTTCGGCGTATATTAGTAGAAGCATGATCCATTATATGTACATAATAAATATATAAATATATAAATATATATGAATATGTTTCTGTTATGTTTTATAGCATATATTTAATGTTAGGGATGATAACTATATATACTGAAATGACTGGCAGTGAAATCCGTCAAATGTAACTATCAAATAATATTATAATATTATTTGGAAATTTTAGGAAGTTTCGGTTATTTTTATTTTTTCATTCATAATATTATTATTAATAATATGATTACTAATGGGGATTAAATTAATAAATAAAATTATGTATAAATTATATATATATAAAAATAAGAGATCCAAAAAATTATAATAATTATAAAAATAAATAAATGAGATTAAATAAATTATAATAATTATAAAAATATAATAATTATAAAAAATTATAATAATTATAAAAATTTGTTAAGAGAATAAGAGATCCAAAAAATTATAATAATTATAAAAATAAATAAATGAGATTAAATAAATATTTAAAGTAAAAGACAAAATGGTTTAAAATTTATTTAATTAAAATATATTTAGATATATGTCGTTAAATATTATGAGATATTGTTAAAAGATGTTAAATATTTTTAAGTGACCATTAATTATTTAAAACGTATTTATTTAGAAAGTTATTATAAGAAACATAATGGTTTATTATTTTAAAAGATTTGTTTTATTTAAATGATGTTTTAGAATATGAAAGATAAGAGATTATTTTGAAGGATATATAAAGTAATTATTGTACTATAAATGAGTTATAAATGATGATTATTTGTTAAAGGGATTTATTGAAAAGATATATTGTTACGTGGGTGAATATGGTTATATACATGAGATTTAAATAGATTTCCTAAGAAATGGAAAAAGAAAGGTAGGAAAATATGTATATGATATTATAGAGTTATTAGAAAGACAACATAAATGCACACCTCTGGTGTAAGGCCCAATTATTTCTGCCCATCTTATTGTAGAGGCTGCCCAATCTTTTGAGCCTAAATGGGGTTGGCCCAATTCAATTTCCGACCTAAGATACCCCAAAACCCTAACTTGTAACTATTCTTCGTAAAACAGATCCCACACATCTCTTAGAGCAGCTGTCGTCATCCCCTGCTAGGGTTTGGATTCGTCATAACTTAGCAAGCTCAGCCTCATTCTTCCGTTCCGCATAAATCCCTCCCAACTCAAGCTCTATGTTCATTTTGATTCTTCCGTATGTTCTCAGTTAGAGCTTTCTAATTAGCTCATTTTTGGAACTTGTCCCACTGTTTTTCAGCTCGCGAAATTGTCTCATGAGCTATTGTCCCTCACTGTTCGAGTATCAAAGCCTTAGCTAACGTTTCCAGGTACGGGAAGTTAGGGTTCGAGTTTAAGTTGTGTTTTTATGCCTGTTCTTGAACTTGCGAATTGTTTGTATGGGTTAATCATTGTTCTTGGGACGTGAAATGCTTTGTGTGATTGGCTGGGGTTGAAAGATACATCTGTTGTAGGTGAGACCAGGGCGAGAACTGATAATCTTGCCCAGGCGTGTCGGACTCGCCTAAGCGAGTTTGGCGGAGGCTCGCCCAAATCCTTTTTCGCGAAAGGTCGCCCAGGCGACCAACTTATTATTTTGAGCGAGCGAACCACTCGTCCAGGCGAGAGGGGTCTCGCTTAAGCGAGATCCCGCATTGGTTCCTGTTTCCTTTTCGAGACCCCGCCTAGGCGAAGGGGGCTCGCCTAAGCGAGACTATTTCGCCTGAGCGAGACCCTTCAGCCTGAGCGAGGGATTGGGCGAGACAATGGGTGATTTGGTTGCTTGGTTGTCCTTGGATGATTTGTAATATTTTGGCTATGCTTGATATGTTGAGATATATATGTATATATATATATTTATATATATATATATATATATATATATATATATATATATATATATATATATATATAATGGATTGCCATGTATGTGTGACATAATTCATTAATGGAATGATGGATATCGTGGAAGCTTGGCATGTGAAATTAATGAGTGAGTTGGAATGAATGGGACATGGTATTGATATGAGATGAGGCCCTATACTGATGGGGTGGTAATGACCAGTGGTATGGGTTCACATGTGATACGAATGAGGTGTTATTTTTCAGAGGTTGACATAGTATTAATATTATTATACTGTAGTTATATGAATGAGTTCTTTAAATATTTGAAGGACATAAAACTAATGCATGATTTAACCAAAAAAATTTGATTGGTCTCAGAATAATATATTTTTTTTTGTTTATTTAATGTTGTTGATTTGTTATTATTTTTAGAATTGAATAGATTTAATGAGTATTAAATGTTGTTGACTGTTTTTATTTTTCAAAATGTTGATATATATATATATATATATATATATATATATATATATATATATGTATATTCTAAGCTGTGAATCGAAAAAGTTTCAGATTTATGTATCTTCTATTTCGGCATATATTAGTAGAAGCATGATCCATTATATGTACATAATAAATATATAAATATATACGAATATGTTTCTGTTATGTTTTATAGCATATATTTAATGTTAGGGATGATAACTATATATACTGAAATGACTAGGAATGAAATCCGTCAAATGTAATTATCAAATAATATTATAATATTATTTAGAAATTTTAGGAAGTTTCGATTATTTTTATTTTTTCATTCATAATATTATTATTAATAATATGATTACTAATGGTGATTAAATTAATAAATAAAATTATGTATAAATTATATATATATATATATATATATATATATATATATATATATTTATATATTAGAATAACTAATTATTTAATTTAATAACTAATTATACAATTGTATAAATATTTATATATAGATACTAATAATATGATTTTATACGATCAAATTCATGTTTTAAAATATTAATTGAATTTTGTACAGTTTTAAAATATTTTGTATTTTGTATAAAATGCATTCTAGAAATTCCATTTTTTAGGGCGAAAAGTTTATTTGTTAAGAGAATATGAGATCCAAAAAATTATAATAATTATAAAAATAAATAAATAAGATTAAATAAATATTTAAAGTAAAAGACAAAATGGTTTAAAATTTATTTAATTAAAAATATATTAAATATATGTCGTTAAATATTATGAGATATTGTTAAAAGATGTTAAATATTTTTAAGTGACCATTAATTATTTAAAAAGTATTTATTTAGAAAGTTATTATAAGAAACGTAATGGTTTATTATTTTAAAAGATTTATTTTATTTAAATGATGTTTTAGAATATGAAAGATAATAAATTATTTTGAAGGATATGTAAAGTAATTGTTGCACTATAAATGAGTTATAAATGATGATTATTTGTTAAATGGATTCATTGAAAAGTTATATTGCTACGTGGGTGAATATGAGAATATGGTTATATACATGAGATTTAAAAAGATTTCCTAAAAAATAGAAAAAGAAAGGTAGGAAAATATGTATATGATATTTTAGAGTTATTAGAAAGACAACATAAATGCACACCTCTGGTCTTTGCAGCTGTCTACACCCAAATTCGTCCATGTTATTAAAAAATTATTTCCAAAATATCCAAAAAAATAAGTGGTAATAAATTGTCTTAAAAAATAATAAAATTCATTAAAAAGTTTTTCTTTAAATTTTTATTTTATTTTATTATTTTATTATTTTATTTTTAAATAATAATAAAAAAAAGAGATTTTGTTTTCAAATTAAAGATTGAATTAAAATAGATTCATTTGTTTTTATGTTTTCTTTATTTAATTAATTGAAATTTAAAAATTAAAAAAAAGGGAAAACGGTTTTGATTAATGGGAGGGAACAATTGATGTTTTGATAGCAGTAACTTCCATCAGTTTTTAAAGAACACGTTAATATAGAGGGAGGAAATGCCATTTTGAGGGGAGAAAAGGAGAAGATTCATTGTAATAGGATATTCTCACAATTTTGGTCCAAAAAAGTTCATCCTCATATCAACATTAATTTACTCATCTCCATTTCAATTCAATTGAGAGCCATAACCCAGAAAAAAGATTCAAAGGTGTATATCAAACAATTCAGCGGCAACGATAATTAAAGAACAAACACAAGGGAACGAAAAAGATTTGCGCATAGTAGGTTACAGAATTTTTGCTCAGTTTCGTATATTTTGGTAATATTATTTTCATCTCCAACTTTGAAGTTAATAAACCACAATCGAAACTGAAATTGGACCGGAAAGGAAGGGGTTTGAATAGAGAGAAAAAGGGTCACGGTGATGTGTGGTGTTGCGGAGTTGATGGTCTTTGGCGGCACGTTCTGATGGTGGATGTCTATGGCAATGACTTGATAACATCGGAGTAGCACGATGTTGACCAGGCGGAGGAGAGACGCAAACATGGAGGCCATGCTATGGTGCTCTGCGCATTTGTTGGCCGCGTCGCTGGCGACTTGGTAGTGAGTAGCGTCTATGGTTGGTGCAGCGTGAGGTAGAAGATGAAGTTGGGGAAGAAGAGTTTTAGGTGATGTGCTTTCTGGAAGAATAATTTGATTTAGGTTTAGGATATTGGGCAGATTCTTTAATTCTTCGTGCACCCCCAAAACTTAATTCACACACCTATGCAAATATGTTTTATAATTGGACCATTTGTTTTTATTTTCTTTACTTCATGCACTCCAAAATGTAATAACCCCACACCCGGTACATTTAGTTTTATTTCACCTTATGTACCCGCGTTTCACTAAGCACACACCTCACTCTTTAATTTCCTTTTTTAGGCTAGGATGTGTTTACTTTATGCACCATGTATTTCTTCTATGTGCACCTCATTCCTATGTGTGGAGTTTTTCTCATTGCACCCACATATTTACTTATGCAATTTCATTTTCTATTTCCAATTTTACCTTTTTATTTTATTAAATATCACATCTCAATCATATCATTTTCAAAAATAATAAAAAATATTTTAAATTGAAATAAAAATTAAAATAATTTTCAAAATTAATAAAAATAAGAATAAATAAAATTTAAAATTATTTTATTTATTTTTTCTTTTAGTGTCTAATCAACCGTTCACGTCGCACGATACTTCTTTTCAAAAACAAGAATTATAAAAATAGTTTTAGTGTCTAATCGACCGCTCGCGTCGCACGACACTTCTTTTTAAAATACAACAATTATAAAAAAATAATTTCTGTGTTTAATCAACCGCCCGCGTCGGACGACACTCCTTTTTAAAATACAAAATTATTAAAATGATTTTGGTGTCTAATCGACCGCTTGCGCACGACACTCCTTTTTCAAATACAAAATTATTAAAAAGATTTTGGTGTCTACTCGACCGCTCGCGTCGCATGACACTCCTTTTCAAAATATAAAAATCATAGACATATTTTGGTGTCAACCTGGCCGCATGCGTCGCATGACACTTATTTTCAAAAATGTCAAAAGACAACTTTAAGAATTAAATATTTTAATTAAGTTTTATCAAGAACTACGTGAGCCTTGATTCTCCATTGTGAATGCAGATACGTAGGAGCAGGGCAAGTCCTTGCAAGGTTCACTTTCCAAAAATCAAAAGGTTTTCCAAATCATTTCCAAATGGTTTTATAAAGAATTACGTAGCCCTGATTTCTCATTTTTAATAAGAATATGTAGGACCAAGGTTTTAACCCTTGTCGGAGGTCCCTTTCACTCAAAAAATGATTTTGTTCAATATTTTCTTATTTATGGGAAAAATAAATATTTAAATAAACACATCTCTTTTGCAAATTTAATTAAAGGTACTGCCTTTGGGTGGGCGCTGTAGGGCGCTAATACCTTCCCTACGTGTAACCGACTCTAGGACCCTAAATTTGGTTTTCGTAGACTTTATTTTATTCTTATGGTTTTCCATAGTTTTTCAGAATAAACTATGGTGGCGACTTCTAATCTCTTTTTCCAAATCCTTTCTTTGTTAGTTCGTCATCCCGTCGCAATTTAGGTTGCGACAACAACATTACCAAAATCATTAGTATTTTTATTAGAATCCTCTAGCAACTTAGAGTCATATTCCTCCTCTAGCAAGCCCAATTTCCTTTTACGAGCCTGAAACAAGTAATGAATAGTAAGTTCCTAACTCCAAGGAAAACAGAAATCACAAAGGAATGTTTTTCTTCGTAGCAACAATCAATCTTCACTGATACAATAATACAAAAACATTTTAATATACCAATAGTCAAGCACCCTCATTATCTTCTATCATATATCTTTCTTTCTGTCCATGAAGAACTTTCTACAGGAACAAGGTTTACATCAAAATTCTACCGACATTTTTTATTTATTCATCCATTTAGCTGATCATGTAACATAACAAATCATAATAAACATAATCAACCAACGATAGAAATAATTCATGAAATGGGAGTTGAATAATGATAAAACAATTACCCTTTCCTTGCGTTCGACTTTCTTTTGCTCCAATTCCTCAATGGCCTTCGTCCTTCGCACTTCAAGGGCTTTGAGTTCTTGTTCCTTAAAAGGCCAATTGTTGGGAATACCAGGATCCTTCTCAACCTTATTTTTCCCACTCAGCCTAAGCTTCTTCGCTTCCTTCGCTTTTTTTTTCTGTTGTGCTCTTTCACCTTCTGTATCACCTTGTACTTCTTCTTCAACGAAACCCTCTTACTCTTACTCTCTGCAACCCAAAAAGTTCACAACAATAATAAAAAAATAAACAATTAAAATCATTGCAAACTACTGATATCAAAGAACATGGATTGGGTTTTCTTACTCTTGCTCTTCATCACCATTTTGTGTTCTCTACCTTCACAAGAGAAAAAGAGATGAGAACGATAATCCACGTCAAAAGTAGTAGAAAAAGGAGAGAAGAAGGGAAAAGATTTGAAGAGGCTCTGGAGCGAGCAAATAGAGAAGAGGGTGAAGGAGTTTGTTGTATATTGTTATCAAATTTTAGAAGGTAAAATTAGATAATCACATATTAAATTTGATATTCTATAAAATTTGTTTTAGTATTCTAAAACAAATTTTTTATATCCTCATCTTTTAATTTGATATACTAAAATAATGAATTTTAATATGCCTAGATTTTTTTTATAAGAAAATATAATTACTTAAATATATTATAAAAAGACTATAATGTAACAAAAAATTTAGGAGGTGTTTTCTTAGGCTAACTTAAGCTGAATTTGTTAATATTTTGAGCTTAAATAACACATGTTTTTTGATAAATACTAGTTAGTAGTAAGGTTTCAATTTATAAAGTTTTTATTGTTATAATTTAGTACATATTTAGCTTCTACAATTTAATTTTATTAAATATAAAGTAATATATATCCAAAACTAAGATATCTAAACTAGCCTTAAAAGTGTGGGCAATCCAAAAGCGTATTTAAACCTAAAAATTGTATATATCCAACCTCTTTGACTACATTGCTTGAAAAAACACAAATTTCAAATTGCTCCCTCAGTTCAGGCGAACTGAACTACACTGTTTTTTTTCTAATAAACTGAACTACACTGTAATATGAACTGAACTGTTTTATGAACTGCACTACATTTGAGTTGAGCTGCACTATTTTTGAACTGAACTACACTATTTTTTTAACTGAACTGCACTACTTTTGAACTTAACTACATTGTTTTTGAACCGTTTTTGAACCAAATTGCACTAAAATTGAACTGAATTGCACTAATTTTGAATTGAATTGCACTATTTTTGAACCGAATTGCACTGATTTTGAATCAATTGCTCTATTTTTGAACTAAAAAATAGTTTACCTGAACTGAAATTAACTAAATATTATTTTGTTATATCTAACTGCACTGAACTGAATTGTACTTGCAATATGAATTAAACTGACTATTATATACCATATCATATTTTTGAACTGTAATATTTTTGAACCGAACTACACTAATTTTGAATCGAACTACAATATTTTTGAATCGAAAGGATTGTGAACGGTTTTTGAGTTACTTGAATAACTTATTCAACTAAACATTGCATCTCAATTAAGAAACTAGGTAGTATTTACCCACTTCATTCGTAATATAGGTTCTCGTAAACAAAAAAAAAAGACATAAAACTAAGTAAATAGTAAATAGGAAAAATTTATCTTTACTTAAAAATATAGATTTTCCTATAAACAACAAAATCAAAAAATTAATACATCTCCAAATATCTTGTTTGTGATTATGTGGTTTGTGTGTAAGACCCGGGAAAATTAGATAGTTATTTAATTAATTATTTAATTAGGACGGGTAATAGGAACATTTAAAGAAATTAATGTGTGGAACTATGATGTGGAAGAGTACTAGCTCAAATGGTTGAGAGTACTTTATGGTGTGTGAGGACTTGGGTTCGAGTCCTATGTGTGCCACTTGAATGTTAATTAAATTAGGTATTTTTGTTTGATTATGTATGGAATGCGTGGCGTGGTGATACATTCCTAAAATTATAGGAGTTATCACAAATAGATGAATTGGTTGAATGGTTGTGAAATTGACTTGGTGAGTGATGGGTTGTGAGTTCAAACCTTGTTGAGAACTAATTTACTCTTTTTTTTTGCTAAATTTTTCCTTAGCAAGAACATGAAAGGGTTGGAACCCTAGTAGCCAAGAGTGGCAATCCAGAGGGCTGAAAACATTCAGTAAATAGGTAATGAATACCCTTTAAGCCACTTTTTAATGTAATTTTCGTGTGGAGTGTAAAGAGCACTTGAGAGAAGAGTAAGTGAGAGAGAGTACGTGTAATTGGAGAGAGATTATTTTGAAGTATTTATTGTTAAAAGATGTTAAATATTTTTAAGTGACCATTAATTATTTAAAAAGTATTTATTTAGAAAGTTATTATAAGAAACGTAATGGTTTATTAATTTAAAAGATTTATTTTATTTAAATGATGTCTTAGAATATGAAAGATAAGAGATTATTTTGAAGGATATATAAAGTAATTATTGCACTATAAATGAGTTATAAATGATGATTATTTGTTAAATGGATTTATTGAAAAGATATATTGTTACGTGGGTGAATATGGTTATATAAATGAGATTTAAAAAAATTTCCTAAGAAATAGAAAAAGAAAGGTACGAAAATATGTATATGATATTTTAAAGTTATTAAAAAGACAACATAAATGCACACCTCTGGTGTAAGGCCCAATTATTTTTGCCCATCTTATTGTAGAGGCTGCCCAATCTTTTGGGCCTAAATGGGGTTGGCCCAATTCAATTTCTGACCTAAGATACCCCAAAACCCTAACTTGTAACTACTCTTCGTAAAACAGATCCCACACATCTCTTAGAGCAGCTGTCGTCATCCTCTGCTAGGGTTTGGAGTCGTCATAGCTTAGCAAGTTCAGCCTCATTCTTCCGTTTCGTGTAAGTCCCTCCCAACTCAAGCTCTATGTTCATTTTGATTCTTCCGTATGTTCTCAGTTAGAGCTTTCTAATGAGCTCATTTTTGGAACTTGTCCCACTGTTTTTCAGCTCGTGAAACTGTCCCATGAGCTATTGTCCCTCACTGTTCGAGTATCAAAGCCTTAGCTAACGTTTCCAAGTACGGGAAGTTAGGGTTCGAGTTTAAGTTGTGTTTTTATGCCTGTTCTTGAGCTTGCGAATTGTTTGTATGGGTTAATCATTGTTCTTAGGACGTGAAATGCTTTGTGTGATTGGATGGGGTTGAAAGATACATCTGCTGTAGGTGAGACCAGGGCGAGAACTGATAATCTCGCCCAAGCGAGTCGGACTCACCTAAGCGAGTCTGGCGGATGCTCGCCCAAATCCTTTTTCGCGAAAGGTCGCCCAGGCGACCAACTCATTATTTTGAGCGAGCGAACCACTCGCCCAGGCGAGAGGGGTCTCGCCTAAGCGAGATCCCGCGTTGGTTCCTGTTTCCTTTTCGAGCCGCCGCCTAGGCGAAGGGGGCTCGCCTGAGTGAGACTGTCTCACCTGAGCGAGACTCTTCAGTCTGAGCGAGGGATTGGGCGAGACAGTGCGTGGTTTGGTTGTCCTTGGATGATTTGTAATTGTTTGGGTATGCTTGATATGTTGAGATATATATATATATATATATATATATATATATATATATATATATATATATATAATGGATTGCCTTGTATGTGTGACATAATTCATGAATGGAATGATTGATATCGTGGAAGCTTGGCATGTGAAATTAATGAGTGAGTTGGAATTAATGGGACATGGTATTGATATAAAATGAGGCCTGATAGAGGCCGTACCCCACCAAATTAAAACATATTAAATGCAGTATGTGAAAGTGAACCAAGTCGTCTCCCAACGACTAATATTTTCATTCAAAGCTTCAATTTCCAAACGAACACAACAATACAACACAAAGGGGGGGGGGTTGGCAGACAAATTCAGAATTCTAATCAACAGATTAAATTGAATGCAAAGAGTGATTAAAACCGTATTGACATCCTTGATTGAAACACAAATTCACTTATCATAGGCCACCAAATTAACACCTCTGCCTTCTCTCAATCCACTAGATAATACTCTACTAAGCGAAAATTACAATCTAGCTTCATTATGCAATTAAGCAAAGTACACATCCTTAAATTCGTGACAACCAAGTTACATAAATTAAGCATGAACATAACTTAACCAAAACACATGCAATTACTCTGTAAATTAAGCACAAACAGATTCATGACAATGCATTCCCGAATTAGAACAAAGAGATATGGCAGATTGCACAAGTAAGCACAACCTCAAAGCTTCATTGCATTTTTTATCAAGGAGTCAATACACGAAATTAGCTAGACATGGAAATGAGCAATTAGACACCACAATTCTGGAATCACAAAAACAGAATAAAAAACCCCTAACTTATGAAATCCGAAAAACGCAATGGAATGTAAAACGGTGCTATCATATATAAATGCGAAAACCCCATTAATGGGTGTTGTTCCAAGTGTATAAAACCCACAAAACGAACTGCCCAAGCAAGAAAACGAATTCAAAACGTAAAACCCTCAATGGGTGTTGTCAAATATGCATAAAAACGGTAAAAAAGAGCCAAAAACGTGAAAAACCGCAAGGGGCACGTCCATGGAAGCTTGGAGAACGAAAATGGAGGCTTTGAAGAGAGGTTGAAGATGATGGAGCGGCTGGTCTTCCCCATGCAGACCTAATTTCGTGGTCATATCACCCCTGCCACTCAGAATTACGAAACTGCTATTATGAGCTGCAGAATTACAAAAATGCCACTTTGGGCCTCAAATGTTGACCCATTGACTTTGTTGACGTGGAAATGACATGGAAATGATGTGGCGACTCTCTTCAACTGAATATTAACGTCCAAGCTCCAAAATTGCTTCACCCAAATACCTAAAAATAATTAAAAATAAAAATTAGGCCAAATAATGTTAAATTAGTCCAAATTCGGAACAGTGCCAATAAAGCCCAACAGATGAAAAACACTCTAGAGATGAATAATTAAGCACTAATCAACTGTCTAATGGGTACACAAAGGCTAGTGGAATGGAAGATAATAATGACTCATCAAAATCGACCACACTTACCCTTTTGCACTCCTGGGCAAAATTAAAGAGTCAAGCAAAGCAAGGACATTACAAACATAACAAGAGAGACAAAAAGACACAAGACAAACAGACACATGGCAAACATACTCGACACAGAAAAATGGAAACACATCTAACACAGAAGGATTCAAAGCTGCAAGGTATCCATGAACATCATCCAAGCAATTCAAAACATGTCAAGTACTCAGTTCAGCTCAAGGAGAGAATTGAAAGCAACATAACCTCACGAAATATGCACTGTATCACTCCAATCTCTAGGCTACTGTTTACTCTCAAAGCACCCCTGAAAAACAAACATCAAAGATACTTGGTAAGCCTCTAGAACCAACAACCAAACCAGAAACACATGCAGGTCAAGATCAGAAGGACTTTTCAAGGTTGTAATGGGGTTGAGGACAAGGTGTGGAACATATGGATAAGTAGCTAAGCAACCAAGGAAATAGATGATCAATGGGGAATAAGTCTCAATCAATCATGAAAGTAATCCCAAACATCAACACTTCCAACTTCGGTTCTCACACAATGCTCAAATCCAAACTCCTTTTTATTTCTTTTCTTTATTCTCTTTCCTTTTCTTTTTGTTTTCTCTCTCTCTCTTTTTTTTTCTTTTTTCTATACAAAGAACATGCAGAGAAACAACAGTTTTGAAATCCCACTTTGGTGTACAAATGAGCAATTCCAAGAACCAACAATAAGTGCGCGCACAACCACACTTGTTGTGCGCGACCACACTTAATTGAGCACCCATTCTCAAAACAATTCCAAAGCTCCAAAATTTCCTAAGGTAGGAATAATCATGGTTTTTCAGGCTAAGGGCTTGTAATGAGCTGTAGAACAATGAAAGGGTATGCAAGCTCAAAAAGGGGTATCAACGAAAACAGTTCAAGGTAGGCTCATCTGGCTATAGGCTCACAGAACAAAATTGCCTAAATCATATCCCAACAAGCATGTGAATCAGAAAAGCATTTAGAAAGAGTCAAGCCAAGGCCACTGTGCAAGCATTCAAGAGAGAAGTTGCATGACTTGACAGCCCAGTATGCTCGATGTTGTATCTCTACTGGAAGGTGGCATGGCTTACCAAAGACAACCTGATAAGGAGACATCCCTATAGGTGCCTTATAAGCAGTCCTGTGAGCCCATAGAGCGTCCTCAAGTCTATTGCTCCAATCCTTCCTGTTGGGCTGCATAATATTCTCCAAGATCCTCTTGATTTCTCTGTTTGAGATCTTGGCTTGCCCATTAGTTTGGGGGTGATATGGTGTAGAAATTTTGTGCACGACCCCATACTTTTGAAGTAAAACCCCCATGAATCTGTTGCAAAAATGGGTGCCCTGGTCACTAACAATAGCTCGAGGAACTCCAAACCTGTAAAATATGTGAGACCTAACAAAGTCCACAACAACTCGAGCATCATTAGTTCTAGTGGCTTTGGCTTCCACCCATTTTGAAACATAATCAACAGCAAGCAAGATGTAAGTGAAATCAAAAGAGACAGGGAAAGGGCCCATGAAATCTATACCCCAGACATGAAACACCTCACAAAATAGCATGGGTTGTTGAGGCATCTATTGTCTCCAAGAAATGGCTCCTCCTGCTCGTTGGCATTCCTCACATGTGCTACATATCCTCCACGCATCTTTGAAGATGGTGGGCCAATAAAATCCGCAATCTAGCACCTTGCGAGCTGTCCTCTATGTGCCAAGGTGACCACCAGGTGCAGATGAATGACAAAATTTGAGGACCGAGTCAATCTCATGGTCCGGAATGCATCTCCTGGTAACCTGATCAGTGCACATTTTCCATAGATAGGAGTCATCCCAAATGTAATACCTAGCATCGCTCTTGAGTTTATTACATTGAGCTCTTGATGCTAGGGGAGGAAAAATAGAAGCAGCAAGATAATTAACAATGTTAGCAAACCAAGGTGAGGAAGAAGTAGAGAGTGTCAACAAACTTTCATCGGGAAAGTCATCCCGGATTGGTGAAGCATCATCAGTAGACCTCTCAATCTTACTTAGGTGGTCTGTAACTAGGTTTTGTGCTCTGCTCCTATCACGGATCTCCAAATCGAATTCTTGGAGCCAGAGCATCCATCTTATCAGCCGAGGTTTTGATTTTGCCTTCTTCATCAGGTACTTAAGAGCTGCATGGTCAGTAAACACAACAACAGGAGAACCAAGCAAATAAGATCGAAACTTTTCAAGTGCAAAAACTACCGCAAGGAGCTCCTTTTCGGTTGTGGTGTAGTTTGCTTGGGCAGCATCTAATGTACTTGAGGCGTAGTAGATTACCCTCGGTTGCTTACCAATCCTTTGAGCTAGAATAACCCCCAATGCATAATTGGATGCATCACACATAAGTTCAAATGGGGCTATCCAGTCGGGCGCCTGAATGATTGTAGTTGTGGTTAGGGCCTTCTTGAGGCAATCAAAAGCCTCTTTGCATCCTTCATTAAAGATGAAGTCAACATCCTTTTGTAGTAGGTTGGACAGTGGGAGGGCTTTTTTGCTGAAATCTTGAATGAAGCGCCTGTAAAACCCTGCATGGCTAAGAAAAGAACAAACCTCTCGCACAGAAGAGGGGTAAGGCAATTGTGAAGTAATTGAGATCTTGGAAACTTCAATGCCTTTTTTTGAAATTATGTGCCCCAATACTATGCCTTGTTCTATCATGAAATGACATTTCTCAAAATTGAGAACAAGGTTGGATTGGATGCACCTGTTTAAAACTCTGTCCAAACTATCCAAACATGCATCAAATGAGGACCCATATATAGTAAAGTCGTCCATAAACTCCTCTATGCATTTTTCAAGAAAATCACTAAAAATGGTAAGCATGCACCGCTGGAATGTGCCAAGGGCATTGCATAGGCCAAACGACATCCTCCTATAGGCAAAAGTGCCAAAGGGGCAGGTGAATGTGGTTTTCTCTTGGTCCTCAGGTGCAATGTGAATTTGAAAATAACCAGAAAACCCATCAAGAAAGCAATAGTGGGACTTACCTGCCAAGCGCTCAAGCATCTGATCAATAAAAGGCAAGGGGAAGTGGTCTTTTCTGGTTTCTTGATTTAGCCTTCTGTAGTCAATGCAAACTCTCCAACTGTTTTGCACTCTTGTTGGAATCAGCTCCTCTTTTTCACTCTTGACTATAGTGAGGCCTATCTTCTTTGGAACAACATGGATGGGGCTGACCCACTGACTGTCAGAAATGGGGGAGATGATCCCAGCTTGTAGAAGCTTGGTCACCTCCTTCTTTACAACATCCGAGATGACAGGGTTGAGTCGCCTCTGTGGCTGTCTCACTAGCTTTGCTCCATCTTCCAACAATATCATGTGCATGCATGTTGATGGGCTAATACCAGGGATGTCAGCCAATGTCCATCCAATTGCCTTCTTATGCTTTTTAAGAACGTGCAACAACCTCTGCTCTTGTTCAGCAGTGAGGGAGGTGGAAATGATGACAGGCAGTTTGACCTCCTCCTCTAAGTAGACATACTTGAGGTTGTCTGGCAGTGGTTTCAACTCTGGAGTACTGGATGTTGGCTGAATATCAGGAACCAGAGGGGAGGGAGAAATGGGTTCCACAGCCTATACTTGAGCATAACAATTAGATGCATATGTACTTCCTGCAACATGGTTAGTGCAACCTGATTGTATAACATCAAAGTCAATAGGTACAACATCCAAAGAGTCAAACTCAGTAAATTCAACATCATCAGAATCAAAATCAGAATTAGAATCAAGAACATCAATGCATGCAAATTCAGATAACTCAGACACAGATGAATGTTTTAATGCATGTAGAGAGTGGAAATCAGAAATTAATCCATCAACAGCATTATCAATAATATCCACGTGAAAAACAGAATGATCCTCAGAAGGATGTTTCATGGCATCCAGAATGTTAAATCGCACAACAATATCATTAAACTCCATGGACAAAGTACTTGCATGGACATCAATTTTGGTTCGTGCAGTTTTCAAAAATGGTCTGCCTAAAATGATTGGTGCAGAACCATGTAAAAATCCCTCTTCCATATCAAGAAGGTAAAAATCAGCAGGGAAAATCAATTCACCAACACGAACCAAAACATCATCAACCAAACCTACGGGGTGGGCAACACTTCTATTTGCCAACTGAATCACCACACCCGTAGGTTGCATAGGTCCAAGAGAAAGAGATTTAAAAATAGACATAGGCATTACATTTATTGAAGCACCAAGATCAAGCATTGCATTTTCAAATTTATTGTTACCTATGATGCAGGGTACACAAAATGTATCTGGGTCCTTGCACTTCTTAGGAATCTGAGGAACAGATTTACCTATCAATGCTGACACATTTCTGCCCATGCAGATCTTTTCGTTTCCCTTTAGCCTCCTCTTATGCGTGCATAGCTCCTTCAAGAACTTTGCATATCTGGGAATCTGTTTAATGGCATCCAACAGAGGTATGTTCACCTCCACCTTCCTGAATGTTTCTAAGATCTCCCTGTCAACCTCTTCCATCTTTTTGCTTGGAATGGCTCTTGGAGGGAAAGGAAGAGGTATGGAAGGTGCAGCAGTAGAGGTGGAAGGCGTAGAAGTCACACCAGATGTGGAAGGACCAGCTGCATGAGCATCACGCTTTCTCTGAAGTGTGGCAGGGTCGACTTCCTTTGAAGGTGTAGGCTCGAAAGTGGGAACTTCAATGTTCTTCCCAGATCTCAACGTAATGGCACTCACATTCCTCAGATTTTCCACCGTTTGTGATGGAAGCTTGTCAGAATTCTGAGCCTATGCCTGGTTTAGCTAAGTGGCCATCTGCCCCATTTGATTTATCAAACTCTGGATTGAGGCCCTAGTCTCCTGCTGGAATTGCATATTTTGAAGGGTCATCATCCTGACTAACTCTTCCAATGAAGTAGAAGAAGAAGGTGCAGGTGCTGCAACAGGAGCTGGTGTGGGTACAGGTGGAACAGGAGCAGGTTGTGGTGCATGTGCAACTCTTTGTTGTGGAGGTGGTTGCACATTTGGAAATTGTTGGGGCTGTTGGTTACCCTGGTTTCCCCATCTCAAATTAGGGTGATTCCTCTATCCTGAATTATATCTGTTTGTTGACAAATCATGGTTCTGTTGTGATGTTGGGACCTATTATTGTTGAAAATATTTGCTGCATAGGCCTGAGGGGTATCCACTAGTGTAAAAGAAGAAGCAGCAGCCTGTTGTTGCAATGCTGGGCAAGAGTCTGTAAAATGATCAACAAATGTACAAAGGCCACAAACTCTTGCAGCTGGAGCTCTCTGATTGGAAGCAAGTTAGTTGACCAGTGTGGTAAGAGCATCAATCTTACTTTCCAACTTCTTCGTGTACTCGACAGCTCCTACATCATGAACACCTCTAACAACTATGGCATCACTCCTTGTGCCAAATTGTTGAGAGTTTGAAGCCATGTTCTCTATTAGTTGCCTGGCTGCAGCTAGGGTTATGTTACCAAGGGCACCACCACTTGTGGCATCAATCATATTTCGATCCATGTGGTGCAGACCTTCATAAAAATACTGCAGAAAGAGATGTTTAGAGATCTAATGGTGTGGGCAGCTTGAACAGAGATTCTTGAACCTCTCCCAGTACTCATAAAGGGTCTCCCCAGATTGCTGCTTGATGCCAAAAATTTCCTTCCTTATGGCTGTTGTCGTTGAAGTAGGGAAGAACTTGGCAAGGAATAATCTCTTTAGGTCATCCCAGCTTGTGATGGACCTGGGTGCTAAGTAGTATAACCAGTCTTTCGCATTACCCTCCAAAGAATGAGGGAAAGCCTTCAAGTATACATGGTCCTCTTGGACATCTGCAGGCTTCATGGTGGAACATACGACATGAAACTACTTCAAGTGTTTGCACGGGTCCTCACCTGCAAGACCATGAAACTTTGGCAACAAGTGTACTGAACCAGTTTTCAGCACATATGGAACCTCCTCCTCAGGGTATTGAATGCATAAACTATCATAAGTGAAATCTGGTGCAGTGAGCTCACTCATGGTTCTCTCATGAGGTGGAGGAGGTTGAGCCATATTATCAGTATGAAAATCAAAATGCTCAGAATAAACAGTACGCTCAGAATGCAAAGAATGAGGAGTGTTAGGAATGTGATGAGAATCATAAGAGTCAGGAAAAGTCACTGAATATTTAGCATGCAAAGATGGATTCCTAAGATGCCTACTTCCTCTGTGGAATGTCCTATCAATCTCAGGGTCAAATGGTTGTAATTCACTTGGGTTTCCCCTAGTCATGCACCAAAAAACATGAATTCTAGTGATATTGGCATAACATAGGGTATAACTACAAGTATACTCAAACGACCTCCAAATGACTTGAAAATTGGTAGGATATTCCTTTCTGTGGTCAAACAGAAGCACAAAAAAAATCAGATCAAAAATCAAAGCACAAGTATTTTTAACAATTTTTCAAAAGTGGAAAAAATGAAGAAAAATCACAAAAATGATTGCTGAAATGTAGAAAATGGAATTTTCTGGAGAATCTGAGTTTGGAAACTGGATAAACCGGTTACAACAAGGTGGGAAATCAAATTCCACCCCAAATGCATATAAAATAATAGTGATTCTGATAACCAGAGCATAAGTTATGGTCCTCTGAAGTTTCACTAAAAATCAGTCCAAAATTTTTTTGAATCTCTTAACTCAGACCATATACCAACTGCTCCAACTATTTTTCCTATCAAGTTCAAAGTCTTAGAAGTGGGGGGGGGGGGGGGGGGAGGGGAATTTCAAGTCAAAAAAAGCACCGTAGCTACCAGAACAAAAATCCAGAAGTTAAATGCCAGATTCGGACACTATTCATACATTATTCACTACTACAAATGACATTATTCATACGCGTCGCGACACTATTCACTACACTACACAGAAACACACAGGAATGGAAACAGACACTGAACTTAACACAACATGAACATCACAATGAACATATACCAACTCAACCACACTTGAACTACACACACCAAAACACAGAACACAAACACACTAAAAATTTTACTTTGAACGAAACGATTGGTCCTCGACAACGGCGCCAAATTTGATAGAGGTCGTACCCCACCAAATTAAAACATATTAAATGCAGTATGTGAAAGTGAACCAAGTCGTCTCCCAATGACCAATATTTTCATTCAAAGCTTCAATTTCCAGACGAACACAACAATACAGCACAAAAGGGGGGCTGGCAGACAAATTCAGAATTTTAATCAACAGATTAAATTGAATGCAAAGAGTGATTAAAACCGTATTGACATCCTTGATTGAAACACAAATTCACTTATCATAGGCCACCAAATTAACACCTCTGCCTTCTCTCAATCCACTAGATAATACTCTACTAAGCGAAAATTACAATCTAGTTTCATTATGCAATTAAGCAAAGTACACATCCTTAAATTCGTGACAGCCAAGTTACATAAATTAAGCATGAACATAACTTAACCAAAACACATGCAATTACTTTGTAACTAAGCACAAACATATTCATCACAATGCATTCCCGAATTAGAACAAAGAGATATGGCAGATTTCACAAGTAAGCACAACCTCAAAGCTTCATTGCATTTTTTATCAAGGAGTCAATGCACGAAATTAGCTAGACATGGAAATGAGCAATTAGACACCACAATTCTTGAATCACAAAAACAAAATCAAAAACCCCTAACTTATGAAATCTGAAAAACGCAAATTAAGAGCAAAAAGAGAGATTTCAAAGCTTCAATGGAATGCAAAACGGTGCTATCATATATAAATGCGAAAACCCTATTAATGGGTGCTGTTCCAAGTGTATAAAACCCACAAAACGAACTGCCCAAGCAAGAAAACGAATTCAAAACGTATAACCCTCAATGGGTGCTGTCAAATATGCATAAAAACGGTAAAAATGAGCCAAAAACGTGAAAAACCGCAAAGGGCACGTCCACGGAAGCTTGGAGAACGAAAATGGAGGTTTTGAAGAGAGGTTGAAGATGATGGAGCGGCTGGTCTTCCCCATGCAGACCTAATTTCGTGGTCATATCACCCCTGCCACTCAGAATTACGAAACTACCATTATGAGCTGTAGAATTACAAAAATGCCACTTTAGGCCTCAAATGTTGACCCATGGACTTTGCTGATGTGGAAATGATATGGAAATGATGTGGCGACTCTCTTCAACTGAATATTGACGTCCAAGCTCCAAAATTGCTTCACCCAAATACCTAAAAATAATTTAAAACAAAAATTAGGCCAAATAATGTGAAATTAGTCCAAATTTGGAACAGTGGCCCAATAAAGCCCAACAGATGATAAACACTCTAAAGATGAACAATTAAGCACTAATCAACTGTCTAATGGGTACCTAAAGGCTAGTGGAATGGAAGATAATAATGACTCATCACGGCCCTATACTCATGGGGTGCTAATGACTAGTGGTTTGGGTTCAACATGTGATACGAATGTGGTGTTATTTTTCAGAGGTTGACATGGAATTGTAAGCATGATTGGTATTCTCTTATTGTTCATTTATGATTGTTGGGTCCGTGTCAAGGTGTAATTCTTTGGAGTTTCTAGGTGAGGCCTCCAGGGTTGTGCTTCAGTGGTCGGGACATAATTCTATGACCACTGTTAGTGGGTGTCCATGGTGGTGCCCCATCTGTATAACTAGGTATGGATTCAAGGTAAGGTTGCATCCTAACACTCTAAGGAGTCAGTTAGTCTCACCTAGAGCAGACTGACTCCTGTGGTGAGAGTAACAGGAGGCCTGAAATTCACTAAGGGCTAACCTTGTGGTGAGGGAAAATTGATCCATCGTAACACTTGTAACACATAGCTCGGGGATGAATAACTCAAGGGTGAGCAGAGGTATCCACCACAAGTGTAAGCATCCGCTGAATCCGACTAGGTTATACGTATCCGGATGAGTCGAGTCGAGTCGAGTCGTAGTGTATCGATTGAAAAGTCATAACATGCTTGGTTGTTGTATTGATATTGGATGGTGAAAATATATTTGACTGTATTGAAAAGTCATAGCTTACCCTGTTTGTTGTATGGTTGTCTTGTATGTGGGTCTTCTTTCTTGCGATGATCATCAGTTTAATTGATGGGAGCAGATGGGCGAGGTTTCCGCGGTCAGCAAGGGAATGGCGATTCCGCTGCTTAGCCATCTGGGCTGGACTTTATGTTTCTTTTCTTCATGGGTTTTCTTTAGGGCTACGACTCATGTATTGCTCTATGCCACACTATTCTACTCTCATTTTGTTAGACTTTTATCTGGTTTTCATTGGCATCGTGATGTGCCCAGTTTGTAGGGGTTGTGTTAAGGACCCCAAGACTACTCTACATTACTATTTTGTGTGACGTGTCTTTTAATTTCGCTTAATAATTAAATGGGATGTTACATTTATGGTATCAGAGCGGTCATTCCTTAGGTCTATGGACTTGGATGTCCGCTTAGCTTTCTCTGTGCCTTCTGAGTGTTCTTAGTTAAATTCTTGCCTTATTCGAGCTTAACCAAGTGATTTTCTGTGTGCCAGTGAACTATGGCACCTCCTCGTAGGACTTCGCAATCGTCCCGGGGTGACTTGCCCGATATCGCCAGGGCAATAGAGGCGATTGTTGCTGCCATGACGCAGCAAAGCACAACGATGATGCAGCAGCATGAGGCAAGGATGAAGCGACAGGCAGCGTCGCTTGAGCAACAGCAGGCAATGATGCAGCAGATGGAGGCTGCACGTGTGGCTGCCGAGGATGCACATAGGCAACATATGGAGGCCTTCCACCAACTGGAAGAGAACAGGGCGACTGCCCCTGTGTTTGGCCCGGAGCCACGACCACCAGTCAGGGAGTGGAGTCTGGAAGACTTCCTGAAACACCATCCCGTGAAGTTCAACAGAAAGACGAGCCCTGACGCAGCAAACTAGTGGCTGAAGGATCTGGAGAGGATCTTTGATGCAAAAACATGCCCAGCGGAGAACAGATTAGCTTTCATAATATACATGCTCACCGAGGAGGCTGAGCACTGGTGGACTAGTACCAAATCCATCATGGAGGAGAGAGGCGAGCCGGTGACGTGGGAGGCCTTTAGGGGGAAATTCCTCTCGGAATATTTCCCAGACAACATTCGATATGCCAAGGAAGTGGAATTCCTCCAACTGACCCAGGGAGGGAAGACGATGACCGACTATGCTGAGAAGTTCAAGCACCTCAGCCGCTTTTATACCTTGCCGCTCGATGAGGAGTGGAGATGCAGAAAATTCGAGAACGGCCTCAGAGGAGATATTCGCTTGATGGTAACACCCTTTTCCATTAAGGATTTTTCCGCTCTGGTGGAGAAGGCTAGAGTGATGGAGAAGATGAAGAATGAGGTAGAGGGCAGCAACCCCAGCAGCCTGAGAGGATTGATGGACCATATAGGTCCAAGCCCAGACACCACGAGCGGAGGAGACCATATGACAGACCTCCCCATCAGCCGCAGGGGTCTAGGGGTCTTCCTCCCCAGCAGGGTCGAGTGCAGTGTTACATATGTGGGGGCCCACACCTGAGGAGCGCTTGCCCACGCATGGAGGGTTACCTGTCAACACCCAATTTCGTCCGGGTAAATAAATTTATTTTCAAAAATTTGATATTAATTATCGCACTCCTTCTCATGAGCCCAACAACTCAACCTGCTTTCTACCCTTGTTCCTGGAAGAGAAATTAGTAATATTCTAATAATTAAAAGAAATATTTCTTCAAATGGTTATAATCAATATTACTAATTGAGATTGATTTTGTGCTCTGATTTGTTAATGGTTAGAATCAATATTACTAATTTGGGATTGATTTTGTGCTATGATTTACTATGATTTGATTTCCATAATGTGTTGTTATCATAACCAATTTCTTCCTTATATTGTTCATTACAATTAAGGCTGAGATTGTATTGATATTGCAAGGTGCGAGTATAAATACGCACTCTATCATGACCGAAAGAAAAAATTCTCTACACTTCTCTAATTCTTTCCCATCACCACTCCCACATACACACCTCTTCTTTCATCTCTCTAAAAAACATATTGAAGGAGGTAAAAAAAAGAAGAAGATTCTCTATACTCTTTTTTTCTCTCTCATTACCACCCATACAGACGCATCTCATTTTATCTCTCTTAAAAAAAAACACAAAAATATTATAAAAGGAGGCAAGAAAAAAGAAAAGGCAGAAGGTACGTCATTGTTAGTTTTTTTCTTTTAATTTATTTTTTTTTATTTTTGTTATTTTGTTTAAATCATTAACAAAAATATTTCCTATTTCTTTGGTGTCTCCTTGACCGCTCGCGTTGTGTGACATTCATTTTAGACTTTCGTTTTTTTTCTCTAAAAAAATATATATCAATCTAAGAATAAAAAATAGTTTTCTTTGTTTACTTTTTAATATCTATCTGGTTGCTCACGTTGCAGTGACATCCGCATCCACTTATAAATAACTTTAAAAAAAATATGAAAAAATTATAAAAGATTAAAAAGATAAAAAAATCAAAGATTAAAAAAAAGAATTTATTTTCAGTGTTTGTTCGACCGCTCGCGTCGTGTGACATCAATATTAATATAATACTAAAAATTTAAATGAAAAGGTTTTCAAAATTATTAAAAAAATTAAACCATTCTTCAAATATTTATCCAAATATTTTTTCATAAAAGAACTACGTAACCCTGATTCTCCATTCACATAGAGATATGTAGGAGCGAGGATTAATCCTCGTCGGGCCCAAAAAATAAAAAAAAAATTTGTTGTTTTTTTTGTACATTCTTTTATTAACATTTTTTGGGAAAAATAAATATTTAGAAAAAACCACATAACTTTTTCACATTTAATTAAAGGTACTGTCTTAGGACGGGCGTTGTTGGGTGCTAATACCTTCCCCACCCGTAATCGACTCTCGGACCCAAAATCTGGTTTTTCGCAACCCTTGCTCTTTTTTATGGTTTTCCATAGTTTCCTATAATAACTATGGTGGCGAATCCAAACTCTATTTTTTTACAAAATTTTAATTTTTTGGTTCGTCGTCCCGTCGCGATTTCGGTTGTGACAGATGGCGACTTCACTGGGGATGCTAGAGAGTCAGACCATTTATTTGGATGTGCAAAATTGATGCGGTTTTTCTTCATATTTTTTCTTTCTCATTTTTTCTTTTGGGTATGTGTTTTTATCTTTTTTTTTATTTAGAATAATTGTATGTGTATATTCTTATTTATTTTTGTATTTGGAATAATTGCTAGATGTGGGTTTGGGTACACATTGTGTTCTCCCTTCACACACACATTTTATTCATTACATAAGTGGGGCCCTATACCCGGGTCTGAGTTGCTTAGAATTAGAGGGGATTGTGTAGCAGTGTCACAGTGGATGTACTTCCCAAGTGGTCATTGTGAGAACTCCAGCTAGAGTTGTTTGCTTCATTGGTACTCCTACTTCTTATTGTTTACCAACTGTCGTGGGAAATGCCATGAAGTGGGCATAGATCTAGTGACCTTCATATTTAGGTATTAGGAACTATCCTTGTGAGCACATATACTTTCCCTTAGAACTTTAAGCATCTAACCCATGTTAAATAAAAGCACTAAAGGGAGACTATTTGCGTCATTTACCCTCACCTTTCCTTGTATATAATAATAAATTCATCATAATCTTGCATATCATGTGAATAAGTGCCCTGCAAGGCACAAACATGTATTGCATTCCATTTTGTGGTCATCCATGGTACCATGTTCGTAGTTTCAACATGCATATATATAATTAAAAAAAATAAAAAAAATATTTACACTACAATAAGTTCAAATTGTTTTCCAATTCTCTTATCACCAAATTCTTGGAATCTTTCTTATGAAAAATGATGAAAAATAATAAAACATTCTTTGGTCAAATCAGTGGATTGAATAAAGAAATAAAATTTTGTTTGTTATCATGTCTTTTGAAGCATCATATAGTCTTGCATACATGAAATTACTCAAATTTATTTCCCTGTCCATCTCTCTTCCACCATAAACCTTGTTTTCATTTCCATGGAGGATCATCATAAAGGGGACACATACCTTAAAATGATTTCAAGAAACTCTCTGAACAAAAAAAAAATACAAAGGGAAGAAAAGTTCGCTAGACTAACAAGTCTGAAGGACAGTCTAGGCAAAAAATAAGACAAAAAAAGTGAAAAAAGAGAACCAAACAAGGGGCATCCTGTAAGATGAAATCAATTATTTTCCTGTGAATTAATTTTTTTTTTTAAAAAAAACAATCATGTGTTTGAAATGATGTGTGGCCATGTTTCTTTATCCAAAAAAAAAAACAAAAGTAATTATCCTTTGCTACCCAATTTGAGCCTTCCAAAAAATTTCTTTCAAATTACCCTAAACAAGGATCACCCTCCCACTGAGGGTTGACATAATGTTTGCATTTGTTTCATCTGAATGGTAGTTCACCAATACGAAAATATAAAAAAAAAGAGAAAAGATATGGTTATATCAAGAAAACAAAAGAAAAAGAGAAGCAAAAGGTGAACAAAAAGAAGTCAAACAAATTTTGAATGAAACATTATTCAAAGATCCTTGTTTGAAAACAACCCTCACATCACTTGTTTGGGCCTTTACTATCATTCACTTCCATACCCCTAGCCTTGGCCACGATACAAGCCTAATAAAGTCCACACAGATCAAAGATTGGTTGTTATCTTTCAAAGGTTTTAGTTTAGAATAAAAATTTGATTTGCTAACAGGTTTGTTCTATAAAAAAGGTTAAAAAAAAAGATTGAAAAAGTGTGTTCAGAGATTTTCTTTTAAACATCGGGGCAGTTTATGTTTGGTTGACATGTTTCCAAAGATCCAAAATCAACACAGACATCGTGACCCTCTACGCGGTAATGGTCACTAAATCTTTTGGATATAGACCTTCTCCTCGGGATTGGTCTAATCTTTTCACAAAAAGTCAAAAAAAAGAAAAATTTCGGATCGGAACCCTCTACATGGTAATGGTCACCGAATCCTTTGGATCTAGACCCTCTCCTCGGGATTGGTCTAATTTGGTTTTTTTCAATAAATAAAAAGAAAACAAAAGAATTAGTGTGTCAAATCAAGACCCTCTACTTGGTATGGTCAAGTTTGTCTTCAAATTTGTCTTCTTTTGAAACCCGGACGAAATTAGTGTTTTTATCTTTACTTATCTTTTATTACGATAATATGAAAAAGTCAAATTTTCATATTATCTAGTAAAATCTAAGTAAAGAGGTGCAGCTGTCAACACTCAATTTCGTCCGGGTAAATAAATTTATTTTCAAAAAAAAAATAAAAAAAATAAAAAAAAAAGTGAAACATTATTTTCTTGAAAGATTTTCAAACTTTAATTTGAGAAAAAAAAAAGAAAAAAAGAGTGATGAAAGAAAAAAGAAAAAAAAGGAATAAAGAGGGAAGAGTCCAATTTGATATTAATTATCGCACTCCTTCTCATGAGCCCAACAACTCAACCTGCTTTCTACCCTTGTTCCTGGAAGAGAAATTAGTAATATTCTAATAATTAAAAGAAATATTTCTTCAAATGGTTATAATCAATATTACTAATTGAGATTGATTTTGTGCTCTGATTTGTTAATGGTTAGAATCAATATTACTAATTTGGGATTGATTTTGTGCTATGATTTACTATGATTTGATTTCCATAATGTGTTGTTATCATAACCAATTTCTTCCTTATATTGTTCATTACAATTAAGGCTGAGATTGTATTGATATTGCAAGGTGCGAGTATAAATACGCACTCTATCATGACCGAAAGAAAAAATTCTCTACACTTCTCTAATTCTTTCCCATCACCACTCCCACATACACACCTCTTCTTTCATCTCTCTAAAAAACATATTGAAGGAGGTAAAAAAAAGAAGAAGATTCTCTATACTCTTTTTTTCTCTCTCATTACCACCCACACAGACGCATCTCATTTTATCTCTCTTAAAAAAAAACACAAAAATATTATAAAAGGAGGCAAGAAAAAAGAAAAGGCAGAAGGTACGTCATTGTTAGTTTTTTTCTTTTAATTTATTTTTTTATTTTCGTTATTTTGTTTAAATCATTAAAAAAATATTTCCTATTTCTTTGGTGTCTGCTTGACCGCTCGCGTTGCATGACACTGATTTTAGACTTTCGTTTTTTTTCTCTAAAAAAATATATATCAATCTAAGAATAAAAAATAGTTTTCTTTGTTTACTTTTTAATATCTATGTAGTTGCTCACGTTGCAGTGACATCCGCATCCACTTATAAATAACTTTAAAAAAAATATGAAAAAATTATAAAAGATTAAAAAGATAAAAAAATCAAAGATTAAAAAAAAGAATTTATTTTCAGTGTTTGTTCGACCGCTCGCGTCGTGTGACATCAATATTAATATAATACTAAAAATTTAAATGAAAAGGTTTTCAAAATTATTAAAAAAATTAAACCATTCTTCAAATATTTATCCAAATATTTTTTCATAAAAGAACTACGTAACCCTGATTCTCCATTCACATAGAGATATGTAGGAGCGAGGATTAATCCTCGTCGGGCCCAAAAAATAAAAAAAAAATTTGTTGTTTTTTTTGTACATTCTTTTATTAACATTTTTTGGGAAAAATAAATATTTAGAAAAAACACATAACTTTTTCACATTTAATTAAAGGTACCATCTTAGGACGGGCGTTGTGGGGTGCTAATACCTTCCCCATGCGTAACCGACTCCCGGACCCAAAATCTGGTTTTTCGCAGACCTTGCTCTTTTTTATGGTTTTCCATAGTTTCCTATAATAACTATGCTGGCGACTCCAAACTCTGTTTTTACAAAATTTTATTTTTTGGTTCGTCGTCTCGTCGCGATTTCGGTTGCGACATTACCACAGATGCAACAACTGTGGCAAGGAGGGCCACTTTGGGAAGGATTGTCCCACTCTTGCTAGGGCAGGGGCACGCCCTCCAGTTCAGACTCCTCACTAGCACCAGGGGAGAGATAGAGGCAACAGGCCTCAAGCGACGGGCAGAGTCTACGCCATGACCGGAGCAGAGGCGGCAGGTTCAGGTAACCTCGTTATGGGTTATTGTGTGATTTCTGGGATGAGATGTTGCGTGTTATATGATTCTAGAGCGACACACTCCTTTGTGTCAGATGCTTGCGTGAAAAAATGTTGGGTCTGCTGGTGTGTGAGCTGCAGTGTGAACTTGTGGTATCTACTCTGACATCAGGTTTAGTCAAGACGTCATCCTTGTGTGCTAGGTGTCCCGTGGAGGTGGAAGGACACAGATATAGGGTGAATATGATATGTCTGCCTCTCCAAGAGTTGGAAGTGATCCTAGGGATGGATTGACTATCTGCCGACTGCATCCTTATAGACTGCCAGGAGAAGAGGTTGTTGTTTCCCGATTCAAAGGAGCTCAAGTTGGTGTCTCCTTAGGGGGTGGTGAGGGAGATTCAGAGTTGCGCGCAAGGCTTCATAATCTTCGCCCGTATGGAAGTGGAGGAGAGAGAGAGGGACCATCAATTATACATGTGGTGCATGAGTTTGAGGACGTGTTTCTGGATGAAGTACCTGGGTTACCTCCTAGTAGGGAGGTGGAGTTCTCTATTGACCTAATACCGGGGATAGGTCCGGTATCGATGGCTCCATACCGCATGTCTCTTGCAGAGTTGGTGGAATTTAAGAAACAGATAGAGGAACTGATGGCGAAGCAGTTTATTCGACCCAGCACTTTGCCGTGGGGAGCCCTAGTGTTACTGGTAAAGAAGAAGGATGGGAGTTAATGCCTGTGTGTGGACTACAGGCAACTGAACAAGATGACGGACAAGAATAAGTATCCGCTCCCGAGAATTGATGACATGATGGATCAGCTGCATGGGTCGTCAGTATTCTCGAAGATAGACCTGTAGTCGGGATACCATCAGATTTTGTTAAAGGCTGATGATGTGCATAAGACGGCCTTCGGATCCCGATATGGACACTATGAATACGTGGTTATGCCTTTTGGTGTGACCAATGCTCCAGCAGTGTTCATGGACTACATGAACCGGATTTTCAGACCCTTCTTAGATAAGTTTGTCGTAATCTTCATAGACGACATCCTTATCTATTCTAAGACTCAGAAGGAGCATGCAGAACACCTAGGTTGGTGCTTGGTGTTCTGAGAGAGAAATAGTTGTATGCCAAGTTGTCCAAGTGCGAATTTTGGATGGATGAGGTTCAATTTTTTGGGCATGTGATATTCGCCAAGGGGATTGCAGTGGACCCAGCGAAGGTTGAGGCCGTGGTAAAGTGGGAAAGCCCTAAGTCGGCCACAAAGATCAAGAGCTTTGTGGGGTTAGCGGGCTACTATAGGAAGTTCATAGAGGGATTCTCCAAAATAGTGGCACCCCTAACACTGCTTACTCGGAAGGAACAACCCTTCACTTGGACAGATAAGTGCGAGGAAAGTTTCCAGGAGTTGAAGAGAAGATTGACTAGCGCTCCAATACTAGTGATCCCGGATGTCGGGAAGCCGTTCGAGGTCTACTGTGACGCCTCCCACCTCGGACTTGGTTGCGTTTTGATGCAGGAGAAGAAGGTTGTGGCATATGCCTCGAGACAACTCAAGGTGCATGAGAGGAACTACCCCACTCATGACTTGGAGTTGGTGGCGATAGTCTTTGCCTTGAAGATTTGGAGTCATTATCTTTATGGTGCTCAGTTTTGTGTGTTCAGCGACCATAAAAGTTTAAAGTACTTGTTTGACCAGAAGGAGCTGAACATGAGGTAGAGGAGGTGGATGGAGTTCCTGAAAGATTATGACTTCGAGCTCCTATATCATCCGGGGAAGGCAAATGTTGTGGCAGATGCTCTTAGTAGGAAGACTGTACATACGACACATCTCATGATAAAAGAGGTAGAGTTATTGGAGAAGTTCAGGGACATGAGGCTACAGGTGGAGTTGGGGTCCGAGTCCATTAGGTGTAGTACCCTTACTATATCTAGTGACTTCTTGAGCTCAGTGAGAGAGAGACAGTTATTAGATGCCAACCTAAATAGAGTCAGAGAACAGCTTGGGTCAGATGAGACTAGAGATTTCACTTTGGGTAATGATGATATCTTAAGGTTCTAGGGCAGGATCTGTGTACCCAATGATACTGAGGTAAAGAAGTTAATTCTTGAAGAAGGACACAAGAGTCGTCTTAGTTTGCATCCTGGCATGACTAAGATGCCCCAAGATTTTAAAGAGACTTTCTGGTGGCAATGGATGAAGAGAGATGTGGCTCAGTTCGTATCAGCATGTTTCACTTGTCAGAAGGCGAAGGTGGAGCATCAGAGGCCCGGTGGGAACCTACAGCCCTTAGAAATACCAGTGTGGAAATGGGACAACATCTCCATGGATTTTGTAACCCATTTACCACAGACTTTTAGAGGACATGACACTATCTGGGTGATAGTGGACCGGTTGACCAAGAATGCCCACTTTTTGGCGATGAACTTAAGGATGTCTATGGCCAAGTTAGCCCAACTGTACATTAAGGAGATCGTGAGGTTGCATGGAGTACCTTCGAGCATAGTTTCTGATAGAGACCCACGGTTTACATCCCGGTTCTGGCAAACCTTACAGGAGGCTTTGCGAACAAAGTTGACTATTTATCACCCTCAAACCGATGCCCAGTTTCAGAGGACGATTCAGTCATTAGAGGATTTGTTGAGGACTTGCATATTGGATCATCTGGGTGCTTGGGATGAGGTATTACCTTTGATAGAGTTCACCTACAACAATAGTTTCCATGCGAGCATCGGCATGGCGCCACATGAGGCTCTTTATGGCAGGAGGTGTAGGACTCCTCTCTGTTGGTATCAGGATGGGGAAGCAGTGTTGGTTGGACCAGAATTGTTAGAGTAGACCACTGAGATAGTGAGAACGGTGAGGAACAGGATGTAGGCTTCTCAGAGTAGGCAGAAGGCCTATGCAGATCGTAGCGAGTTTGCAGCTCGTGATCATGTATTCCTGAGGGTGACCCGAACCATAGGCGTGGGGAGGGCTCTCCGCTCAAGGAAGCTTTCGCCCAAGTTCCTTGGCCCCTATCAGATCACGAGGAGGATTGGGCCAGTGGCTTATGAGATAGCCTTACCCCCGCAGTTGGCGAACCTTCATCCAGTGTTTCATGTCTCACAGTTGAGGAAGTACGTGTTTGACCCAGCACATGTGTTGGAAGCCGAGGATATACAGATCAGGGAAGACCTCACAGTGGAAGTACCACCCGTCGCTCTAGAGGATAGGAAAGTTGAGGAGCGCAGAGGAAAGGAAGTCTGCCTGGTTACAATCATCTGGGATCAGAGAACGGGTGACTCGACTTGGGAGTTGGAGGAGGATATGAGGAAATCACACCCACATCTTTTTGCTTGGTAAGCTTTCATTTTCGAGGTCGAAAATTTTTGTTGTTGGAGGGAATGTAAGGCCCAATTATTTTTGCCCATCTTATTGTAGAGGCTGCCCAATCTTTTGGGCCTAAATGGGGTTGGCCCAATTCAATTTCTGACCTAAGATACCCCAAAACCCTAACTTGTAACTACTCTTCGTAAAACAGATCCCACACATCTCTTAGAGCAGCTGCCGTCATCCTCTGCTAGGGTTTGGAGTCATCATAGCTTAGAAAGCTCAGCCTCATTCTTCCGTTCCACGTAAGTCCCTCCAAACTCAAGGTCTATGTTCATTTTGATTCTTCCGTATGTTCTCAGTTAGAGCTTTCTAATGAGCTCATTTTGGGAACTTGTCCCACTGTTTTTCAGCTCGCGAAACTGTCCCGTGAGCTATTGTCCCTCACTGTTCGAGTATCAAAGCCTTAGCTAACGTTTCCAGGTACGGGAAGTTAGGGTTCGAGTTTAAGTTGTGTTTTTATGCCTGTTCTTGAACTTGTGAATTATTTGTATGGGTTAATCATTGTTCTTGGGACGTGAAATGCTTTATGTGATTGGTTGGGGTTGAAAGATACATCTGCTGTAGGTGAGACCAGGGCGAGAATTGATAATCTTGCCCAGGCGAGTCTGGTGGAGGCTTACCCAAATCCTTTTTCGCGAAAGGTCGCCCAGGCGACTAGCTCATTATTTTTAGCGAGCGAACCACTCGCCCAGGCGAAGGGGCTCGCCTGACCGAGACTATCTCGCCTGAGCGAGGGATTGGGCGAGACAGAGCGTGGTTAGGTATGCTTGATATGTTGATATATATATATATATGTATATATATATATATATAATAGATTACCATGTATGTGTGACATAATTCATGAATGGAATGATGGATATCGTGGAAGCTGGGCATGTGAAATTAATGAGTGAGTTGGAATTAATGGGACATGGTATTGATATGAGATGAGGCCCTATAATCATGGGGTGGTAATGACCAGTGGTATGGGTTCAACATGTGATACGAATGATGTGTTATTTTTTAGAGGTTGACATGGAATTGTAACATTTGTGATAGGTTTAGGGTTCTATGAGTCAAGTGTTGACACAATATTAATATTATTATACTGTAGTTATATGAATGAGTTCTTCAAATATTTGAAGGAGATAAAACTAATACATGATTTAACCAAAAAATTTTGATTGGTATCAGAATAATATTTTTTTTTGTTTATTTAATGTTGCTTATTTGTTATTATTTTTAGAATTGAATAGATTTAATGGGTATTAAATGTTGTGGATTGTTTTTACTTTTCGAGATGTTGATATATATATATATATATATATATATATATATATATATATATATATATATATATATATATATATATATATATATATATTCTAAGCTATGAATCGGAAAAGTTTCAGATTTATGTATCTTCTATTTCAGCGTATATTAGTAGAAGCATGATCCATTATATGTACATAATAAATATATAAATATATACGAATATGTTTCTGTTATGTTTTATAGCATATATTTAATGTTAGAGATGATAACTATATATACTGAAATGACTAGGAGTGAAATCCGTCAAATGTAACTATCAAATAATATTATAATATTATTTGGAAATTTTAGGAAGTTTCGGTTATTTTTGTTTTTTCATTCACAATATTATTATTATTAATATGATTACTAATGGGGATTAAATTAATAAATAAAATTATGTATAAATTATATATATATATATATTGCAATAACTAATTATTTAATTTAAAAACTAATTATACAATTGTATAAATATTTATATATAGATACTAATAATATGATTTTATACAATCAAATTCATGTTTTAAAATATTAATTTAATTTTGTACAATTTTAAAATATTTTTAATTTTGTATAAAATGCATTCTAGAAATTTCATTTTTTAGGACGAAAAATTTATTTGTTAAGAGAATAAGAGATCCAAAAAATTATGATAATTATAAAAATAAATAAATGAGATTAAATAAATATTTAAAGTAAAAGACAAAATGGTTTCAAATTTATTTAATTAAAATATATTAGATATATGTCGTTAAATATTATGAGATATTGTTAAAAGATGTTAAATATTTTTAAGTGACCATTAATTATTTAAAAAGTATTTATTTAGAAAGTTATTATAAGAAACGTAATGGTTTATTATTTTAAAAGATTTATTTTATTTAAATGATGTTTTAGAATATGAAAGATAAGAGGTTATTTTGAAGGATATATAAAGTAATTATGGCACTATAAATGAGTTATAAATGATGATTATTTGTTAAATGGATTTATTGAAAAGATATATTGTTACGTGGGTGAATATGGTTATATACATGAGATTTAAAAATATTTCCTAAGAAATAGAAAAAGAAAGGTAGGAAAATATGTATATGATATTTTAGAGTTATTAGAAAGACAACATAAATGCACACCTCTGGTGTAAGGCCCAATTATTTATGCCCATCTTATTGTAGAGGTTGCCCAATCTTTTGGGCCTAAATGGGGTTGGCCCAATTCAATTTCTGACCTAAGATACCCCAAAACCCTAACTTGTAACTACTCTTCGTAAAACAGATACCACACATCTCTTAGAGCAGGTGTCGTCATCCTCTGCTAGGGTTTGGAGTCGTCATAGCTTAGCAAGCTCAGCCTCATTCTTTCGTTCCGCGTAAGTCCCTCCCAACTCAAGCTCTATGTTCATTTTGATTCTTCCCTATGTTCTCAGTTAGAGCTTTCTAATGAGCTCGTTTTTGGAACTTGTCCCACTATTTTTCAGCTCACGAAACTGTCCCGTGAGCTATTTTCCCTCACTGTTCGAGTATCAAAGCCTTAGCTAACGTTTCTAGGTACGGGAAGTTAGGGTTCGAGTTTAAGTTGTGTTTTTATGCCTGTTCTTGAGCTTGCAAATTGTTTATATGGGTTAATCATTGTTCTTGGGACGTGAAATGCTTTGTGTGATTAGTTGGGGTTGAAAGATACATCTGTTGCAGGTGAGATCAAGGCGAGAACTGATAATCACGCCCAAGTGAGTCTGACTCGCCTAAGTGAGTCTGGCGGAGGCTGGCCCAAATCCTTTTTCGCGAAAGGTCGCCCAGGCGACCAGCTCATTATTTTGAGCGAGCGAACCACTCTCCGAGGCGAGAGGGGTCTCGCCTAAGCGAGATCCCGCGTTGGTTCCTGTTTCCTTTTCGAGCCCCCACCTAGGCGAATGGGGCTCGCCTGAGCGAGACTGTCTCACCTGAGCGAGACCCTTCAGCCTGAGCGAGGGATTGGGCGAGACAGTGCGTGGTTTGGTTGCTTGGTTGTCCTTGGATGATTTGTAATTGTTTGGGTATGCTTGATATGTTGAGATATATATATATATATATATATATATATATATATATATATATATATATATATATATATATATATATATATATAAATATAATGGATTGCCATGTATGTGTGACATAATTCATGAATGGAATGATGGATATCGTGGAAGCTTGGCATGTGATATTAATGAGTGAGTTGGAATTAATGGGACATGGTATTGATATAAGATGAGACCTGATAGAGGCTGTGACCCACCAAATTAAAACATATTAAATGCAGTATGTGAAAGTGAACCAAGTCGTCTCCCAACGACCAATATTTTCATTCAAAGCTTTAATTTGATACGATCCTATCCAGGAAAGAGTATGATCGTTTCTGAATTTGAATCCTCAAGAGGCACGACACGAATAAATCAGAGAATAACGCGGAATAAGACAGAGATGGAGGACGCCACAATCTAGCAGATTGATAAGTCAAGTGAAGATTCGCCACAAAGATGTTAATCTTTGATAAGAACCAGAGGCCTAAGCCAAGAACAAAGAGAACCCTCTCTGTAATGAAAATCAAATTCAATATATGACTAAAAGTGTCTACAATAGTTTTTGATACCTCTATATATAGGTACACGAGTTTAAGAAAACCTAAGAACCCTACAAGAAGGACCAAACCAAAATATAAACTAATTTATAAGAGAAAGCCCAAAGCCCAAAAAAATAACTTATTTCCTAAAAGAAAACCCAAAGTTTAAAAATATAAATTAATTTCCTAATAATTATCCTTCAGGAGTGCTCCAAGCCATGATCTTCATATCCTTTGAATTTCCACTTGTAGTTGCTTGTAGTATCAAGAGTCTTGAATAAATATGATTTTTCAATCTCTTACTCCTTACCCTTGTCATAGGTCCTTTGAATTGTAAATGTTCATCTTTAAGTTCTTCTTGTATGGACTCTTGGGATAGTGCTCCATCATTCCCTCCTTCTTAAAGAGAATTTGTCCTCAAATTTGTCTCACTTGAAGATTCTTTATCATTCTCTCCTGTTTGGAGAGAATTTGACCCGAATTCTAGAAGGTCTTATGCACAAACACAAACATAAATCAAAGACACAAATCGAAAATAAAATAATAGAAATTCTACTAAATTGAAATTTGGATCCTGAAAGAGGTCAATCTCTTATTATAAAAGATTTGGAGTTCTACCTCCAGGGTCAAATACCCACCTGCACCAATCATCAAAGAATTTTAAATTAAAGATAAAATGCTCAAAGAAAAGAAAAGGAATATTGCTCAAACAAACAACCCAATTATAGGTATGACTTTGATCACCTGTAGGTTTGTTAGAAATGGGTAAACAAGCTAACTCATGAGCGTATATTTCTAAGCTTGTGTCTTTTTTTATCATCATTTCGTCTTCCCATTGTTGATCTCCTTGTTGCTTGATGAATAGCTCTTCCCTAAGTATCCTTTCGTCTTTCCATTATTGATGCCATTGCTCTTTGATGAATAAATCGTCCATAGACAATAAAACAATAAGAGGAAAGTTAGTACATTTTTTCATTGACAATTCATAATGCTCTCTTATTTATTTTTCTCTCTTTTCTTCCTTCTCTCTTTTTCTACTCTCTTCTTTCTTTACTTTTTCTCGCTCTTCTTTCTTTTTTCTCTATCCTTCTTCTTTCTCCTCTCTCGCTCTCTTCTTTTTCTCTCTTTTCTTCCTTCTCTCTTTTCCTACTCTCTTCTTTCTTTACTTTTTCTCTCTCTTTCTTCTCTTTTCTCTCTCCTTCTTCTTTCTCCTCTCTCTCGCTCTTTTCTTTCCCTACTTTTTCTCTCTTTTCTTTCTCGTCTCTTTCTCTCTTTTCCTTTGCTTCATTTTCTATAAGTGTTTCCTTCTCATGGACTCTTTTTAGCTTTCGCTCTTGCCTTCTTTTCAATACATCTAATTTTTGCATTGTCCTTTCTTCCTCCTCTCTCAAGTATGAAATGTAGTTCTTGAGGTCTTCATGAGTCATGGGACTTGCATCCCCATTAGGACATTGATGAGTTTCATGCCCATAGCCTTCACATTTGGAACATCTTAGTGTACTTGTCTTTGGCAATGATTTTCTAACAAGATTGTGCTTCCGTTTAATACTAGCAATCTTGCCAATTAGCTTTATAATTCTAGACTCCAAGGCATTAACGTCTGCTACCAATACCTCATAAACACTAGGTGTATCTCTACATGTCAGTCTCTTGGTACGTTCAAGTCCTTGAACCAAACGATCTTGGTTAGGAGTAGGATAATTTAAACCATATGTTAAACCAGTTCCAAAAGGATGCCTCTGTGGAAACATTTTTCATTACTCAATATTTGCTAATTCCTGCAAGAAAATGTTAGTATAATAAAATATATTTAGGACCTCACCACTCCACTAAGTGTTTCACTCAATTTTCCACTCATCTATCACACATATAGGCTTTTTCTTGAATGTACTCTCTTGCCTTTTACCACTCAAATTCCCTTTAGTGCTTGGCGAAGAACTCTAGTAGCTTAAGGAAAGAGTGAACAAACAATGTGAAGAAAGTTGCAAGATCTAAATCTTGACTTAAGAGGACAAAGAAGATTCAAAACACTAGACCAAACTTCAAGGAATTGTAAAGACACAAAACAAGAAAATTAAAATTAGAAAATAATAGGACTACCAAAGAGATTTAAATGAGACAACACAGAGACTCTAAGAGAAAGACTGATTGCAAGTAAATATCAATAAACCACAAATAAAATTGCAATAAAAGTTGTGTTGAACTCCCCCCCACCTTTTTTTTGGATCCTTCTTTTTCTACTTTTTTTTTCCAATATATATTTGTTTCCTTTTGACTTGATCCACAATATTTTTTTTTTGTTGTATTCATATATTTTTTTGCAGTTCAACACAAAAACAAATTAAACAATTGATCCTTCAAACCCTCATACTCATGTAAATCAAAGTATGGGCACTTGAAAATCCCAAACACAATAACAAATAATTTCCACAAATCAAATGTAGAAATACACAATTTAAACAGAGAACAAAAAAGAAAAAAAAATAAATACGCCAAATAAAAAAAACAAAAAATTCAACCAAATTGGAAACAACCTTAGGGGTTTTACTCCTTACAAAGGAAACAAACAAAATTTAAAACAAAACATAGAACAAAGACACATTAAAAATTGTAATTAATTTTTTTTTTGTTTCATATGACAGAAAAATAACATAGAAGAGGAAATTCAAACCAGATACCAGATGACACGATCCTATCCAGGAAAGAGTATGATCGTTTCTGAATTTGAATCCTCAAGAGGCACGACACGAATAAATCAGAGAAGAACGCGGTATAAGACAGAGATGGAGGACGCCACAATCTAGCAGATTGATAAGTCAAGTGAAGATTCGCCACAAAGATGTTAATCTTTGATAAGAACCAAAGGCCTAAGCCATGAACAAAGAGAACCCTCTCTTTAATGAAAATCAAATTCAATATATGACTAACAGTGTCTACAATAGTTTTTGATACCTCTATATATAGGTACATGAGTTTAAGAAAACCTAAGAACCCTACAAGAAGGCCCAAACCAAAACATAAACTAATTTATAAAAGAAAGCCCAAAGCCCAAAAACATAACTTATTTTCTAAAAGAAAACCCAAAGTTTAAAAATATAAATTAATTTCCTAATAATTATCCTTCAAGAGTGCTCCAAGCCATGATCTTCATATCCTTTGAATTTTCACTTGTAGTTGCTTGTAATATCAAGAGTCTTGAATAAATGTAATTTTTCAATCTCTTACTCCTTGCCCTTGTCATAGGTCCTATGAATTGTAAATGTTCATCTTTAAGTTCTTCTTGTATGGAATCTTGGGATAGTGCTCTATCACAATTTCCAGACGAACACAACAATACAACACAAAGGGGGGGGGGGTTGGCAGACAAATTTAGAATTCTAATCAACAGATTAAATTGAATGCAAAGAGTGATTAAAATCGTATTGACATCCTTGATTGAAACTCAAATTCACTTATCATAGGCCACCAAATTAACACCTCTGCCTTCTCTCAATCCACTAGATAATAATCTACTAAGCGAAAATTACAATCTAGCTTCATTATGCAATTAAGCAAAGCACACATCCTTAAATTCGTGACAGCCAAGTTACATAAATTAAGCATGAACATAACTTAACCAAAACACATGCAATTACTCTGTAAATTAAGCACAAACAGATTCATCACAATGCATTCCCGAATTAGAACAAAGAGATATGGCAGATGTCACAAGTAAGCACAACTTCAAAGCTTTATTGCATTTTGTATCAAGGAGTCAATACACGAAATTAGCTAGACATGGAAATGAGCAATTAGACACCACAATTCTGGAATCACAAAAACAGAATCAAAAACCCCTAACTTATGAAATCTGAAAAACGCAAATTAAGAGCAAAAAGAGAGATTTCAAAGCTTCAATGGAATGCAAAACGGTGTTATCATATATAAATGCGAAAACCCCATTAATGGGTGTTGTTCCAAGTGTATAAAACCCACAAAACGAACTTCCCAAGCAAGAAAACAAATTCAAAACGTAAAACCCTCAATGGGTGCTGTCAAATATGCATAAAAACGGTAAAAATGAGCCAAAAATGTGAAAAACCGCAAGCGGCACGTCCATGGAAGCTTGGAGAACGAAAATGGAGGTTTTGAAGAGAGGTTGAAGATGATGGAGCGGCTGGTCTTCCCCATGCAGACCTAATTTCGTGGTCATATCACCCCTGCCACTCAGAATTACAAAACTGCCATTATGAGCTGCAGAATTACAAAAATGCCACTCTGGGCCTCAAATTTTGACCCATTGACTTTGCTGACGTGGAAATGACATGGAAATGATGTGGAAATGATGTGGTGACTCTCTTCAACTGAATATTGACGTCCAAGCTCCAAAATTGCTTCACCCAAATACCTAAAAATAATTAAAAACAAAAATTAGGCCAAATAATGTGAAATTAGTCTAAATTCGGAACAGTGGCCCAATAAAGCCCAACAGATGAAAAACACTCTAAAGATGAACAATTAAGCACTAATCAACTGTCTAATGGGTACACAAAGGCTAGTGGAATGGAAGATAATAATGACTCATCAAAATCGACCACACTTACCCTTTTGCACTCTTGGGCAAAATTAAAGAGTAAAGGAAAGCAAGGACATCACAAACATAACAAGAGAGACAAAAGGACACAAGACAAACAGACACATGACAAACAGACTCGACACAGACAAATGGAAACACATCTAACACAGAAGGATTCAAAGCTGCAAGGTATCCATGAACATCATCCAAGCAATTCAAAACATGTCAAGTACTCAATTCAGCTCAAGGAGAGAATTGAAAGCAACATAACCTCACGAAATATGCACTGTATCACTCAAATCTCTAGGCTACTGTTTACTCTCAAAGCACCCCTGAAAAACAAACATCAAAGATACTTGGCAAGCCTCTAGAACCAACAACCAAACCAGAAACACACGCATGTCAAGATCAGAAGGACTTTTCAAGGTTGTAATGGGGCTGAGGACAAGGTGTGGAACATATGGATAAGTAGCTAAGCAACCAAGGAAATAGAGGAGCAATGGGGAATAAGTCTCAATCAATGATGAAAGTAATCCCAAACACCAATACTTCCAACTTCGGTTCTCACACAATGCTCAAATCCAAACTCCTTTTTATTTCTTTTCTTTATTCTCTTTCCTTTTCTTTTTGTTTTCTCTCTCTTTTTTTTTCTTTTTCTATACAAAGAACATGCAGAGAAACAACAATTTTGAAATCTTACTTTGGTGTACAAATGAGCAATTCCAAGAACCAACAATAAGTGCACGCACAACCAGACCACACTTAATTGAGCACCCATTCTCAAAACAATTCCAAAGCTCCAAAATTTCCTAATGTAGGAATAATCATGGTTTTTCAAGCTAAGGGCTTGTAATGAGTTGTAGAACAATGAAAGGGTATGCAAGCTCAAAAAGGGGTATCAACGGAAACAGTTCAAGGTAGGCTCATCTGGCTATAGGCTCACAGAACAAAATTGCCTAAATCATATCCCAACATGCATGTGAATCAGAAAAGCATTCAGAAAGAGTCAAGCCAAGGCCACTATGCAAGCATTCAAGAGGCATATATCACTCAATCAAAGAACAGAGAGTGGCTCAAATTCTCACACAGGTAAAATAATTCCAAAAGCAACTTGACATGCAAAGAGAAAGTAAGGATATCAGTCCACAGAGTAACCAACAACTCATCCTCCAAGAGTGAAGTGATTTTCCAAACAGAAAGCAAAAACATAACATTGACTAACACAAATTAACAAAAATGAAACAAACAAACGGAAACAACAACAAACAGACAGACTTGGACAAGTGCAATAAAAGTAAAGAAGAAGGGGAAAGAAAACTCCCTGAATCATGGTGAAACAGCAGTGGGGTCAAGCAGGGAAGTTTCCTCCACAACAGTATCCACCAAGGCAGGATTGCTAAGGAATGGCTTCAGACGATGCCCATTCACTTTGAAGCTCTTACCGGTGGACTGGCTTTTGATTTCAACTGCACCATAAGGATAAACATTAGTAACAACAAAAGGACCAATCCACTTTGATCGCAACTTACCTCTCATGAGTCCAAGTCTGGAGTTATACAGTAAAACTTGCTGACCAACAATAAACTCCTTTCTAGCTATGGAGCTATCATGGAATTTCTTGGTCTTCTCCTTGTAGTACATAGAGTTCTGATATGCCTCCAAACGGATCTCATCTAACTCGTTCAACTACAGCTTCCTTTCCTCCCCAGCTTGATCAAGAGAGAAGTTGCATGACTTGACAGACCAGTATGCTCGATGCTCTATCTCCACTGGAAGGTGGCAAGGCTTACCAAAGACAACCCGATAAGGAGACATCCCTATAGGTGCCTTATAAGCAGTCCTGTGAGCCCATAGAGCGTCCTCAAGTCTATTGCTCCAATCCTTCCTGTTGGGCTGCACAATCTTCTCCAAGATCCTCTTGATTTCTCTATTTGAGATCTCGGCTTGCCCATTAGTTTGAGGGTGATATAGTGTAGAAAGTTTGTGCACGACCCCATACTTTTGAAGCAAAACCCCTATGGATCTGTTGTAAAACTGGGTGCCCTGGTCACTAACAATAGCTCGAGGAACTCCAAACCTGCAAAATATGTTAGACCTAACAAAGTCCACAACAACTCGAGTATCATTAGTTCTAGTGGCTTTGGCTTCCACCCATTTTGAAACATAATCAACAGCAAGCAAGATGTAAGTGAAACCAAAAGAGACAGGGAAAGGGCCCATGAAATCTATACTCCAGACATCAAACACCTCACAAAATAGCATGGTTGTTGAGGCATCTGTTGTCTCCAAGAAATGGCTCCTCCTGCTCGTTGGCATTCCTCACATGTGCTACATATCCTCCACGCATCTTTGAAGATGGTGGGCCAATAAAATCCGCAATCTAGCACCTTGCGAGTTGTCCTCTGTGTGCCAAGGTGACCACCAGGTGTAGATGAATGACAAAATTTGAGGACCGAGTCAATCTCATGGTCCAGAATGCATCTCTTGGTAACCTGATCATTGCACATTTTCCACAGATAGGGGTCATCCCAAATGTAATACCTAGCATCGCTCTTGAGTTTATCACATTGAGCTCTTGATGCTAGGGGAGGAAAAATAGAAGCAGCAAGATAATTAACAATGTTAGCAAACCAAGGTGAGGAAGAAGTAGAGACTGTCAACAAACTTTCATCGGGAAAGTCATCCCAGATTGGTGAAGCATCATCAGTAGACCTCTCAATCTTGCTTAGGTGGTCTGCAACTAGGTTTTGTGTTCCGCTCCTATCACGGATCTCCAAATTGAATTCTTGGAGCCAGAGCATCCATCTTATCAGCCAAGGTTTTGATTCTGCCTTCTTCATCAGCTACTTAAGAGCTGCATGGTCAGTAAACACAACAACAAGAGAACCAAGCAGATAAGATCAAAACTTTTCAAGTGCAAAAACTACCGCAAGGAGCTTCTTTTTTGTTGTGGTGTAGTTTGCTTAGGCAGCATCTAATGTCCTGGAGGCGTAGTAGATTACCTTCGGTTACTTATCAATCCTTTGAGCTAGAACAACCCCCAATGCATTATTGGATGCATCACACATAAGCTCAAATGGGGCTGTCCAGTCGAGCGCCTAAATGATTGGAGTTGTGGTCAGGGCCTTCTTGAGGCAATCAAAAGCCTATTTGCATCCTTCATCAAAGATGAAGTCAACATCCTTTTGCAGTAGGTTGGACAGTGGAAGGGCTTTTTTGCTGAAATCTTAAATGAAGCGCTTGTAAAACCCTGCATGGCCAAGAAAAGAACGAACCTCTCGCACAGAAGAGAGGTAAGGCAATTGTGAAATAATTGAGATCTTGGCAGGGTCAACTTCAATGCCCTTTTTTGAAATTATGTGCCCCAATACTATGCCTTGTTCTACCATGAAATGACATTTCTCAAAATTGAGAACAAGGTTAGATTGGATGCACCTGTTTAAAACTCTGTCCAAACAATCCAAACATGCATCAAATGAGGACCCATATACAATAAAGTCGTCCGTAAACACCTCTATGCATTTTTCAAGAAAATCACTAAAAATGCTAAGCATACACCGCTGGAAAGTGTCGGGGGCATTGCAGAGGCCAAACGGCATCCTCCTATAGGCAAAAGTGCCAAAAGGGCAGGTGAATGTGGTTTTCTCTTGGTCCTCAGGTGCAATGTGAATTTGAAAATAACCAGAAAACCCATCAAGAAAGCAATCATGGGACTTACCTGCCAAGCGCTCAAGCATCTGATCAATAAAAGGCAGGGGGAGTGGTCTTTTCTGGTTTCTTGATTTAGCCTTTTGTAGTCAATGCAAACTCTCCAACTGTTTTGCACTCTTGTTGGAATCAACTCCACTTTTTCATTCTTGACTATAGTGAGGCCTGTCTTCTTTGGAACAACATGGAAGGGGTTAACATCCAGAGACTCAAACTCAGTAGATTCAACATTATCCACATCATATTCAGCATCATCAGAATCAGAATCAGAATTAGAATCAAGATAACTCAGGCACAGATGACTCAGGCACAGATGAATGTTTTAATGCATGCAGAGAGTTTAAATCAGAAATCAATCCATCAACAACATCATCAATAATATCCACGTGAAAAACAAAATGATCCTCAAAAGGATGTTTCATGGCATCCAGAATGTTAAATCGCACAACAATATCATCAAACTCCATGGACAAAGTACCTGCATGGACATCAATTTTGGTTTGTGCAGTTTTAAAAAATGGTCTGCCTAAAATGATTGGTGCAGAACCATGTGAAAATCCCTCTTCCATATCAAGAATGTAAAAATCAACAGGGAAAATCAATTCACCAACACGAACCAAAACATCATCAACCAAACCTGCGGGGTGGGCAACACTTCTATTTGCCAACTGAATCACCACACTCGTAGGTTGTAGGGGTCCAAGAGAAAGAGATTTAAAAATAGACAGAGGCATTACATTTATTTAAGCACCAAGATCAAGCATTGCATTTTCAAATTTATTGTTACCTATGATGCAGGGTACACAAAATGTACCTGGGTCCTTGCACTTCTCAAGAATCTGAGGAACAGATTTACCTATCAATGCTGACACATTTCTGCCCATGCTGATCTTTTCGTTTCCCTTTAGCCTCCTCTTATGCTTGCATAGCTCCTTCAAGAACTTTGCATATCTGGGAATCTGTTTAATGGCATTCAACAGAGGTATGTTCACCTCCACCTTCCTGAATGTTTCTAAGATCTCCCTATAAACCTCTTCCATCTTTTTGCTTAGAATGGATCTTGGAGGGAAAGGAAGAGGTATGGAAGGTGCAACAGTAGAGGTGGAAGGTCTAGAAGTCACACCAGATGTGGAAGGACCAGCTACATGAGCATCACGCTTTCTCTGAAGTGTGGCAGGGTCGACTTCCTTTGAAGGTGTAGGCTCAGAAGTGGGAACTTCAATGTTCTTCCCAGATCTCAACGTAATGGCACTCACATTCCTCGGATTTTCCACCGTTTGTGATGGAAGCTTGTCAGAATTCTGAGCCTGTGCCTGGTTTAGCTGAGTGGCCATCTGCCCCATTTGATTTGTCAAACTCTGGATTGAGGCCCTAGTCTTCTGCTGGAATTGCATATTTTGAAGGGTCATCATCCTGACTAACTCCTCCAATGAAGTAGAAGAAAAAGGTGCAGGTGCTGCAGCAGGAGTTGGTGTGGGTACAGGTGGAACATGAGCAGGTTGTGGTGCAAGTGCAACTCTTTGGTTAGGGTGATTCCTCCATCCTGGATTATATCTATTTAACAAATCATGGTTCTGTTGTTGATGTTGGTGCCTATTGTTGTTGAAAATATTTGCTGCATAGGCCTGAGGGGTATCCACTGGTATAGAAGAAGAAGCAGCCGCCTGTTGTTGCAATACTGGGCAAGAGTCTGTAAAATGATCAACAGATGTACAAAGGCCGCAAACTCTTGCAGCTGGAGCTCTCTGATTGGAAGCAAGTTTGTTGACCAGTGTGGTAAGAACATCAATCTTACTTTCCAACTTCTTCGTGTACTCGGCTGCTCCTACATCATGAACACCTCTAACAACTATGGCATCACTCCTTGTGCCAAATTGTTGAGAATTTGAAGCCATGTTCTCTATTAGTTGCTTGGCTGCAACTGAGGTTATGTTACCAAGGGCACCACCACTTGTGGCATCAATCATATTTTGATCCATGTGGTGCAGACCTTCATAAAAATACTGCTGAAGGAGATGTGCAGAGATCTGATGGTGTGGGCAGCTTGAACAGAGATTCTTGAACCTCTCCCAGTACTCATAAAGGGTCTCCCCAGATTGCTGCTTGATGCTAGAAATCTCCTTCCTTATGGCTGTTGTCCTTGAAGTAGGGAAGAACTTGGCAAGGGATAATCTCTTCAGGTCATCCTAGCTTGTGATGGACCTGGGTGCTAAGTAGTACAGCCAGTCTTTCACATTACCCTCCAAAGAATGAGGGAAAGCCTTCAAGTATACATGGTCCTCTTGGACATCTGCAGGCTTCATGGTGGAACAGACGACATGAAACTGCTTCAAGTGTTTGCACGGGTCCTCACCTGCAAGACCATGAAACTTTGGCAACAAGTGTATTAAACCAGTTTTCAGCACATATGGAACCTCCTCCTCAAGGTATTGAATGCATAAACTATCATAAGTGAACTCTGGTGCAGTGAGCTCACTCATGGTTCTCTCATGAGGTGGAGGAGGTTGAGCCATATTATCAGTATGAAAATTAAAATGCTCAGAATAAACAGTATGCTCAGAATGCAAAGAATGAGGAGTGTCATGAATGTGATGAGAATCATAAGAGTCAGGAAAAGTCACTGAATATTTAGCATGCAAAGATGGATTCCTAAGATGTCTACTTCCTCTGTGGAATGTCCTATCAATCTCAGGGTCAAATGGTTGTAATTCACTTGGGTTTCCCCTAGTCATGCACCAAAAAACATGAATTCTAGTGATATTGGCATAACATAGGGTATAACTACAAGTATACTCAAACGACCTCCAAATGACTTGAAAATTTGTAGGATATTCCTTTGAGTGGTCAAACAGAAGCACAAAAAATATCAGATCAAAAATCAAAGCACAAGTATTTTTAACAATTTTTCAAAAGTGGAAAAAATGAAGAAAAATCACAAAAAAAGATTGCTTAAATGTAGAAAATGGCATTTTCTGGAAAATCTGAGTTTGGATACTGGCAAAGTCGTTTTTGACAAGGTGGGAAATCAAATTCCACCTCAAATGCATATAAAATAATAGTGATTCTGATAACCAGAGAAAAAGTTATGGTCCTCTAAAGTTTCACTAAAAATCAGTCCAAATTTTTTTTGAATCTCTTAACTCAGACTATACCAACTGCTCCAGCTATTTTTCCTATCAAGTTCAATGTCTTAGAAGTGGGGGGAAAAAATTTCGAGTCAAAACAAGCACCGTAGCTACTAGAACAAAAATCCAGAAGTTAAATGCCAGATTCGGACACTATTCATACACTATTCACTACTACAAATGACACTATTCATGTGCACCGCGACACTATTCACTACACTACACAGAAACACACAGGAATGGAAACAGGCACTGAACTTAACACAACATTAACATCACAATGAACATATACCAACTCAACTACACTTGAACTACACATACCAAAACACAGAACACAAACACATTGAAAATTTTACTTTGAACGAAACGATTGGTCCCCGACAACGGTGCCAAATTTGATAGAGGTCGTACCCCACCAAATTAAAACATATTAAATGCAGTATGTGAAAGTGAACCAAGTCGTCTACCAACGACCAACATTTTCATTCAAAGCTTCAATTTCCAGACGAACACAACAATATAGCACAAAGGGAGGGTTGGCAGACAAATTTAGAATTCTAATCAACAGATTAAATTGAATGCAAAGAGTGATTAAAACCGTGTTGACATCCTTGATTCAAACACAAATTCAATTATCATAGGCCACCAAATTAATACCTCTGCCTTCTCTCAATCCACTAGATAATAATCTACTAAGCGAAAATTACAATCTAGCTTCATTATGCAATTAAGCAAAGCACACATCCTTAAATTCGTGACAACCAAGTTACATAAATTAAGCATGAACATAACTTAACCAAAACACATGCAATTACTCTGTAAATTAAGCACAAACAGATTCATCACAATACATTCCCGAATTAGAACAAATAGATATGGCAGATTTCACAAGTAAGCACAACCTCAAAGCTTCATTGCATTTTTTATCAAGGAGTCAATACATGAAATTAGCTAGACATGGAAATGAGCAATTAGACACGACAATTCTGTAATCACAAAAACAGAATCAAAAACCCCTAACTTATGAAATCTGAAAAACGCAAATTAAGAGCAAAAAGAGAGATTTCAAAGCTTCAATGGAATGCAAAACGGTGCTATCATATATAAATGCGAAAACCCCATTAATGTGTGTTGTTCCAAGTGTATAAAACCCACAAAACGAACTGCCCAAGCAAGAAAATGAATTCAAAACAAAAAACCCTCAATGGGTGCTATCAAATATGCATAAAAACGGTAAAAATTAGCCAAAAACGTGAAAAACCGCAAGGGGCACGTCCATGGAAGCTTGGAGAACGAAATTGGAGGTTTTGAAGAGAGGTTGAAGATGATGGAGCGGCGGGTCTTCCCCATGCAGACTTAATTTCGTGGTCATATCACCCATGCCACTCAGAATTATGAAATTGCCATTATGAGCTGCAAAATTACAAAAATGCCACTCTGGGCCTCAAATGTTGACCCATTGACTTTGCTGACGTGGAAATGACATGGAAATGATTTGGCGACTCTCTTCAACTGAATATTGACGTCCAAGCTCCAATATTGCTTCACCCAAATACCTAAAAATAATTAAAAACAAAAATTAGGCCAAATAATGTGAAATTAGTCCAAATTCGGAACAGTGGCCCAATAAAGCCCAATATATGAAAAACACTCTAAAGATGAACAATTAAGAACTAATCAACTGTCTAATGGGTACACAAAGGCTAGTGGAATGGAAGATAATAATGACTTATCAAGGCCCTATACTCATGGGGTGGTAATGACCAGTGGTATGGGTTCAACATGTGATACGAATGAGGTGTTATTTTTTAGAGGTTGACATGGAATTGTAAGCATGATTGGTATTCTCTTATTGTTGATTTATGATTGTTGGGTCCGTGTCAGTGTGTAATTCCTTGGAGTGTCTTGGTGAGGCCTCAATGGTTGCGCTTCAGTGGTCGGGACGTAATTCCATGGCCCGTGTTAGTGGGTGTCCATGGTGGTGCCCCATCTGTATAACTAGGTAAGGATTCAAGGTAAGGTTGCATCCTGACACTCTAAGGAATTAATTAGTCTCACCTAGAGCGGACTGACTCCTGTGGTGAGAGTAGCAGGAGGCCTGAAATTCACTAAGGGCTAACCTTGTGGTGAGGGAAAATTGATGCATCGTAACACTTATAACACATAGTTTGGGGGTGAGCAGAGGTATCCACCACAAGTGCAAGCATCCGCTGAATCCGGTGAAAGTATATTTGACTGTATGATGAAAATGTTGTTAGCTCTAGCTTACCCTGTTTGTTGTATGGTTGTCTTGTATGTGGTTTTTATTTCTTGCGATGATCATCAATTTAATTGATGGGAGCAGATGGGCGAGGTTCCCGCGGTCAGCAAGGAAATGGCGATTCCGCTGCTTAGCCATCTGGGCTGGACTTTATGTTTCTTTGTTTCATGGGTTTTCTTTAGGGCTACAGCCCATGTATTTATCTGGTTTCCATTGGCATCGTGGTGAGCCCAGTTTGTAGGAGTTGTGTTAAGGACCCTAGGACTACTCTACATTACTATTTTGTGTGACATGTCTTTTAATTTCGCTTAATAATTAAATGGGACGTTACATTTATGGTATCAGAGCGGTCATTCCTTAGGTCTATGGACTTGGATGTCCGCTTAGCTTTCTCTGTGCCTTCTGAGTGTTCTTAGTTAAATTCTTGCCTTATTCGAGCCTAACCAAGTGATTTTTTTGTGTGTCAGTGAACTATGGCACCTCCTTGTAGGACTTCACAATCGTCCCAGGGTGACTTGCTCGATATCGCCAGGGCAATAGAGGCGATGGTGGCTGCCATGATGCAGCAAAGCACATCGATGATGCAGCAACATGAGACAGCGATGCAGCGACAGGCGGCGTCGCTTGAGCAACAACAAGCAGTGATGCAACAGATGGAGGTTGCACGTGTGGCTGCCGAGGATGCTCATAGGTAACATATGGAGGCCCTCCGCCAACTGGAAGAGAACATGGTGACTGCCCCAGTGTTTGGCCCGCAGCCACGACCACCAGTCAGGGAGTTGAGTCTGGAAGACTTCCTGAAACACCATCCCGTGAAGTTCAACCGGAAGACGAGCCCAGACGCACCAAACCAGTGGCTGAAGGATCTGGAGAGGATCTTTGATGCAAAAACATGCCCAGCGGAGAACATGTTAGCTTTCACAGTATACATGCTCACCGGGGAAGCTGAGCACTGGTGGACCAGTACCAAATCCATCATGGAGGAGAGAGGCGAGTCGGTGACGTGGGAGGCCTTTAGGGGGAAATTCCTCTCGGAATATTTCCCAGACAGCATTCGATATGCCAAGGAGGTGGAATTCCTCCAACTGACCCAAGGAGGGAAGACGGTAACCGACTATGCTGAGAAGTTCAAGCACCTCAGCCACTTTTATACCTTGCCGCTCGATGAGGAGTGGAGATGCCGGAAATTCGAGAACGGCCTCAGGGGAGATATTCGCTTGATGGTAGCACTGTGATGAGTTCAAATTTTTGCCCTCATTTAATATTTAAATTTGGGGATTTAATTGAATTTTTTGTGCTTAAAGATTGATTTAATTAGGATTTGTGATTATTGGATTTATTGAGTAAGTTTGGTAAAAGTGGCGTAAAAATTGATTTTAGTTGCATAAAATATTATTGGACATTCTAACGTTTGTTAATGCAGCTGGAATTTATTTTTGGTCAATTAATAGTGTGATTTTAAAATATTCAAAGTTACAAAATAAGTCCAAAATCAAGAAATTCTGAAAAAGAATAAATCAGGAGCGAAATGCACCCCCAGATTTTATTTGCACACACCTGCAAAGTGGACCACCAAAAACCTGTTCTGCACCCCAAGTTTTCACTAAGTTGCACCCCTCCTACCACTTCAACTCCACTCAACCAGATCATGCCATGTGGCAATCCCCACCTTTTAAAATTAGCCAACCATAAGCTGCCACATGTCATAATCCTCCACTCACCAAATTGACCACTCAGATTCTGCCACGTCATCATCTCCTCCATCTCACTCATGAAACCCTAACCCTAATTTTCTTCTCTCCTTCCACCACCATGACAGCCGCCGCCGCACCTCCTCACCTCGCCGGCCACCACTGCATCACCATCACACCATTGCCGGCGACGCACCAACAGCGACAGCACCACCAATCTGCAGCAACAGCGGCGCAACCATCTTCCTCCTTCGCACCATCTCCATCACCACCGCAACTGCACCGTGCCGCCTCCGTCTTCTCCGCACCACGACGCACCATCGCCAAGCCGGAAACCACCGCGAGTTCATCTTCTCCGCGAGCGCGAGCAACCAGCGCATCTCCATCGAGCTTCGCACTCCACCATCTTCATTCACGCCTGCACCCGCGAATCCAGATTCCGCGAGCAGCACCGCCTCCATCTTCTCTGCGCAGCCGTGAGCGAGAACGGCCATAACAGTAGCGGAAACCACAACCATTGCGACGCAGCAGCGAACACCTTCAGATTCGACCACCACCAGCGCCTGCACCTGCATCTGCACGAACCAGTTTCGTTCACGTACCTGTCCTCGTCGGAAACGCTGCTGAACCACCATGGAAGCACCTACAGGAATCACGAAGCCGCCACGCAAACGCAACAGTAGCCAAGTCGCCGGAGTAGCCACCACATCGGAGCAGCCGCGCCGTCACGAGGGAGGGAGAAGAGTGTGAGAGTGAAACCGTAATTCTGGAAAGTGCACTCTGCGCCACGTGTCAGCATCTGATTGGCAGTCAACTGGTCAAACTCTGGTCAACTGGTCAAACTCTGGTCAAATTCTGGTCAATTTTGTAAAAATGCTTAAATAAGAGGGGCATAATTGGAAATTGGACAGGAATTAAGTTGCTAATTAATTAAATAAAAATAAAAGATTTTAGCAACTGATAGATAAAGCCCAAAGTCCAGTGGAAGCTTATATAAATAGACTTAAGGGAGCAGAAGCGGGAGGACTTACAATTTACAACTTACAGCTTAGACACTTAGAACTCTCTGGTTTTTGTAGATACCGTCTCCACCACATCTCTCATTCTTTTCTTTTATTTTCTTTCCTTCATCATATTATCATGTATTCCATCAAAGCCATGGAGGGCTAAGCTTTAAGGGTTGATTCCACTATAATTTCTTAAATGGATTCTGAGGTTAGATGAATTTATATGTTTTGTTATTTTGATTATTGTTGTGGTTTTTGTTTATCTATGTCATTTGCTTCTTAATTGAATAGAAAATAATGATTTTAAATCTACATGCATGCTAATCATATGAGTTAAAAGGTTTTTAAATTAAATTGAGACTTTACTTTGATTTTGTTTAGAAACTTTCATTTGATTAGATAAGTTTTTGCCAATAATTGAGACTTTAATTTGATTAGAGGTAATTACTTTAACTAAAATTAGTCAAGACTTTACTTTGATTAATTAAGTTTTCTATTCGGTAAAGAAACAAAGGAATAGACATGATTAGGCATAGTAAAATTAATTGAGACTGTACTTTGATTGAATTTACTATGGACAATCTAACAATTCTCACTTTTAATTGAGATTGTACTTTAATTAAAAGTGAGGATGCCAACAAATGAATTGAGTCTTTACATTGATTGATTTGTAAATCAACAACAATAATTAATTTAACAATAATCTCTAGATAACCAATGAAGAATCTTATTTAGAAAAAGTAGTGGAATTGACCTATTTACTATTACTGTGTTTACAATCTTCCGTGTCATTATCTTTGCATATCAAAACCCCCTATTTTTATAATTTCTAGTTTTAATTGCATTTTTAAGAATCAAATATTTGAGATCAATTCCGTATTCGTTGTGAGACGACTCAAGGTTATCTTAACCCTAACTATTTTGTTCACTACTAACTGGCAATACTGAAGTTGCTAAAGTAGTGGTAATTTGATCGCCTAACGACAGCGATATCAAGCACCCTTATCCATTAAGGATTTTGCCGCTCTAGTGGAGAAGGCTAGGGTGATGGAGAAGATGAAGAATGAGGTAGAGGGTCAGCGGCAGTGTTACATATGTGGGGGCCCACACCTGAGGAGCGCTTGCCCACGCATGGAGGGTTACCGCAGATGCAACAACTATGGTAAGGAGGGCCACTTTGGGAAGGATTGTCCCACTCTTGCTAGGGCAGCGACACGCCCTCCAGTTCAGACTCCTCACCAGCACCAGCGGAGAGATAGAGGCAACAGGCCTCAGGCGATGGGCAGAGTCTATGCCATGACCGGAGTAGAGGCGGCAAGTTCAGGTAACCTCGTTATGGGTTATTGTGTGATTTTTGGGATGAGATGATGCATGTTATATGATTCTGGAGTGACACACTCCTTTGTGTCAGATGCTTATGTGAAAAAGTTGGGTCTACCGGTGTGAGTTGCAGTGTGAACTTGTGGTATCTACTCCGGCATCGGGTTTGGTCAGGACGTCGTCCTTGTGTGCTAGGTCTCCTATGGAGGTGGAAGGACGCAGATATAGGGCAAATCTGATATGTCTACCTCTCCAAGAGTTGGAAGTGATCCTAGGGATGGATTGATTCTCTGCCAACCGCATCCTTATAGACTGCCGAGAGAAGAGGTTGTTGTTTCCCGATTCAGAGGAGCTCCAATTGCTGTCTCCTCAAGGGGTGGTGAGGGAGATTGGAAGTGGAGGAGAGAGAGGGACCATCAATTATACCTGTGGTGCATGAGTTTGAGGACGTGTATCCACATAAAGTACCTGGGTTACCTCCTAGTAGGGAGGTGGAGTTCTCTATTGACCTAGTATCGGGGATAAGTCCGATATCGATGGCTCCATACCGCATGGCTCCGGCAAAGTTGGTGGAACTTAAGAAACAGATAAAGGAACTGATGGCGAAGCAGTTTATCCGACCCAACACTTCACTGTGGGGAGCACTAGTGTTGCTGGTAAAGAAGAAGGATGGGAGTTCACGCTTGTGTGTGGACTACAGGCAACTGAACAAGATGACGATCAAGAATAAGTATTCGCTCCCGAGAATTGATGACTTGATGGATCAGCTGCATGGGTCGTCAGTATTGTCGAAGATAGACCTGCGATCGGGATACCATCAGATTTTGGTAAAGGCTGATGATTTGTAGAAGACGACCTTCTGATCCTGGTACGGACACTATGAGTACATGGTTATGCCTTTTGGTGTGACCAATGCTCCAGCAGTGTTCATGGACTACATGAACCAGATTTTCAGACCCTTCTTAGATAAGTTTGTCGTAGTCTTCATAGACGACATCCTTATCTATTCTAAGATTCAGGAGGAGCATGCAGAACACCTGAGGTTGGTGCTTGGTGTTCTGAGAGAGAAATAGTTATATGCCAAGTTGTCCAAGTGCGAATTCTGGATGGATGAGGTTCAGTTTTTGGGGCATGTGATATCTGCCAAGGGGATTGCAGTAGACCCAATGAAGGTTGAGGTAGTGGTATAGTGGGAAAGTCCTAAGTCGGCCACAGAGATCAGGAGCTTTGTGGGGTTAGCGGGCTGCTATAGGAGGTTCATAGAGGGATTCTCCAAAATAGTGGCACCTCTGACACTGCTAACTCGGAAGGACCAACCCTTCACTTGGACAGATAAGTGCGAGGAAAGTTTCCAGGAGTTGAAGAGAAGATTGACTAGCACTCCAATATTAGTGATCCCGGATGTCGGGAGGCCGTTCGAGGTCTACTGTGACGCCTCCCACCTCGGACTTGGTTGCATTTTGATGCAGGAGAAGAAGGCTGTGGCATATGCCTCGAGAAAACTCAAGGTGCATGAGAGGAACTACCCCACTCATGACTTGGAGTTGGTGGCGATAGTCTTTGCCTTGAAGATTTGGAGGCATTATCTTTATGGTGCTCAATTTCATGTGTTCAGCGACCACAAAAGTTTAAAGTACTTGTTTGACCAGAAGGAGCTGAACATGAGGTCGAGGAGATGGATGGAGTTCCTGAAAGATTATGACTTCGATCTCCTATATCATCCGGGGAAGGCAAATATGGTGGCAGATGCTCTGAGTAGGAAAACTGTACATACGGCACATCTCATGATAAAAGAGGTAGAATTGCTGGAGAAGTTCAGGGACATGAGGCTACAAGTGGAGTTGGGGTCTGAGTCCATTAGGTGTACTACCCTTACTATATCTAGTGACTTCTTGAGCTCAGTGAGAGAGAGGCAGTTATTAGATGCCAGCCTAAACAGAGTCAGAGAACAGCTTGGGTCAGATGAGACTAGAGATTTCACTTTGGGTAATGATGATATCTTGAGGTTCCAGGGCAGGATCTGTGTACCCAATGATGCTGAGGTAAAGAAGTTAATTCTTAAGGAAGGACATAAGAGTCGTCTTAGTTTGCATCCTGGCATGACTAAGATGTACCAAGATCTTAAGGAGACTTTCTGGTGGCAAGGGATGAAGAAGGATGTGGCTCAGTTCGTATCAGCATGTTTAACTTGTCAGAAGGCGAAGGTGGAGCACCAGAGGCCCGGTGCGAACCTACAGCCCTTAGAAATACCAATGTCGATATGGGACAACATCTCCATGGATTTTGTAACCCATTTGCCACGGACTTTTAGAGGACTTGACACCATCTGGGTGATAGTGGACCGGTTGACCAAGAGTGCCCACTTTTTGGCGATGAACTTGAGGATGTCTATGGCCAAGTTAGCCCAGCTGTACATTAAGGAGATCGTGAGGTTGCATGGAGTACCTTTGAGCATAGTTTCTGACAGAGACCCACGGTTTACATCCCGGTTCTGGCAAACCTTACAAGAGGCTTTGCGGACCAAGTTGACTATGCGCTTAGCTTATCACCCTCAAACCGATGGCCAGTCTGAGAGGACGATTCAGTCATTAAAGGATTTGTTGAGGACTTGCATATTGGATCATCTAGGTGCTTGGGGTGAGGTATTACCTTTGATAGAGTTCACCTACAACAACAGTTTCCATGCGAGCATCGGCTTGGCGCCATACGAGGCTCTTTATGGCAGGAGTTGTAAGACTCCTCTCTATTGGTATCAAGATGGGGAAGCGGTGTTGGTTGGACCATAATTGTTAGAGCAGACCACTAAGAAAGTGAGAACGGTGAGGAACAGGATGCAAGCTTCTCAGAGTAGGCAGAAGGCCTATGTAGACCGTAGGAGGAGACCTCTGGAGTTCGCAGCTGGTGATCATGTATTCCTGAGGGTGACCATGTATCTCCGCTCAAGGAAGCTTTCGCCCAAGTTCCTTGGCCCCTATCAGATCACGAGGAGGATTGGGCCGGTGGCTTACGAGATAGCCTTACCCCCAAAGTTGGCGAACCTTCATCCAGTGTTTCAGGTCTCACAGTTGAGGAAGTACGTGTTTGACCCAGCGCATGTGTTGGAAGCCGAGGATATACAGATCAGGGAATACTTCACAGTGGAAGTACCACCTGTCGCTCTAGATGATAGCAAAGTTGAGGAGCGTCGAGGAAAGGAAGTCCGCCTGGTTAGAGTCATCTAGGATCAGAGAACGGGTGACTCGACTTGGGAGTTGGAGAAGGATATGAGGAAATCACACCCACATCTTTTTGCCTGGTAAGCTTTCATTTTCGAGGTCGAAAACTTTTGTTGTTGGAGGGAATGTAAGGCCCAATTATTTCTGCTTATCTTATTGTAGAGGCTGCCCAATCTTTTGGGCCTAAATGGGGTTAGCCCAATTCAATTCTGACCTAAGATACCCCAAAACCCTAACTTGTAACTACTCTTCGTAAAACAGATCCCACACATCTCTTAGAGAAGTTGCCGTCATCCTTTTCTAGGGTTTGGAGTTGTCATAGCTTAGCAAGCTCAGCCTCATTCTTTCGTTCCGCGTAAGTCCCTCCTGTTAGTTTTGAAATGGTTGAAAAGCCAAGAAGGGGGGGTTGAATTGGCTAGTTAAAACTTTAGGCTATTTTTGCAAGCTAAAACCTACTTTAATTGAATCAAATAGATCACCAAGTTGGGATGCAAATAGTACTGAACTATACACTTTCAATCGATCAAAAACATAGTTAACAGATCGATTTTACTAAACAGATTCTGTTTTGGTATAATCAATCGATTGAAACTGAAAAACAGTCGACTGAAATACTAGGAAAAATGCAGAAATGTGAATTTTAATTTTAAACCAGAAACAATGCTCAAGATTGATCAAGATCAGTTCCAAATGATTATACAAACATGCTCAATGCTTTAGATGCTATGAAAACATGCAAGAACATGAAAAAGATGATTAAAGCACAAGTTCTTGAAACTTTAAAATGAAAATGCAAGAGAGAAAGGTTAGAGAAGAGAGGACACCATGAATTTTTATACTGGTTCACTCAAACTTGAGCTACATCCAGTTTGTCAAGGTAACCTGAGCTTAAATTTGCACTATTTCAAAAGTTTTACAAAGAATCCACCCTTACACTTCCAAAATATGAAAAACACCACAAAAGACTCTTGAATCACATAAGAATCACACCAACACAGCAAGAACCCTCTTGCAGACCTGGAAAACCACCAGGCACACACACAAAGCTTAAGAAAGATCAAACCTCAGTGGTAGCACAACCTTGCCTACCGCAAACCACTTTCTCCAAGCTTCAAACCAAGCCAAAAGCTTCAAGAATTGATCCAAGATCAATCTTCAACAACTGCAACACCTATGATCACGAAGGAGAGAGTTTCCACAAGTTTCCAGAACCAAATCGTGCTCTAAAATGATCAACTGACCTCTCTTTCCAAAATCACAACTTTTATAGTCAAACTATTACGAAATTCAACAGGTTGATTTTCAAATCAATCGGTTGATTTCACTTGACTTAAGCTGATACAACAGAAACTGAAAACAAAAAACAGATGCATAAAGCTGATACAATCAGCCGACTGAAATGAAAACCAACCAACTGAAACAAACAGAACTGAAATTGAAAAATCACAAACACAAGGATGCAATGCATGATCCTAAACAACCACCACACTCAGTCATCCTGAGGGTCATTTCTAGTCTGGAATGAGTGGAGCATATCATGGATATCCTGGATTTGGCCATCCAATGCATTGAACCTCTCATTGCAATAGTTGTGATGTTCATGTTGAGACACATTAAGCTCATGCAACTGGTTCAGCATCATCCTCTCAAAATGTGAGTACACAGGGCCTCTATCCTTTGGAGGATTGTAGGGAATCAAGTCCATGGGTCCAGCAGTTGGTTCTTCCTCTTGATTTGCACCACTTGGACTGGCTTCATGGTCATGTGCACCACCAACAACAGCTCCAGCAGCTATCCATCCATTTCCCACCTTGATAAAGCCCATTTTGTGCAGATTTTGGTTAGAGGTATGGTTCAATAGTCCAGTTGACTCCTCTAGCTTATCCTCTACATCAATACCAAAGTATTCAATGAATTTAGACACCAAAACCACATATGGAAGCCTAAAATCTGTGAGTCTCTTGGCCTTGAGGATGTGATCACGAAACACATAGATCCAATCCACTTGAATGTTGTGTTGAATGCAGTACATAAGTATCAAATCTCCCTCATTCAATGTTGAATGGTTGCTACCACGTGGAACAAGGATTTTTGTGACAATCATACCAAGTATCCTTTGATCCACCTTTAGACCACCAACATGGAAGTGTTTGATTTCAACAATAGGATTTCTCAAGCATTGGCCATAGTATTGCATCTTGTTGAATTCTGGAACAGCCCCAGTTTCACCTTTTCTCACTTGCACACCCCTTGGTTTGAGTCCAACCACATCTTTCCAAGCTCTCTTGTTGATCTCCATTTGAACACCCTTGATGTTGGACAGTAGGACATCAGTTTTGAACTCCAAGTTGGTGAAAAACACCTTCACCAAGTCTGGATATATTTTCCCTGAAAGTTCAAGGAAGGACTTCAAATTTTGATGCTTTAGTTGTTGGAATAGGCTCTCAAGCTTCAGCTGTGGAAAGTGCCACACAAGCTTGCTTTTTGCTATTCCATGAGATTAGACTTGATCCAAGCAAATGGCAAGTACCACTTGTGCTTTTCCTATCCAATTTCCACCCTGCATAGTCTGAATCTGAAAAACCACTAAGAGATATGTTAGAATCACATGGATACCATAAACCAACATTGGTTGTTCCTTTGAGGTACTTTAGAATCCTTTTTGCAGCCTTAAAGTGTGATTCCTTAGGATTTGCTTGAAATCTAGCACATAAGCATACTCCAAACTGAATGTCTGGCCTACTTGCTGCATCCATAAGGCAATTTGTTGCAATTGGAGTGGCAACTTCTTTGCAATCCTCCATTTTGAACTTTTTCAACAAGTCAAAACAATATTTTGATTGATTTAAAAATGTTCCATGCTTGAGTTGCTTGACTTGCAACCCTAGAAAGTAGGCAAGCTCACCCATCATGGACATCTCAAACTCTCCCTGCATTGCTGCAACAAACTCTTCACACAATGTGTTATTATTTGAACCAAAGATGATATCATCAACATACACTTGAACAAGTATAACATCATTATCATGTTTTCTAATGAAGAGTGTTTTATCCACTGCACCTTTAGCATAACCTTTTGATAAAAGAAAATTGCTTAGCCTTTCATACCATTGCCTTGGTGCTTGTTTTAAACCATATAAGGGCCTTTTTCAATTTGAAAACATGGTTAGGATAGACATGATCCTCAAATCCAGGAGGTTGTGATACATACACTTCTTCATTTAGAAAACCATTCAAGAATGCACTTTTCACATCCATTTGATGTAATTTAAAGTTACACATGCAAGCATATGCTAAGAGTAATCTCACAACTTCTAGCCTAGCTACAAGTGCATAAGTTTCATCAAAACCAATGCCTTCTTCTTGATTATAACCTTTAGCAACTAGTCTAGCTTTGTTTCTTACTATATTACCATCTTCATCCATTTTGTTTCTAAAAACCCGTTTGGTTCCAATTATATTCATATCATTAGTTTTAGGCATTAGAAACCACACATCATTTCTTGTGAATTGATTGAGTTCATCTTGCATAGCCACAATCCAATTACTATCATTCAAAGCATCATTCACATTCTTAGGTTCAATTTGAGATACAAATGCAACATGTTCACAAAAAATAATCCTACGTCTAGTAGATACTCCCTGTTTGATATCACCTATGATGTTGTCCTTTGATAAACCTCTAGGCTAGATCCAATCCTTGGGCAATTTGCTGTCTGCAGCTTTTTCAGTCGACTATTTTTCCTTTTCAGCCAATTGATTTCCTGTAGTAGTGGACTTTTCTGCAGCAGAAATCTGCTCCTGCAGTATATCTTCCTCATCTGCATTCTTTGACACTTGATCTTGCAATTTTGGGTTAGTTTCATCAAATACAACATGTATAGACTCTTCAACAGTCATCAATCTCTTATTATAGACTCTATATGCATGACTTTGTGTAGCATAACGTAGAAAAACACCTTCATCCACTTTTGCATCAAATTTGCCAAGACTTTCTTTGCCATTATTTAAGATAAAACACTTACATCCAAATACTTTTAGGTGACTTAAAACAAGCCTTCTCCCTTTGCAAAGCTCATAAGGGGTTTTCTTCAAAATTGGCCTAATCAACACTCTATTTAAGACATAGCAAGCAGTGTTGATTGCATCAGCCCAAAAGTACTTAGGTAGTGAGTTTTCATTCAACATAGTTCTAGCTAGGTCCTCAAGTGATCTATTTTTCCTCTCAACAACACCATTTTGTTGTGGTGTTCTTGGTGCAGAAAAATTATGGTTGATACCATGCTTTTCACAAAAGTGTTCAAACTTTTCATTTTAAAATTCCCCACCATGATCACTTCGAATAGACACTATCTTGGAACTCTTTTCATTTTCAAGCATCTTGGCAAGTCTTTTGAAAGCATGAAAAGTGTCATTTTTGGCAGCTAAGAACAAAGTCCATGTGTACCTAGAGAAATCATCAACAATGACTAATGCATAAAGATTGCCACCAAGACTCATGGTTCGAGATGGACCAAATAGATCCATGTGAAGCATCTCTAAAGGTTTTTCGGTTGAAACAACATTTTTTTATTTAAAAGAGACGTTAGTTTGTTTTCCTTTTTGACATGCTTCACACACTCTATCCTTCTCAAACTTGAGTTTTTGTAGTCCTTCAACCAACTGTTTTCTATTCAGCCGATTGAAATGCTACATGTGTATGTGACAAAGTCTTCTATTCCATAACCAAGTATCATCCTCTTTTGTAAGCAAACAATGGATGCTAAATGATGCATGATGCAAGTCAAGTAGATATATATTATTGACTCTCTTGCTTATCAAAACAATACTACCATGTGCATCATATATCAAACAACTATTTGGTTCAAACATGACTTTAAAGCCTTTATCACATAGTTGACTTATAATTATCAAATTGTGTTTGAGTCCTTCAACCAGCAACATATTCTTGATGTTGAAAGAGGATCCATTGCCTATGACTCCATTTCCAAGGATTCTTCCTTTGTTGTTCTCTCCATAGGTTACAAACCCTTCCTCCTTCAACTCCAACTTTGCAAATTTGGTTTTATCTCCTGTCATATGTCTTGAACAGCCACTATCAAGGTACCACAAATCTTTCTTATCACCTTTCATGACCTGCAAAACAGATTTGGATTATTTGGTACCCTTTGATAGGTTGGGTCCATCATGGTTATATCTTTCTAGATCCTTTTGGGATCCATTTCATAATCCCTTTAGGAACATCATATTTTCTAGCATGACAGTTCTTAATGACATGACCTTTTTGCATACAATAGTTGCATGAAATTAATGGCATGTCACTTTGCATGCTTTTAGAAAAGAAACTAGAGAACTTCTTGGTTTTCTTTTGAAAAGAAGGATTGAAACCAAGTCCAGCTTTGCCAAACACACAATTTTGTGAACCAAGAACAACCTCTAAGTTTGCTTCTCCACTTGTGAACCTTGCACAGGTTTTTATAAGGTATTTCACTTGATTTTTCAAAACTGTGCAGTTTTCACAGGATCTTTCAGCTGATTGATTTCTAAAACAGTCGGTTGAATTACTGTAAATAATTTCTAAATGTTCAAAATCAGTTTTTAAATCAGCTGTTTCTTTTTCCAGTTGACTAACTTTGTTTTCCAGCCAATTGGCTAAGCCTTTCAACCGATTGTTTAATGCAGAAATCTTGTTTGCTTCATTATGCAACTCTTCAAAATCATGCAACAATTGATTATAGTCATTTAAGTCTATAGAACTTACTTGGCTTGAGGAAGATGACTCATAACCAGCCATGAGACACAAGTTGGCTTCTTTAGTCTCATCTTGTGAGGAGCTACTTGTTGTTGAATCATCATTGTCCTCCCATGCAATGTATGCACGTTTCTCCTTTGGCTTCTTCTCCTTTTTCCTATCAACACTCTTCTACTTTTCTTTGTTAGCATTTGGACATTCAATCTTGATATGTCCTTGTTTTCCACAGTTATAACATGTAAAATTAGAAGAGTTTGATTCATTGTGTTTGGAAGTATACCTCTTAGGATTACCTTTGATACCTTTCCTTTTGAGATACTTACCAAACCTTTTGACAAGGAGATTCAAGTTCTCACTTTCACTTGATTCAGCCACCTCATCCTCAATTTCCTCATTTTTCTTGGTGCTAGTCTTCAAGGCTATGTTCTTGACCTTTTTCTCACTTGACTCAAGCTCATTAAGCCTTTGCATCTCAATCTCATGCTCCCTAAGCTTACCAAACAATGCGGCTGTAGTCAAAGTGGATAGATCTCTTGTTTCTTAGATAGTCATGACCTTTGGTTGCCAAGATCTATAAAGACACTTTAGCACCTTGATGTTTAACTCTTCCTTGTCAAATTCCTTACCCAAGCCTATGAGATGGTTGACTATGTGAGTGAATCTCTTTTGCACATCCGCTATGGATTCTCCTTGTTTCATCTTGAATAGCTCATATTCTTGAATCAAGACATGCTTTCTAGCTCTCTTAACATCATTGGTTCCTTCATGAGTCACTTCAAGAACCTCTCACATTTCCTTGGCACTCTTGCATTGTGAAACACGAAAAAACTCATCCATGTTGAGAAATGAAGTGAGGATATTCTTTGCATTGCAATCATATTGGGCTCTCCTTCTTTCTTCCTCATTCCATTGAGTCCATGGCTTATTAACCTGCACATCATCAACAATATGTTTAGGAGTATATGGTCCATTTATGATTGCATCCCATATCCTTTGATCTATTGATTCAATAAAGATTTTCATCCTAATTTTCCAAAATTGGTAATTAATGCCACTAAACATAGGGGGTCTATGAATTGAGGCACCTTCACCAAAGGGTAACTTGTTTTCAGCCATTTCAAGTAGTTCAAAACAGATTTAGGACCTTACTTGATCAAATTTCAAGTACCTTGCTCTGATACCAATTGTTAGTTTTGAAATGGTTGAAAAGCCAAGAAGGGGGGGTTGAATTGGCTAGTTAAAACTTTAGGCTATTTTTGCAAGCTAAAAACCTACTTTAATTGAATCAAATAGATCACCAAGTTAGGATGCAAACAGTACTGAACTATACACTTTCAATCGATCAAAAACAGAGTTAACAGATTTATTTTACTAAACATATTCTGTTCTGGTATAATCAATCGATTGAAACTGAAAAACAGTTGACTGAAATACTTGGAAAAATGTAGAAATGTGAATTTGAATTTTAAACCAGAAACAATGCTCAAGATTGATCAAGATCAGTTCCAAATGATTATACAAACATGCTCAATGCTTCAGATGCTATGAAAACATGCAAGAACATGAAAAAGATGATTAAAGCACAAGTTCTTGAAACTTTAAAATGAAAATGCAAGAGAGAAAGGTTAGAGAAGAGAGGACACCACGAATTTTTATACTGGTTCACTCAAACTTGAGCTACATCCAGTTTGTCAAGGCAACCTGAGCTTTACTTTGCACTATTTCAAAAGTTTTACAAAGAATCCACCCTTACACTTCCAAAATATGCAAAAACACCACAAAAGACTCTTGAATCACACAAGAATCACACCAGCACAGCAAGAACCCTCTTGCAGACCTGGAAAACCACCAGGCACACACACAAAGCTTGAGAAAGATCAAACCTCAGTGGTAGCACAACCTTGCCTACCACAAACCACTTTCTCCAAGCTTCAAACCAAGCCAAAAGCTTCAAGAATTGATCCAAGATCAATCTTCAACAGCTGCAACACCTATGATCACGAAGGAGAGAGTTTCCACAAGTTTCCAGAACCAAATTGTGCTCTAAAATGACCAACTGACCTCTCTTTCCAAAATCACAACTTTTATAGTCAAACTGTTACGAAATTCAACAGGTTGATTTTCAAATCAATCGGTTGATTTCACTTGACTTAAGTTAAATCAGTCGATTAAAAACTAAATCAACTGATTGAATTTGTTGCAGTTTAAGACTACTGCAGCCAACCTTTTAACCTGTTAAAAAGTCATTCAACAGATTAAAAGAGACATTTTAACCTGTTGAAAAACCATTCAACAGATTAAAAACACACCAAAGACCAAACTACATCTAATTAATGCTTTAAGGTCTACAACATGAATTACAAACTACAAGTACACTTTCTTAATGATGTAACTACATGGAGAACACATGTTTCATCCTAGATCACCACGAATATCATCAAATCTCCTTTTCTTCATCAATGTAGGCTTCATTCCAATGTTTATGGCTTCAAGATAGTTTAAAAGAGCTTCATTCAATCTTCATCAAATCTTCAAGAAGCAAACCACCTTGGCTTCTTATGTCAACACCTCCCAACTCAAGCTCTATGTTCATTTTGATTCTTCCGTATGTTCTCAGTTAGAGCTTTCTAATGAGCTCGTTTTCGGAACTTGTCCCACTGTTTTTCAGCTCGCGAAACTGTCCCGTGAGCTATTGTCCCTCATTGTTCGAGTATCAAAGCCTTAGCTAACGTTTCCAAGTACGGGAAGTTAGGGTTCAAGTTTAAGTTGTGTTTTTATGCCTGTTCTTGAGCTTGCGAATTGTTTGTATGGGTTAATCATTGTTCTTGGGACATGAAATGCTTTATGTGATTGCTTGGGTTGAAAGATACATCTGCTGCAGGTGAGACCAGGGCGAGAACTGATAATCTCGCCCAGGCGAGTCGGACTCGCCTATGTGAGATCCTGCATTGGTTCTTGTTTCCTTTTCGAGCCTTCACCTAGGCGAAGGGGGCTCGCTTGAGCGAGACTATCTCACTTGAGCGAGACCCTTCAGCCTGAGCGAGGGATTGGGCGAGATAGTGCATGGTTTGGTTGCTTGGTTGTCCTTGGATGATTTGTAATTGTTTGGGTATGCTTGATATGTTGATATATATATATATATATATATATATATATATATATATATATATATATAATGGATTGTCATGTGTGTGTGAAATAATTCAAGAATGGAATGATGGATATCGTGGAAGCTTGGCATGTGAAATTAATGAGTGAGTTGGAATTAATGGGACATGGTATTGATATGAGATGAGGCCCTATACTCATGGGGTGGTAATGACCAGTGGTTTGGGTTCAACATGTGATATGAATGAGGTGTTATTTTTTAGAGGTTGACAAGGAATTGTAAGCATGATTGGTATTCTCTTATTATTTATTTATGATAATTGGGTCCGTGTTAGTGTGTGATTCCTTGGGGTCTCTAGGTGAGGCCTCCGGGGTTGCGCTTCAGTGGTCGGGACGTAATTCCATGGCCCCTGTTAGTGGGTGTCCATGGTGGTGCCCCATCTATATAACTAGGTAAGGATTCAAGGTAAGGTTGCATCTTGACAATCTAAGGAGTCAGTTAGTCTCACCTAGAGCGGACAGACTCTTGTGGTGAGAGTACCAGAAGGCTTGAAATTCACTAAGGGCTAACCTTGTGGTGAGGGAAAATTGATCCAACGTAACACTTGTAACACATAGCTCGGGGGTGAGCAGCAGTATCCACCACAAGTGCAAGTATCCGCTGAATCCGACCAGGTTATACGTATCCGGATGAGTCGAGTCGAGTCGAGTCGTAGTGTATCGATTGAAAAGTCATAACATGCTTGGTTGTTGTATGGATATTGGATGGTGAAAGTATATTTGACTATATGATGAAAATGTTGTTGGCTCTAGCTTACCCTGTTTGTTGTATGGTTGTCTTGTATGTGGCTCTTCTTTCTTGCAATGATCATCAGCTTAATTGATGGGAGCAAATGGGCGAGGTTTCCGCGGTCAGCAAGGAAATGGCGATTCTGCTACTTAGCCATCGGGGTTAGACTTTATGTTTCTTTTCTTCATGGGTTTTCTTTAGGGCTACGGCCCATGTATTGCTCTATGCCTTTCTATTTTACTCTCATTTTTTTAGACTTTTATCTGGTTTCCGTTGGCATCGTGGTGTGCCCAGTTTGTAGGGGTTGTGTTAAGGACCCCAGGACTACTCTACATTACTATTTTGTGTGACGTGTCTTTTAATTTCGCTTAATAATTAAATGGGACGTTACATTTATGTTATCAGAGCGGTCATTCCTTGGGTCTGTGGACTTGGATGTCCGCTTAGCTTTCTCTGTGCCTTCTGAGTGTTCTTAGTTAAATTCTTACCTTATTCGAGCCTAACCAAGTGATTTTCTATGTGCCAGTGAACTATGGCACCTCCTCGTAGGACTTCGCAATCGTCCCAGGGTGACTTGCCCGATATCCCCAGGGCAATAGAGGCGATGATGGTTGCCATGACGCAGCAAAGCACAGCGATGATGCAATAGGATGAGGTAACGATGCAGCGACAGGCGGCGTCGCTTGAGCAACAGCAGGCAGTGATGCAGCAGATGGAGGCTGCACGTGTGGCTGCCGAGGATGCACATAGGCAGCATATGGAGGCCCTCCGCTAGCTGGAAAAGAACAGGGCGACTGCCCCTGTGTTTGGCCCGGAGCCACGACCACCAGTCAGGGACTGGAGTCTGGAAGACTTCCTGAAACACCATCTCGTGAAGTTCAACGGGAAGACGAGATCTGATGCAGCAGACCAGTGGCTGAAGGATCTGGAGAGGATCTTTGATGCAAAAACATGCCCAGGGGAGAATAGGTTAGCTTTCACAGTATACATGCTCACCGGAGAGGTTAAGTACTGGTGGACCACTACCAAATCCATCATGGAGGAGAGAGGCGAGTCGGTGACGTGGGAGGCCTTTAGGGAGGGAAGACGGTGACCGACTATGCTGAGAAGTTCAAGCACCTTAGCCGCTTTTATACCTTGCCGCTCGATGAGGAGTGGAGATGCCAGAAATTCGAGAACGACCTCAGGGGAGATATTCGCTTGATGGTAGCACCCTTATCCATTAAGGATTTTGCCGCTTTGGTGGAGAAGGCTAGGGTGATGGAGAAGATGAAGAATGAGGTAGAGGGTCAGCGGCCCTAGCAGCCTTAGAGGATTGGTGGACCATCTAGGTCCAAGCCTAGACACAACGAGCAGAGGAGACCATATGACAAACCTCCCCAACTCAAGCTCTATGTTCATTTTGATTCTTCCGTATGTTCTCAGTTAGAGCTTTCTAATGTGCTCGTTTTTGGAACTTGTACCACTGTTTTTCAGCTCGCAAAACTGTCCCGTGAGCTATTGTCCCTCACTATTCGAGTATCAAAGCCTTAGCTAACGTTTCCAGGTACAGGAAATTAGGGTTCGAGTTTAAGTTGTGTTTTTATGCCTGCTCTTGAGCTTGCGAATTGTTTGTATGGGTTAATCATTGTTCTTGGGACGTGAAATGCTCTGTGTAATTGGCTGGGGTTGAAAGATACATCTGCTGCAGGTGAGACCAAGGCGAGAACTGATAATCTCGCCCAGGCGAGTCCGACTCGCCTAAGTGAGTTTGGCGGAGGCTCGCCCAAATCCTTTTTCGCGAAAGGTCGCCCAAGCGACCAACTCATTATTTTGAGCGAGCGAACCACTCGCCCAAGCGAGAGGGGTCTCGCCTAAGCGAGATCTCGCGTTGGTTCCTGTTTCCTTTTCGATCCCTCGGCTAGGCGAAGGGGGCTTGCCTGAGCGAGACCCTTCAGCTTGAGCGAGGGATTGGGTGAGACAGTGTGTGGTTTGATTGCTTGGTTGTCCTTGGATGATTTGTAATTGTTTGGGTATGCTTGATATGTTGAGATATATATATATATATATATATATATATATATATATATATATAATGGATTGCCATGTATGTGTCACATAATTCATGAATGGAATGATGGATATCGTGGAAGCTTGGCATGTGAAGTTAATGAGTGAGTTGGAATTAATGGGACATGGTATTGATATGAGATGAGGCCCTATACTCATGGGGTGGCAATGACTAGTGGTATGGGTCAACATGTGATACGAATGAGGTGTTATTTTTCAGAGGTTGACATGGAATTGTAACATTTGTGATAGTTTTAGGGTTTTATGAGTCAAGTGTTGACACAGTATTAATATTATTATACTGTAGTTATATGAATGAGTTCTTCAAATATTTGAAGGAGATAAAACTAATACATGATTTACCCAAAAAATTACGATTGGTATCAGAATAATATTTTTTTTTTGTTTATTTAATGTTGCTGATTTGTTATTATTTTTAGAATTGAATAGATTTAATGGGTATTAAATGCTGTGGACTGTTTTTATTTTTCGAAATGTTGATAAATATATATTCTAAGCTGTGAATCGGAAAAGTTTCAGATTTATGTATCTTCTATTTCGGCGTATATTAGTAGAAGCATGATCCATTATATGTACATAATAAATATATAAATATATATGAATATGTTTTTGTTATGTTTTATAGCATATATTTAAGGTTAGGGATGATAACTATATATACTGAAATGACTGAGAGTGAAATCCGTCAAATGTAACTATCAAATAATATTATAATATTGTTTGGAAATTTTAGGAAGTTTTGATTATTATTATTTTTTCATTCATAATATTATTATTAATAATATGATTACTAATGGTGATTAAATTAATAAATAAAATTATGTATAAATTATATATATATATATATGAGATTAAATAAATATTTAAAGTAAAAGACAAAATGGTTTAAAATTTATTTAATTAAAAATATATTAGATATATGTCGCTAAATATTATGAGATACTTTTAAAAGATGTTAAATATTTTTAAGTAACCATTAATTATTTAAAAAGTATTTATTTAGAAAGTTATTATAAGAAACGTAATGGTTTATTATTTTAAGAGATTTATTTTATTTTAAATGATGTTTTAGAATATGAAAGATAAGAGATTATTTTGAAGGATATATAAAGTAATTATTGCACTATAAATGAGTTATAAATCATGATTATTTGTTAAATGAATTTATTGAAAAGATATATTGTTACGTGGGTGAATATGGTTATATACATGAGATTTAAAAAGATTTCCTAAGAAATAGAAAAAGAAAGGTAGGAAAATATGTATATGATATTTTAGAGTTATTAGAAAGACAACAAAAATGCACACCTCAGGTCTTTGCAACTATCACCACCTAAATTCGTCCAGGTTATTAAAAAATTATTTCCAAAATATCTAAAAATAATAAGTGGTAATAAATTGTCTTAAAAAATAATAAAATTGATTAAAAAGTTTTTCTTTAAATTTTTATTTTATTTTATTATTTTATTATTTTATATTTTATTTTTAAATAATAATAAAAAAAGAGATTTTGTTTTCAAATTAAAGATTGAATTAAAATAAATTCATTTGTTTTTACGTTTTCTTTATTTAATTAATTGAAATTTAAAAATTAAAAAAGGGGGAAAACGGTTTTGATTAATGGGAGGGAACAATTGATGTTTTGATAGTAGTAACTTCCATCAGTTTTTAAAGAACACGTTAATATAGAGGGAGGAAATGCCATTTTGAGGGGAGAAAAGGAGAAGATTCACTATAATATGATCTTCTCACAATTTTCGTCCAAAAAAGTTCATCCTCATATCAACATTAATTTACTCATCTCCAGTTCAATTCAATTGAGAGCCATAACCCAGAAAAAAGATTCAAAGGTGTATATCAAACAATTCAGCGGCAACGATAATTAAAGAACAAACACAAGGGAACAAAAAAGATTTGCGCATAGTAGGTTACACAATTTTTGCTCAGTTTCGTTTATTTTGGTAATATTATTTTCATCTCCAACTTTGAAGTTAATAAACCACAATCAAAACTGAAATTGGACCGGAAAGGAAGAGGTTTGAATAGAGAGAAAAAGGGTCATGGTGATGTGTGGTGTAGTGGAGTTGATGGTCTTTGGCGGCACGTTCTGATGGTGGATGTCTACGGCAATGGCTTGATAACATCGGAGTAGCACGATGTTAACCAGGCGGAGGAGAGACGCAAACATGGAGGCCATGCTGTGGTGCTCCACGTATTTGAGAGAGGCGAAGCTGCCGTCACTCGAAGAACCATGATGGAGGCCGGCGCTGTTGTTGGCCGCGTCGCCGATGACTTGGCGGTGAGTAACATCTATGGTTGGTGCAGCGTGAGGTAGAAGATGAAGTTGGGGAAGAAGAATTTTAGGTGATGTGCTTTTTGGAAGAATAATTTGATTTAGGTTTAGGGTATTGGGCAGATTCTTTAATTCTTCGTGCACCCCCATAACTTAATTCACACACCTATGCAAATATGTTTTATAATTGGACCATTTGTTTTTATTTTCTTTACTTCATGCACTCCAAAATGTAATAACCCCACACCCGGTACATTTAGTTTTATTTCACCTTATGTACCCGCGTTTTCACTAAGCACACACCCCACTCTTTAATTTCCTTTTTTAGGCTAGGATGTGTTTACTTTATGCACCATGTATTTCTTCTATGTGCACCTCATTCCTATGTGTGGAGTTTTTCTCATTGCACCCACATATTTACTTATGCACTTTCATTTTCTATTTCCAATTTTACCTTTTTATTTTATTAAATATCACATCTCAATCATATCATTTTAAAAAATAATAAAAAATATTTTAAATTCAAATAAAAATTAAAATAATTTTCAAAATTAATAAAAATAAGAATAAATAAAATTTAAAATTATTTTATTTATTTATTCTTTTAGTGTCTAATCGACCGTTCGCGTCGCACGATACTTCTTTTCAAAAACAAGAATTATAAAAATAGTTTTAGTGTCTAATCGACCGCTCGCGTCGCACGACACTTCTTTTTAAAATACAACAATTATAAAAAAATAATTTTGGTGTTTAATCGACCGTCCGCGTCGCACGACACTCTTTTTTAAAATACAAAATTATTAAAATGATTTTGGTGTCTAATCGACCGCTTGCGCACGACACTCCTTTTTCAAATACAAAATTATTAAAATGATTTTGGTGTCTACTCGACCGCTCGCGTCGCACGACACTCCTTTTCAAAATATAAAAATCATAGAAATATTTTGGTGTCAACCTGGCCGCACGCGTCGCATGACACTTATTTTCAAAAATGTCAAAAGACAACTTTAAGAATTAAATATTTTAATCAAGTTTTATCAAGAACTACGTGATCCTTGATTCTCCATTGTAAATGGAGATACGTAGGAGCAGGGCAAGTCCTTGTCGGGTTCACTTTCCAAAAATAAAAAGGTTTTCCAAATCATTTTCAAATAGTTTTATAAAGAATTACGTAGCCCTGATTTCTCATTTTTAACAAGAATATGTAGGACCAAGGTTTTAACCCTTGTCGGGGGTCCCTTTCACTTAAAAAATAATTTTGTTCAATATTTTCTTATTTATGGGAAAAATAAATATTTAAATAAACACATCTCTTTTGCAAATTTAATTAAAGATACCGCCTTTGGGTGGGTGTTGTAGGGTGCTAAAACCTTCCCTACGCGCAACCGACTCTCGAACCCTAATTTGGTTTTCGTAGACTTTATTTTATTCTTATGGTTTTCCATAGTTTTCCAGAATAAACTATGATGGCGACTTCTAATCTCTTTTTCCAAATCCTTTCCTTTTTAGTTCGTCATCCCGTCGCAATTTAGGTTGCGACAACAACATTACCAATATCATTAGTATTTTTATTAGAATCCTCTAGCAACTTAGAGTCATATTCCTACTCTAGCAAGCCCAATTTTCTTCTACGAGCCTGAAACAAGTAATGAATAGTAAGTTCCTAACTGCAAGGAAAACAGAAATCACAAAGGACTGTTTTCTTCGTAGCAAGACTCAATCTTCACTAATACAATAATACAAAAACATTTCAATATACCAATAGTCAAGCACCCTCATTATCTTCTATCATATATCTTTCTTCTTGTCCATGAAGAACTTTCTACAGGAACAAGGTTTACATAAAACTTCTACCAACATTTTTTATTTATTCATTCATTTAGCTGATCATGTAACATAACAAATCATAATAAACATAATCAACCAACAATAGTAATAATTCATGAAATGGGAGTTGAATAATGATAAAACAATTACCCTCTCCTAACGTTCGGCTTTCTTTTGCTTCAATTCCTCAATGGCCTTCGTCCTTCGAGCTTCAAGGGCTTTGAGTTCCTGTTCCTTAAAAGGCCAATTGTTGGGAATACCAGGATCCTTCTCAACCTTATTTTTCCCACTCAGCCTACGCTTCTTCGCTTCCTTCGCTTTTTTTCTGTTGTGCTCTTTCACCTTCCGTATCACCTTGTACTTCTTCTTCAACGAAACCCTCTTACTCTTACTCTCTGCAACCCAAAAAATTCACAACAATAATAAAAAAATAAACAATTAAAATCATTGCACACTATTGATATCAAAGAACAGGGATTGGGTTTTCTTACTCTTGCTCTTCATCACCATTTTGTGTTCTCTACCTTCACAAGAGAAAAAGAGATGAGAACGATAATCCACGTCAAAAGTAGTAGAAAACGGAGAGAAGAAGGGAAAAGATTTGAAAAGGCTCTAGAGCGAGCAAATAGAGAAGAGGGTGAAGGAGTTTGTTGTATATTGTTATCAAATTTTAGAAGGTAAAATTAGATAATCAACATATTAAATTTGATATTCTATAAAATTTGTTTTAGTATTCTAAAAATTTTTTTTTATATCCTCATCTTTTAATTTGATATACTAAAATAATGAATTTTAATATGCCTAGATTTTTTTTATACGAAAATATAATTACTTAAATATATTATAAAAAAACTATAATGTAACAAAAAATTTAGGAGGGGTTTTCTTAGGCTAACTTAAGTTGAATTTGTTAATATTTTGAGATTAAATAACACGTGTTTTTTGATAAATACTAGTTAGTAGTAAGGTTTCAATTTATAAAGTTTTTATTGTTATAGTTTAGTACATATTTAGCTTCTACAATTTAATTTTATTAAAATATAAAGTAATATATATCCAAAACTAAGATATCTAAACTAGCGTAAAAAGTGTGGGCAATCCAAAAGCGTATTTAAACCTAAAAATTGTATATATCCAACCTCTCCGACTACACTGCTTGAAAAAACACAAATTTCAAATTGCTCCCTCAGTTAAGGCGAACTCAACTGCACTGTTTTTTTTTCTAATAAACTGAATTGAACTGAACTGCACTATAATATGAACTGAACTGTTATAAACTGAACTGTTTTATGAACTTCACTAATTTTGAACCGAATTGCATTGATTTTGAATCAATTGCTCTATTTTTGGTTCCTATGTTGCTAGTATATTTTAGTTTATAACTTGGAATTGCACTTCCTAAATATATATCTTAATTATAAATGAAAATATAATTTGGTTGGATATTAATTTATGTTTAAATGACTTGAGATTCTATTATTGTTAATTTGTATTTAGAATGATTATAAATTTAATAAGAGAGGGTCCAACCTAAGTTCAAATAAATTATTTAAAAAAAAGTTTAGAACTCACGTTATTGACAACACAAACATTTAAATATTAAATTGGAAGTGAGGGCCAGACCCACGCTACTGGCAACATAGGTAAATGTGTCAAAAAATGAAAGTCACTTTTCAATGGGATAGGCCGTCTCTTTTTTGAGTCCGCTCTTATTCGCACGCAAATTTTGGATAGTGATGAGTGCGTTATTTTGCCCTCATTCAGTGTTTAATTCTGGGTATTTAATTGAATTTATGTGCTAAAAGAGTGATTTAATTGATAATTCTGATAATTAGGCTGTTTGATCTTGTGTGATAAAAATATCTTAAAAAGTGATTTTTAGCTGCATAAATTATTTTTGAATATTTTAACGTTTGTTGATGCAGCTGAAATTAAGATTAAGCTCATTTAAGGTGAGAAAATAAATTGATTGAAGTTACAGAACACCGTTAAATAAGGCTGAAATTAGCAAGTTCTAAAAATCATTTTTGCACCACCTAAATTACATATACACTCCCCTTTTCCAAATGGGTTGCAGAATATCTACTTCTACACCCCTAACTTTATCTATTTTCACCTCTCCTACCACTTAAACTCCATTCACTGAGATGCTGCCATGTGGCAATCCTCCACTAATTGAGTTGACCAACCAGAAGGCTGCCACGTGTCATCCTGTCATTGCTTAGTCAAACTGGTCAAACTTGGTCAAACAGTCAACTCTAGTCAAATATTCAACTTTGGCCAAAAACTGGTCAAAGGAGAGGGATTTAACTGCAAATGTTGATATTTTTGGATGTCTATGCAAAATTGGATTACAAAATTGAAAATTGGCTATTTAGAAAATTAATACAAATATTATTTGGTGATAATTTATAAGATATCTTTAAATAATTAATTTATTTAATTATATCATAAATTATTAACCAACTATATTTGTTAAATAGTCTATATCTCTCCAAATATCTTTGAATATTTATCTTTATCTTTATTTTAGAAGATATTTGAGAGGTTTTAGCAATAGAAAAGCCCAGTCCAATTACTATAAAAAAAGACCAAGGGAGAATCAGAAAAACAAGCTCGACACTTCGGAATTTAGGAACCCTTAGGGGGACCTAATTTCTTTCTCTCTTTTCTTCTCTCTATTCTTCTTTTTATTTTGTATTCCATTGTAATTTCTTAATTGGATTCTGAGGTTAGATCAATTAATTTTTTCGTTCTTTTTATTATTGTTGAGGTTTTAATTCATCTATGTCTTTTATCTTTGAATCACGTAAAAAGTAATGATTTTAAATCTATATGCATGTTGATCATATGAGTTCAAGGGTTTTTCAATTGAATTGAGACTTTACTTTGATTTTATTTAGAAACTTTCATGTGATTGAATGAGTTTTTACCAATAATTGAGACTTTACTTTGGTTAAAGGTATCTACTCTAACGAAAATTAATCGAGACTTTACTTTGATTAATTAAGCTTTTTATTTGGTGAGGAGATAAAAGACTAGACATGATTAGGCATAGTAAATTTGATTGAGACTGTACTTTGGTTGAATTTACTGTGGATAATCTAAAAGTTCTCACTTTTAATTGAGACTGTACTTTGGTTAAAAGTGAGAACGCCAACTTTACATTGATTAATTTGTAAATCTACAACAATAATTAATTGAGCAATAATCTTTAGATAACCGATGATGAATCTATTTTGAAAAAGCAATGGAATCAATCTATTTTCTTTACTATTGTTTTTATTTTTTTTATCTTTTAAATTTTATTTCTATCTTTGTTTATCTTAATCCCCTATATTTTTTATTTTATTTGACTAACTCATTTGTATAGTTTTATAAGAACTAATTTGTTAAAATCAATTTCGTGTTCGTTGGGAGACGACTTAGGGTTACTTTACCCTTTCTATTTTCTTGACTACTTTCTTAACAATACTGAAGTTGTTATAGATAAGTAGCATTAATTTGATCGCATCAACGACAATGTTATCAAATTTGGCGTCGTTGCTGGGGAACACGGTTAGAATTTTTATCATTTTAGTTCTTATTTTTGTTTTATTCTTTTGATTTTATTTTTGATTTTTACTTTTATTTTTATTTTTATTTTATTTTTTTGTTTATCACTAACATTTTCTTTTCTCAATTTTTGTTCTTACATATATTTTCTTTAGTTACTTTATTTTTTTTTGTAAGCATAATTTTTTTTTTGAGGAATTTTGTTGGGAAATTTGTGGAACTAGTTGGGAAAAACTTTGACTAAGGAAAGATAAGGTACTTAAGTTGTCCATTGAGATGCACCTCTCTTTCCTGGAAGTCTACTCAACAAGCTTTCAACTTATTTCTTTTCAGAAAACCTCTTTCAAAAATGCAAAATAATTTTTCATATGAAAATAATCAACAGTGTGATTTTCAAGTGAACTATGATTACTATCCACAGCAACCACGTGATTTTCAGCAACAAATTGTCACACCTACTTCTACACCTGATATAAGTGGGTTAACTTTACGACAATTTAATGATCTATATCCTAGATCATCTTTTTTGGGATATGAGCAACAACCATATTCTGAGTGTCCACCTCAGCAACCATATGTTCCAAATAGTTTTCAACAACAATATGTACCACCACAGCAAGTTGAAGCAACCAATGGACCATCCTACAGGGAAGTTATGATATTAATGGGTGAAGTTATAGAGAAATTAGAGTCCATGGATGAAAGGTTGCGAGTTGATCAAAGATGCAGAAATATTGAGCAAGTGGTATGAAAATAAGCAAATATTGTCTGATATGTTGAGGGATGCAAGTAAGAACAACTTCATAGAATTACTTGTAACTATTAATACCACCCTTCTTTCTTGAAAATCCAGATTTTAATGCACTTCGTCATGAAATCAAAGATGTGCTTCTGAAGTTGGCCATCAAAGCTGAACAAATGTTTGAAGATTTGAGTCAGCTAATGAATGATGCAGTGAGAAAGGTCACTTTGGAAGATATGATGAAAATGATGACTGAAATGATGAAGATGAATCAGACAGATCATAAAGAGATGATGAATGCTGCCACACAAAGCTTGCAGAGTCATTCTGAAAAATCAATAGCGGAATCACATCACATTGATATATCTACTGATGGATATAATGATTATCATAGTAATATGTCTACTGATGGACATATTAAGCATGTTGCTGAAGTTGATGAAGAAATTGAAGGTTTTCACACAAACATATCTACTGCTGGATATGTTGATGATGCTCAATGTGAATATAAAGTTGTACCCGTTGATGAGGATATGAGTACAAATGATCATTTTCAAGAGCAAAGTTGTGAGAACAATACAATGGAGGAACCAAGTGCAGTTGAAGAGCCAACAGTATTCGAAGATGCAGCTGAAGCATCTACTATTGCAACTGACTTGGTTAATGATGAAGCAGCAAATTCAACTACTTCAAGTGCAGATTTTTGCTCACAAGGTGAGATTATGAGGATTACTGATGATCCTGTTAACAATCTGAATGCACTTGATGATGCTCAAGTTGAGTTGAAGCCACACAATCCACACATCATGTTTGTTGATATGAATGATACAAATAAGTTTTCAGTGGTTATCTTTGTTGACATGGCTGCAGAAAAAGAAGAAAGGTTGCTGCAACAAGAAAACAGGTTAGATTCAAATTCTTTTGAAAGCATTGTTGATAAAAAATTTAAATTGCATGCATATTTGTTTTTTGTTTTTGATTTTAATAAAAAATATAAAAAAATTTCAAAAATATGTTTTTTTGTTTTTAGTTTTCATAAACTTCAAAAAGTAAAAATTAAAAAAATGGTACAAGCTGACTTGTACTCCATAAAATTAAAGAAAATAAATTTTGACATTTGGCCAAATTGAGCCAGAAATAAAAAAAAAATTCGTTTCCTCCCCAAAATAAGTCCATCAAGGGCATTTTTTCTAAAATAAGTGTGGGGGAGACAAACTGTAGGTAGGATTTTCCTTTTTATGTTTTTTGTTTTTTTGTTTTTTTGTTTTTTGTTATTTGTTTTTTGTGTTTGTTTCATTTAAAAAAAATGTGATTTCTTTTTGAGAAAATTGTGAAAGTATTAACTTTTTACTAAGTGAAACTTTTAAACAATATGTCTCATAAGAAATCCACCAAAAATATTTCCCTACTTTCAATAAAACATATTGACATTGGATTTTGGGATTTGGGATTTGGGATTTGATTCAATAATTGGGATGATCATAATTCTAGAAAAATAAAAGTCATGTTGATGAGTGGATTGTTTCTATGATTTGCTAAATGAGTTAATTTGAGAATTTCTTGATTAAATCTTTTGTGAAAGAATTTAACCTTGTGAGTCTTCAGCCTTAGTGCAAAGGATGGACCACCATGTGCCATTCCTATTTTTTTTCTTGAGTGACTTGCTCATGTTTGTTTATACTCAAATGTTTAGCTTGACTCTTTTGTTTTGCATCTTAGGTGAATATGCATGATTTGATATGATTGAGGCATTTCTTGTTTTTAGCTACTTGGCCAAATAAGCCCACCTTGATATTAATCCATTGGTAGCCCCTTTGAGCTTTTAAACCTCTTTTTCTTGTTTTAAGCCTATTGCATAACCTTGAAAAGAAAAAGACCATATTCTACCTTAGGAAGAAAGAAGGAGCCAATGGATTGTGTTCATGAATGGTTGAGGAATAAAGTGTGTAGGTGAGTACCTCACCCATAAATTAATAAAAGTGGCAAAAGGACAAATTGTTGATGAAAAAGTGTTGAAATAATTGCTTTCTAAAAAAAAGAGAGTAACAAAGTAATAAACGAAAAAAGAGTTGTTTTTGAAATTATGCTCCATTATTCTTCCTACATTACTATTTCAAAAACCCAAAAATCCTAAAATTTTTCCTACCTTTGCCTTGGCCCCATTATAACTTGTGAAAAGTCCTCATGATCTTTGAATGCATATTTTTTGAAAGTTTGTGAATATTAGAGTCTTGTTAAGTTTTATGAGTGTTTACTTACATGAGTATTTTGAGTGAAAACATAAGCCAAACACTTGAGCGAATTTCGGTGAGAAAATACACATTTTACTTGAGTGCTTTCTTTCATAATTGAATGTCTTGTGAATTCAAAAGATTAACTCATGTGTGAAAAATAGAATCTTTCCGTGTGTTTATGAATGGTAATTTGATTTCTAGAATATTGATTTGTCTCAAGTAAGGTTCATTCCTTTGATCCAATGTTGATGTGAAATGAAATACCTCAGAACAAGTTTTGAAATTACCCCATTTTGCCCAAGAGTGCAAAAGGATAAGTGTGTGGGTATGATGAGTGCGTATTTTTGCCCTCATTCAGTGTTTAATTCTGGGTATTTAATTGAATTTATGTGCTTAAAGAGTGATTTAATTGATAATTCTAATAATTAGGCTGTTTGAGCTTGTGTGATAAAAATGTCTTAAAAAGTGATTTTTAGCTGCATAAATTATTTTTAAATATTTTAACGTTTGTTGATGCAGCTGAAATTAAGATTAAGCTCATTTAAGGTGAGAAAATAAATTGAATGAAGTTACAGAACACCGTTAAATAAGGCTGAAATTAGCAAGTTCTAAAATTCACTTCTGCACCCCCTAAATTACATATACACTCCCCTTTTCCAAATGGGTTGCAGAATATCTACTTCTACACCCCTAACTTTATCTATTTTCACCCCTCCTACCACTTAAACTCCATTCACTAAGATGCTGCCATGTGGCAATCCTCCACTAATTGAGTTGACCAACCAGAAGGTTGCCACGTGTCATCTTGTCATTGCACAGTCAAACTGGTCAAACTTGGTCAAACAGTCAACTTTAGTCAAATATTCAACTCTGGTCAAAAACTGGTCAAAGGAGAGGGATTTAATTGTAAATGTTGATATTTTTGGATGTCTATGCAAAATTGGACTACAAAATTGAAAATTGGCTATTTAGAAAATTAATACAAATATTATTTGGTGATAATTTATAAGATATCTTTAAATAATTAATTTATTTAATTATATCATAAATTATTAACCAACTATATTTGTTAAATAGTCTATATCTCTCAAAATATCTTTGAATATTTATCTTTATCTTTATTTTAGAAGATATTTGACGGGTTTTAGCAACATAAAAGCCCAGTCCAATTCCTATATAAAGAGACCAAGGGAGAAGCAGAAAAACAAGATCAGCACTTCGGAATTTAGGAACCCTTAGGGGGACCTAATTTCTTTCTCTCTTTTCTTCTCTCTATTCTTCTTTTTATTTTGTATTCCATGGAGTTCTAAACTTCTTGGGTTGATTCCATTGTAATTTCTTAATTAGATTCTGAGGTTAGATCAATTAGTTTCTTTGTTCTTTTTATTATTGTTGAGGTTTTAATTCATCTATGTCTTTTATCTTTGAATCACGTAAAAAGTAATGATTTTAAATCTATATGCATGTTGATCATATGAGTTCAAAGGTTTTTAAATTGAATTGAGACTTTACTTTGATTTTATTTAGAAACTTTCATGTGATTGAATGAGTTTTTACCAATAATTGAGACTTTACTTTGGTTAAAGGTATCTACTCTAACGAAAATTAATCGAGACTTTACTTTGATTAATTAAGCTTTTTATTTGGTGAGGAGATAAAAGAATAGACATGATTAGGCATAGTAAATTTGATTGAGACTGTACTTTGGTTGAATTTACTGTGGATAATCTAAAAGTTCTCACTTTTAATTGAGATTGTACTTTGGTTAAAAGTGAGAACGCCAACAAATTAATTGAGACTTTACATTGATTAATTTGTAAATCTATAACAATAATTAATTGAGCAATAATCTTTAGACAACCGATGATGAATCTATTTTAAAAAAGCAATGGAATCAATCTATTTTCTTTACTATTGTTTTTATTTCTTTTTATCTTTTAAATTTTATTTCTATCTTTGTTTATCGTAATACCCTATATTTTTTATTTTATTTGACTAACTCATTTGTATAGCTTTATAAGAACTAATTTGTTAAAAATCAATTCCGTGTTCGTTGGGAGACGACTTAGGGTTACTTTACCCTTTCTATTTTCTTGACTACTATCTTAGCAATATTGAAGTTGCTATAGTTTAGTAGTATTAATTTGATCGCGTCAACAACAGTGTTATCAGATAGCGTCCGTTTTTGGATTTTGGGAGGGTTTTATTGGGACTCTAATAAGTTGATATCTTGTAGTGATGGTTTAAAAATTATTTAATTAAAAAGATATTAGATATATGTCATTAAATATTATGAGATATTGTTAAAAGATGTTAAATATTTTTAAGTGACCATTAATTATTTAAAAAGTATTTATTTAGAAAGTTATTAAAAGAAACGTAATGGTTTATTATTTTAAAAGATTTATTTTATTTAAATGATGTTTTAGAATATGAAAGATAAGATATTATTTTAAAGGATATATAAAGTAATTATTGCACTATAAATGAGTTATATATGATGATTATTTGCTAAATGGATTTATTGAAAAGATATACGATTTCTTACGTGGGTGAATATGGTTATATACATGAGATTTAAAAAGATTTCCTAAGAAAGGTCGCCCAGGCGACCAGCTCATTATTTTGAGCGAGCGAACCACTCGCCCAGGCGAGAGGGGTCTCGCCTAAGTGAGATCCCGCGTTGGTTCATGTTTCCTTTTCGAGCCCTCGCCAAGGCGAAGGGGGCTCGCCTGAACGAGACTGTCTTGCCTGAGCGAGACCCTTCAGCCTAAGCGAGGGATTGGGCGAGACAATGCGTGGTTTGGTTGCTTGGTTATCCTTGGATGATTTGTAATTGTTTGGGTATGCTTGATATGTTGAGATATATATATATATATATATATATATATATATATATATATAATGGATTGCATGGTATGTGTGACATAATTCATGAATGGAATGATTGATATCGTGGAAGCTTGGCATGTGAAATTAATGAGTGAGTTGGAATTAATGGGACATGGTATTGATATGAGATGAGGCCCTATACTCATGGGGTGGTAATGACCAGTGGTATGGGTTCAACAAGTGATACGAATGAGGTGTTATTTTTCAAAGGTTGACATGGAATTGTAACATTTGTGATAGTTTTAGGGTTCTATGAGTCAAGTGTTGACACATTATTAATATTATTATACTATAGTTATATGAATGAGTTCTTCAAATATTTAAGGAGATAAAACTAATACATGATTTAACCAAAACATTTCGATTGGTATCAGAATAATATATTTTTTGGTTATTTAATGTTGTTGATTTGTTATTATTTTTAGAATTGAATAGATTTAATGGGTATTAAAAGTTGTGGACTGTTTTTATTTTTTGAAATGTTGATATATATATATATTCTAAGCTGTGAATCGGAAAAGTTTCAGATTTATGTATCTTCTATTTCGACGTATATTAGTAGAAGCATGATCCATTATATGTACATAAGAAATATATAAATATATACGAACATGTTTCTGTTATGTTTTATAGCATATATTTAATGTTAGGGATGATAACTATATATACTGAAATGACTGGGAGTGAAATCCGTCAAATGTAACTATCAAATAATATTATAATATTATTTGGAAATTTTAGGAAGTTTCGGTTATTTTTATTTTTTCATTCATAATATTATTATTAATAATATGATTACTAATGAGGGTTAAATTAATAAATAAAATTATGTATAAATGATATATATATATATATATATATATATATATATATATATATATATATATATATATATATATTACAATAACTAATTATTTCATTCAATAACTAATGATACAATTGTATAAATATTTATATATAGAGACTAATAATATGATTTTATACGATCATATTCATGTTTTAAAATATTAATTTAATTTTGTACAGTTTTAAAATATTTTTAATTTTGTATAAAATGCATTCTAGAAATTTAATTTTTTAGGACGAAAAATTGATTTGTTAAGAGAATAAGAGATGAAAAAATTATAATAATTATAAAAATAAATAAATGAGATTAAATAAATATTTAAAGTAAAAGACAAAATGGTTTAAAATTTATTTAATTAAAATATATTAGATATATGTCGTTAAATATTATAAGATATTGTTAAAAGATGTTAAATATTTTTAAGTGACCACTAATTATTTAAAAAGTATTTATTTAGAAAGCTATTATAAGAAACGTAATTGTTTAGTAATTTAAAAGATTTATTTTATTTAAATGATGTTTTAGGATATGAAAGATAAGAGATTATTTTGAAGGATATATAAAGTAATTATTGCACTATAAATGACTTATAAATGATGATTATTTGTTAAATGGATTTATTGAAAAGATATATTGTTACGTGGGTGTCAACACCCAATTTTGTCCGGGTTATTTTTTATTTTTATTTTTTTATTTTTTATTTTTTTTGTTTCTTTTCATCTTATTTTACTTTTATTTTTATTATTATTCTATTTTTATTTTATTTTTATTTTTTTGTTTTATATTTTTATTTTGTTTTATTTTATTTTATTTTTATTTTATTTTGTTTTAATATTATTTTATTTATTTTTATTTTATGTACAATTTTCTTTATTTTCCTTTTTTACTTTTTATTATTTAAGAAAAAAAAAATGAAAAAAAAGAAGACTAAGAGGTTAACGTAAGGTCTCTAATGGTTATGGGTGGTAGCTAGCTGGCCATGGTCATGATGGCTGAAGAAGGAAGGAGCAGGAAGGAACATCTGCTTTCAACTTATCCCACGTCTCGAGGTGGGAAAGGAACAAAGCAGATGCACAACAAATATCATCAGGGATCCCTTCATTCAGCAGATTGGAACTTCTTCACTCATGGAGGCTTTCTCGCATTCTGTTCTCTGAAAAACAAAAACAACACCTTCATCCTAACATTCTCAACACCATATAACCCAACCCAATACCACCGTGCATCATCACCACCTCCATTAACCATCATCACCGTCCCCACTCTTCTCCATTATCATCTTCCATCACCTTCAACCTGCAATCAGAAAAATCAAGCAAACCCACTTCACCGCCACTCTTCATCTTCTTCCGATCACATACATCAAATCAGAAATGGAGAAATAGGAAAAAAATAGAAACGGCGGCGACGATGCCGCCGGCGAGTCGGAACTCTGAACGGTGGAGTGTGATCGCGTGACGTTTGCGGACCTAGTCACAGTGTGACTGGCGCGGTGGTGGCAAGTGGCAGAGGCTAGGACGCCTTTCTCTCTCACGGGAAGAAGAAACAAGAAAAAGTGGTGATTCGGGAAGCTTAGCAGCACTGGCGGCATCGACATTCACGGCGGTGGTCACATACGCTTCGTTAGCGGCATCTTGAAGGAGAAACAACATCTGTCTCGCGCGTTGGAGAAAAAGGGAGAAAGAGATGCGCCGCCGATTAGGCTCCTGGCGGTGGTCGACGTTGTCGCTAGGGCCCCCTCGCCGGCCGGAACGAGTGCAGCGTAGGTGGGTTTGTCTTGTTGGTGCTGTGAGGCAGTGAAGTTGTCTGGCCGTGAATGAGGGTTGGTGTGAAGGAGAAGAAACTCTCTTTAGGGTTTTGCTTTCTATGTTTAAGAGTTATTTTTGGGTTTAGGTTTAAATCTGCTCCCATTAACTTCTTGCACCACCATTTTTAATATTCTCACCCTTCTGTGTATTGTTTCAGGTCTTACTCTGTGCACCCCTTTCTTTCCTTTATCTTGCACCCCTGTTTTAATTTTTTGCTGCGAGTACCCCTGATATTTACTAACCTCGCACCCCTGCCTAACTTGTTCCATACTTTACTCTGCGCACCCCCTTTTCCTTTACCTCACACCCCTGTTTTAATTTTATCTACGAGTACCCCCTGATTTTACTAACCTCGCACCTTTACCACCCTTGTTTCATGTTTTACTTTGTGTACCACCATAATTGATAACCTTGCACCCCTATTCATGTTTATCTTATTTTGGGCCTATGTTTTATGTTTACTTCATCCACCTCACACATTACTTATGCACCCTATTATTATTATTATTTTTTTTCTTTCACTTTTGTCCTTTTTGTTACTAAATTTTATTTTATCCTTTCTTTTTGTTATTTATCTATTATTTTTTTTTCCCTCCAAAAAAAAGAGAAAACAATTTTTTTTAAATTATAAAAATTACAAAAAAATAGAAAAAAAATGTAAAAAATGAAAATATTCTCTTTTGTTTTATTGTGTCTGTCCGGTCGCCTGCACCGTGTGACACTCATTTTCAAAAAAAACAAAAATAGTTTTCTTTCTCTTTCAGTGTCTGTCCGATCGTCCGCACCGTGTGACACTTGTTTTCTAAAAAATACCAAAAATAATTTCATTTCCCTTTTAGTGTCTGTTCGACCGCTCGCGTCGTATGACACATATTTTCAAGTAATTCAAAAATACCAAAAAAAATATACAAAATTTTCAAAGTACAAAAATATCAACATTTTCAAGCAAAAAGTCTTTTTTTAAGAACTACATGATCCTTGATTCTCCACTGTGAGATACGTAGGAGCAAGGTCAGTCCTTGTCAGGTTCACTTCCAAAAAATCAAACCTTTTTTCTCAATTGTTTTTTTCAAATATCTTTTTAAAGAACTACGTAACCCTGATTTCTCATTTTTAATGAGAATACGTAGGACCAAGGTCAAATCCTTGTCGGGCCCAAAAAATTTAAAAAAATGTTTTTTTGTTTCTTTTTAGTATTATTTTTGTCTCATTATTTTTAGGGAAAATCAATATTTTGAAAACCACATCAACTTTGCATTTCTAATTAAAGGTACCGCCTTCGGGCGGGCGTTGTAGGGTGCTAACACCTTCTCTACGCGTAACCGACTCCCGGATCCAAAAATCTGGTTTTTCGTAGGCTTATTTATTTTTATGGTTTTCCATAGTTTTCCAGAATAACTATGGTGGCGACTCCAAATCTTTTTTAAACTCCAAATTGAAAAAACAAACACAGGGAAACATTACTACAAAAGAGGGGAAGTAATTTGTGAATGTCAAGGCGAAAAACACAAGAGTTCCAAAAAGGTTGCCCCAATTTTGGTGTTTTAGAACAAGTGCTTGAGAATATGGACACGGAATGTTAGGGCGAGAAACTCATGAGATACACAAAGCTACCTCAATTTTGGCGTATCTATAAGAATTTGTAAGAAGTATGAATTTTGTGTCAGAAAAGATAGTGGATATGGAAGGGATTCAATCAAAAGGATTGCCTAAGCTGGTTTATGTTCTTTTCACTTGCCTTTGATCAGATGACATGAAGTTTCCTTCTTCTTGAGACATTTTATTTATTTATTTATTTATTTTTTGAAATCAATTCTTTGGTCTGATCAACTTATTGAGAAACTCTATTTTTATATCATTTCCTTTGAGGCATCACCCAGACAACATGCATAAAAATTTCAAGGGTTTAGAAGGGGTCGGATGAGGTGATGAGGACTGACTAAAGAGTTGATGCAGTTTGATTTGGTCTCAGTGCACCATATGTTTGGGCTTGCCCCATCTATTGATGACATGAAGAAAATGATAGGGACTTCAAAAGTTGGCCTAGTGTGAGAGAATGGATTAGCCTGCGGGTACAAAATGTGTTTGACTTGCTCCATTTATGATGAAAAGGGTTAGACAAATTAAGAGGAGTTCAAAGATTTCTCTGATTTGAGGACCTGGATTGATGCACAAATTGTGTCTGATCTGCCCCATTTATGGTAAGGCATGGAGTGGTGGAAAAAGATTGGGATATCAAAAGTTGCCCCTAGCGTGACCATGATAATCAAGGTGAGATTGCCCTATGACTGGTCATATGAACGGTGATATGAAGCAACTGATCAGTTTAGATTTTAGAGAAAAAGGTTGGACAATTGTATGACATTGTTGGACAAGTTTAGGCTGAAAGTGAAGGATCTAGTAAGAAACGATGATGGAGTCCATGAGGAGGGTAAGAATGAAACAATGAAAGCGGATGCCTCTTATCTGTCTGGTTAACCATGCTTATCTTAAGAACCCTTTAGAACTTGTTAATCAAAAACTTCCCGACTCACTAAAAGCAAATCTCCAGACATATTTTTCAACTTTTATTTTTCCCTTTTTTCTTGTTTTTTTTTTCAAAATTTTGGACAAACCTTTTAGTATGTCAAAATGATTTCCCCCTAAAATTTTTGAAAGGTAATGACAAACAATCTTGGATCGGTGTGGGCTTTATTAGGCTTGTATCGTGGTCAAGGCTAAGGGTATGAAAGCAAATGTGGATAGTAAAAACTCAAAAAGATGTGATGGTATCTTGGAAGAATGATCTTTGAATAATGCTGCATCATAAATTCATTTGCCTCTTATGTGTTCACCATTTCTCTTTTTTTTTGTTTTTTCTCTAAACATCGATAATCTTTTCTTTTTTTCTTCTTGATGTAACCAAATCATCATCATCATTTTTTTTGTCTTTTTCAAATTTTTTTTATTCTGATGGATTTTTTTATTGGTGAACCTTCTGCCAAACAAGAGTGCAAACCATCAATGTGACCCTTTTTCAAGGTAATTTGAAAGAAAAATATTTGCTCTTTTAAGTCTCAAATGGGTAACAAAGGATCACATTTTGTGTTTTATGATAAAGAAACATGGCCACACATCATTTCCAAAACATGATTATTTTCTCTTTCAAGAAATTTTAACTCAAGAAAAAAAAAAATTGGTTCATGTTAAAGTTTGTCCCTTGCTTTTATTCTTTTTTTTTTGCCTAAACCACCCTTTCAGGTTTTCAGTCTAGCAGACATTTTTTTTCATGCTAAGAGATTTGCTCACAGTCTATCCAGGGCAGTGTGCCCCTTTTATGTTGATCCTCCATGAAATTCAAAATGTAGGGTTTATGGTGAAAATGTAATGAAAAAAAGGATGAGTTTGAAAATCTCATGTTATGCAGATTAGACAAATGCTTCAAAAGATATGATATCAAACATTATCTATTCATTCAACCTACTGATTTGACCAAAGCATTTTTTTTCCCAAAACTGCCTTCTTAGGTTTTCAGTCTAGCAAACTTTATTTTCTTTTTTTCTCATTTTCCCTTTTTTTTAATGAAGTTTTTTTCGTCTCGATGGATTCAAGGACCACCCAACAAGTGTAGACAAGGATAAACTTAGAAAATCTACCAACTCTAAGGGTTTATGTTTATCAACTTGGGTAATGCCAATGTTGATAGGGCAAATCCTTCATTGTAGGGAAGTCGAAGGATGGTTTGTTTCAAACCATGCGCACACGAACGTCTCAAAAGAAAAGGTCAAGTCGTTATTTTTTATTAAACATTTCACCCCAGAAAAGTGTGACACCCCGTTATTCTTTTTTTTTTTAAAGAAGTGAATTTGATGATTTGCGAGAAAAATAAGTGACTCAAAATGTGACAACCTTTTTTTTATTTCCTTCCTCTCTTTTGCAGAGTTTGTTTATTTATGAGGTGAGATGCATGATATGGATTAAAAAAACTATGTACATGCCACTATGACTAAAAACAACAATTGCAACACAAGTTTATGCCCAAGAGGCACTTACTCACTTGTATGTCGATGCGATTAAAGAGTACCATGCATGATATGCAACTAATTGAAAAAACCTACATGAGATGTAATGCATGCGCCTCAAGAGGCATTTATTCCCATGATATGATGACGAAATGTGATACAATTATTTGGAAACATCATGCATGATATGTAGAGCGATATAATGAAATTCATGAATGCGGAGTGACATAATGAAATGTATGTTTATGCCTCAAGAGGCGCTTATTTTCATGAGATGTGATGTATGATATAAAAATGCTATGCGTGATTGTGTCTCAACAGGCACTTATTCACATGTACATTATGCACACCACAAGATGATGATTAAAGCAAGCAATCTCCCTTTGTGCTTAATAGAGGTTTGGTGCTTAAGGTCTAGAGTGAAGTACCTGCGCTCACCGGGATGGTTCCCTAAACTTAAGGATCAAGGTCACTAGAGCTATGGCCCACTTCATGATATTTCCCACAATAGTTGGTATACAACAAAGAGTGAGAGTACCAAGAAAACAAGCAAACTCTAGTTGGGGTTCTCACAATGACCACTTGGGAAGTTCATCCACTGTGGCACTGCTACACAATCCCCTCTAATTCTAAGTTACACAGACCCGGGTATAGGGCCCTACTCATGATATGCACAATGTGTGTGTGAAGGGAGAATGATGCATACCCAAACCCCCACCTGCAAAACAACCAGAAAATTTCCCAAGCAAGTAGAGCAATTCCATATATATCAAAATAAGCAAAGTAATTCACACACAATTAATCCAAAACGAAAATATATACAAACACATATAAAGACAAGAATACACAAATGAAAGAAATGGGGAAAGAAAACATAAGGAAAATCACATCAAGTTTGCATATCTAATTAAATGACTTGACTCTCTAGCGTCCCCAGCAGAGTCGCCAGCTGTCGCAACCGGAATCGCGACGGGAAGGCGAACCGAAAAAGAAAACGAGTTTAAAAAAGATTTGGAGTCGCCACCATAGTTATTCTGGAAAACTATGGAAAACCATAAAAATAAAATAAGCCTACGAAAAACCAGATTTTTGGATCCGGGAGTCGGTTACGCGTAGAGAAGGTGTTAGCACCCTACAACGCCCGCCCGAAGGCGGTACCTTTAATTAGAAATGCAAAGTTGATGTGGTTTTCAAAATATTGATTTTCCCCAAAAATAATGAGACAAAAATAATACTAAAAAGAAACAAAAAAACATTTTTTTAAATTTTTTGGGCCCGACAAGGATTTGACCTTGGTCCTACGTAGTCTCATTAAAAATGAGAAATCAGGGTTACGTAGTTCTTTAAAAAGATATTTGAAAAAAACAATTGAGAAAAAAGGTTTGATTTTTTGGAAGTGAACCTGACAAGGACTGACCTTGCTCCTACGTATCTCACAGTGGAGAATCAAGGATCACATAGTTCTTAAAAAAAGACTTTTTGCTTGAAAATGTTGATATTTTTGTACTTTGAAAATTTTGTATATTTTTTTTGGTATTTTTGAATTACTTGAAAATATGTGTCATACGACGCGAGCGGTCGAACAGACACTAAAAGGGAAATGAAATTATTTTTGGTATTTTTTAGAAAACAAGTGTCACACGGTGCGGACGACCGGACAGACACTGAAAGAGAAAGAA